>NC_062552.1:69756889-70064581 GCF_016906955.1 Phacochoerus africanus
CAACTAGTTTTTTAATATCAACTCATTTTTTTGTTTTTTTTAACTCATTGAATCTGTTTGCTTGACAAATCTTCAGTGAAGATAGGTATTCATTAAATTACATTTTCCAGAATGGAGTTTTTGTTACTGTGTGGAAAAATCCAGAATAATTCTCTGATATACTCCTACCCCTCTGCCCTTTCTTGTTTCTAATGTATAAACACTGCCAACATTTAAAAAAAATAAATGAATTTGATGATACTCTAATCTTTAGATAGGAGTATGTTCTTTGGTCATTTATTTATCATTAACCCTGTATATAAAGTTATCTTTACATCTCTTAATGAGAAAGATTCTGTTTTCATTTTAATTCCCTTTTACATGATCTTTGGCTTTTGATGCAACCTTGTAGTCATAATGTTTTCTACTATCAGATACTGTCAAGATTTATGTCACATAGATGTTTTTAGGAGCAACTGGAAAAGTTCTGCATTAGAGTTAAAATTCTTTTAAGAATATTATAGTGGATGAACCTTGAAAATAATATACTAAGTGACAGAAGGCAGACGCAAAAGCCACATTATTATATGATTTCATTTGAAAGAATCATTCCGAATAGAAAATCCATAGAGAAAGCAGATTAGTGGTTACCAGGGACTTGGGGAAGGGAAGAAATGGGGTGTGACTTTTAACGGGTATAGGGTATCCATTTGCCAAGATGAAAGTGTTTTGGACTAAATCATGGTTGATGGTTACACATCATTGAATGTTCTAAAAGCCTGAATCATACCCTCTTAAAATGTTTGGTGAAATCTGTTACATGTATTTTATTTTATTTCTTTCTGTCTGTCTGTCTTTTTAGGGCCACACCCACAGTATATGGAAGTTCCAGGGTAGGAGTCAAATTGGAGCTACAGCTGAAGGCTTACATCACAGCCACAGTAAAGCCAGATTTGAGCATCATCTGCAACCTACACCGCAGCTCACGGCAATGCCAGATCCTTAGCCCACTGAGGGAGGCCAGGGATTGAACTCACATCTTCATGGATACTAGTTGGGTTCGTTACCACTGAGTTGTGACAGGAGCTCCCATTATGCATGTTTTACCACAATAAAAAATATTTGCTATGGTGATTATTTTTATGTTTATGTTGTATTATGGTTTCTGATTTCTCAAGTTAGAAACTATTTGAAAACTTAATCTTTGTTATATTTTATTTAGGTAAAATGATCCATTCTATGGTAGCTCATTTGGATGCTGTTACAAGTCTAGCAGTAGATCCTAATGGAATCTATTTGATGTCTGGAAGTAAGTCTGAACTTCTGTACTCTCCACAAGTTTTTATGTAATAGAATTTTTACTCAGTAATATTATTTATTCTTTTACAGGCCATGACTGTTCTATTAGATTGTGGAATCTGGACAGCAAGACATGTGTGCAAGAAATAACAGCACATAGGAAGAAATTAGATGAATCAATTTATGATGTTGCTTTCCATCCATCAAAAGCATATATTGCTAGTGCAGGGGCTGATGCCCTTGCCAAAGTATTTGTGTGAATCAACAAAAACTGGCATCACAACAACAGATTTGCTTGGACACAGAGGGTCTACATCACTGCCATTAAAACTTACTGATAAATGACACTACATGTGATCTGCCTGGTGAAGGCTATTTGGGGCAGGCATAAATTGGTGGAAATCACATCTTAATGTCAGGCTCATTAATTTAATTGTAATTACTGTATTTCGTGGGACAAAAAAAGGACTCCATTATTTGTGGCCTGTACTGGATATGAACTGAGAGTGTCTGTCTTTTAGGTATCTTTAAGCCAGTGTGGAGTCTGACCTTACAAAAAGACTTTTATTTTGGACTCTGTGTGCTGCCTTAGGGTTAGGAATGTGGTGCTCTTGTTGGGGGGAAGTGAGCTCCAAGAGTAGCTTTTTTTTCATCTCTTAGTGATCTTCTGTTTATCAGTTGAATGCCACAGATTCCCTTTTAAACTTATTTTGCTTTACAAAAAGAAAAAAAGAAAATTTAACTTAAAATATTTTAGCATTAGTTGCACAAAATGTTTGGATAAAATTCTAGTTTTTATAAGTCTTTTTATATATTTAGCCTGTCACAACAGTGCTCAAGATTGTATTGAGGTTTTTCTGCATTATACAACCCTAAAACACAGAGATCTCACTGACCCGCTGCCGTGTAACCACACTCTTTCTTTCTTTTGCCTAATACAGCTCAGCTAAGTCCTTCCATAAAGATGCTAAATCACCTTCATCATCACATAATTGTCTTCATAAACCAAGGACTATTAAGTGTATTAAAATGAAACGGTGGGGTTTAGTACTCCAAATGAACTCTTAAAAAAGAAGAAAAAAAACTAATCTCGGCATCCTATCACTATGTGATATTTTGTACATCTTACTGTATTTACAAGTTTATTTATCAAGGATTATCCATCTTGCTAATAGCCTATTATTTATTTCACTTTTTGTTGGTCTTTATATCCTTTTATTAATGTGCTAAAGGAACCTGTATATCTATTTTGGAACTCTTTGAATAGTCTAAAATAGACTAAAAATGGAGTATTTTATAGTTTAAGTTACAAACCAAGGTGATTCCCCCCTCCCCAGATACATATCTTGTTTTACCATGATTCCAAACAAAACTATCTTGTTTTAAAATATTTGGAGTAAAATTTTATTTGCATTACAAATAGGATACAAAATAGTTGAATCAGGATACAGAAATCTGCTGTGTTTGGACTAGTTATCCCTGTTTTATTTTTTCAGATGTGCTTAATTTTATGGTGTAACTAAAGATTTTGTTTGTGTAATGCATGATTAAGACAATAAAGTATTTTTTCTAGTCTTCCAAAAAACTTTTCTGATCAGTTTGCGAGTTTTGATGAGTTTTGTAAGGTTTTTGTTTTACAAACTATGAATCAGCAAATTTTTAAGATTGTACCACATAGCGAACGTACAGCTGTTGAAAAATAATGTATATAAAAGGCATATAATAAATATTAAATTGTGTACCTGGATGTTACTGTTGGCTACATTATTTTGTGCTGAATAATAAAGTGCAATACTTTACTCTCCATCACTAAACTAGGAAATGGAGATGATTTCTCAGTGAGTCCTTCATTTTTATGCTGTCTTTTAAACTTTGTACTGCTTACTGATGTCCAAATAAGGTTAGAATAGTTATCACTATTTAAGAATGCCTTTCTAAGTATTTCAGCACATTTGGGGATTAAAAAAAATAGTCTCTTCAATTAAGTTAGATAATTCAAAATAACTGAAAAAGCAGAGATACAGTTTTAAATCACTTCCTTAAGATATCCTATTAGTTTGTTAAATCTGAATTTCACTTAATAGTGTTGTCTTTACTATCTAGCTGTGTCTCTTTCCACAGAATAGTTCATCTGAGAATAAAGTGCTTTATTTATTAATTAAAAGTTATCCTGGAGTTCCCGTTGTGGCTTGGGGAGTTAAGAATCTGACATAGCGTTTGTGACGATGCTGCTGGTTCGATTCCCGGCCCCACTCAATGGGTTAAGAATCCTGCATTGCTGTGGCTGTGGTGTAGGCAGGCGGACAGCTGCAGCTCCAATTGGACCCCTAGCCTGGGAACTTCCATATGCCACAGGTATGGACCTAAAAAAGGAAAAATAAAAGTTATCCTTATAAATTAATTATTAATACCTTTTCTTTGAAGGGGCTTGTAATGAAATTAGAAATTAACATTAGAAAACTTATGTGGCAAAATTCTATTTGCCTACTGCAAAAAAAAAATTATTTTATGTACAGTGAGAAATTTTGTCACCTGCCAAAAAAATCTAAGGGGACATTTTAGTCATTGCTAGTGAAACACCAAAATGTTTCAGAAATTTTCTTAAAATATTGGGTTTTTTTGTTTGTTTTTTTTTTGTTTGTTTGTTTCTAGACTGAAGATTCAGCTTAAATTTGAAGGAGCACTTTTCTCTCCTTCCTTTTTTTTTTCTTTTTTAACTTAAAAAGAACTTTCCAAAGCTAGTATTGTTCTGGCAGCTGTTCTAAACCAATGCATTACTGTTTAACGAAATGCAATTATTCATCATGGCAGTGCATACACATTCACCTTTTTTGGAATACATTAAAACTGAAATGAATAAAAATAGTACATGTATTTTTCTCTTACCTACTTTGGTTGTATTTTTCTTTACAATATTAAATATTTGGAAGAGACTAAAAGGATACAAAAAGTCATTTGTGTGCTTCTATTTGTGACATGGGAAATTTTGTAGACTCATTTGACTATTAAATGGCACTTTATAAAGGTTAAGAATATTTTGAGTTCCCATTGTGGCTCAGCAGAAACAAACCCAACTAGTATCCATGAGAACACAGGTTCAATCCTTGGCACTGCTCAGTGGGTTAAGCACTGTTGCCCTGAGCTGTGGTGTAGGTTGCATACGCAGCTCAGATCTGGCATTGCTGTGGCTGTGGCATACACTAGCAGCTACAGCTCCTATTAGACCCCTAGCCTAGGAACTTGATACGCTGCTGGTACAGCCCTAAAAAGGACCCCCCCAAAAAAAATTTTTTTAATTTACAGACTTTAATCGTTAACATCAATATTTAATCATTCTACCTTTTTCATATGTTATTCATGTGCTCTTCTCATATTTCAAAGTAAGTTATTTACTGAAAACCAGTATCTCATCTAATCCATTAAAAACGGTCGATTGGCTGCATAATTGACATTTAGCATGCTTATAAAAGTTGATTTTATCTTTTTTTCTTTTTTGGCCACTCTGCGACATAAGGGATTCCCAGGCCAGGAATCAGATCCAAGCCACAGTTGCATTTATGCCACAGCTGCAGGAATGCCAGATCCTTAACCCACTGTGCCAGGCCAGGGATCAAACCAGTGTCCTGGCACTGCAGAGACACCACCAATCCCATTGGCACCACAGCAGGAACTCCTGTATCTTTTAAAAAATCCTTTCACTTTATTTAGTTGTTAATTGTTTATCTTAATTATATTTATTTCTAAAAATAATTGATAGTAACAATATATAATGTGTTCATTTCTGCTCTTTAAGTCAATAATACCTTCCATAGTTACGTCAAAATTTGCTTTTGCTTTTATAAAAAATTTTAAAGGCACGCATTTTTAAGAGGACTAAGGCCGAGTTTTCATTTATTTAATATTTTTAAGGAGTGGTACTCCCAGCTGAAATTTGTCTATTTATTGGAGAAAAATTCTTGTTACATGAATTAGTCATATTTGCACCTTCATAAAGGGGAGGGGTGGTGGTCAGGGGAGTCACTGACTTCCCATACTCTGTTTTGTCAAGTTTTTATGTAGTGTCAAAGGCAATTTCAGTTCTGCCCCTCTGATAAATAGTTCTTTTGCTTCTCTTATGCAAGATATAAAATCATTACCTCAAAAATACTTACTAGAGTGTAAATGATATTCCAACCGGTTAACACCTTTTCCAGGTCAACTGGTTTTAAACCATTTCAGATAGGATTAGTGTATGTGTTAAGGGAGATAAGAGTGTACAGGTGGATGAAGGAAAGGAGCGGTCCCATCTTCAGAAAAGATAGGACAGAATGACAGAGCACCTCTACCTGAGGGGAGGGTTCTTGGTGAGGTAATGATGTTACATTAAGGGAGTTTTTGAGCACTTTTCTTAGGACCCAACTTCACAAGCATGTTTAAAACTTATATTGGTACAAAACAGTTTTGCTGAACCAAGTTATCAAAAGCATTTCTACTGTTTAACCTGGTACTGGCTGTGTGTAAGGCCTAGAATAGGCATTCAATAAGTAATTGAAAGAAAAAAGTTTTATTGCATAATTTTAAGAAAAAAATTCAGATTGGTCTTTCCACATGAAGTTAATGTAGAGATTTTACCATGTTCTAGGGAGAGACACTTGGAATAATGACACCTTAGAATAATAGTCATTAGCAGTTTTATTGCTTAAGTAGTCAAAGTACAATATTCTTTCCTGCAGTTCTGCTATTTGAAAGATGTGTCTTTCTTTAAAGCTAAATGTTTGTAAGTGGTAAACACTTATCAACTTAACTTTTTTTCAATACATGGATGACTTTTAGAGTGGAAGCCAAATATATCAATACACGTATAAAATTAAGGATATAAATAGAAAAATACCAGGTAATCCAGCTATCTCATTTGGTGTGATATTGTAAGTTACTATGAAAATATACTACAAAAAAGGCTTGATACCTAAATCCCTTCCACTTCATCTGTAATTGTAACTTTTTAGTTTATTAGGCAACATCTATATTGTTGATTAAAGACATTTACTTGAGTCAAAATGTATTTGAACTAAGTTAAAGAGCTGTTTTCTACTTGTTTCTCTCTTATTTCCCTTATATATATATATAGTATAGAATTAGAGAAGGGATGTTGATTATGGTCTAAATATCAGGCTCTTTTATTAAGCTATAGAATTTGCATATGTATACATTTAATATGCATGTTAAAATAGAACTCTTAAAGTTTTAATCTATGATATCTTCTTAGTTTCTAAGGGTCGTGATGAAGTCTCAGCAGAGTGTTTTGAACAGCTGAGTCTAAATTGTCATTAGAAGGTAGCTTCAAATGAATGCTTATTTGCTTACATTTTGGGCATCTTTAATGTAATATTTTGTATCCAATCTTAGTATGCTGTATAGTATTTCAGTATTTCTGGAATACAACTTATACATTATATCCCCTTGCACTTTTTCTTTCAGTTGTGAAAACTGTCACCATTATTGCTGAGATTCTAAGAAATCTCTACAGATGCCTCTGATGACATCGGAAACAATTGGTTCTAATCCTGTGAACTCTCTTGTGAAGAAAGCATGCGACTCCTTCGGTTTAGAGGCCATGTCTTTCAGGTCATCCAGAGGTGCCCAAGCCACACCAACAGAGAAGATGGTGATACCTACAATGGAAGTATTAAGTAAATGAAAACCAAGTTTCGGCTTATGTATATATATATAAATTACATATATATTTTTTCATACATTAGCACATTGTTGCAGACAAAACTGTCTTGTGATGCCTGAAGAACTAAATTCCCTGTATCAAATAGGTAGATTTTGACAATCATTGTGATAAGAGTGGCTCAACCGTTTGGCCAAAATCAGAAGTTTTGCCGTAAGTATATTTTACCACTTTAACAGATAAGTCATACCGTTGCCGAAAGAAAAAAATTATCCAATAAAGTTCAATATCCATTCATGATAGTCCATAGTAGGCTAGAAGTAGAAGGGAACTTCCTTAACCTGATAATAATAACCTAAAAACAAACAAGAACAAACCCTATAGCAAACATACTTAGTGAAATGATGAAAACTTCCCCTCCAAATATGGCATGAGAAAGGACTGCCTGTTACCATCTCCGTTAATTATTACGCTGGAGTCATAGCCAGTATAATAGACTGAGAAACGATGACATAAAAGGATATATAAATGGTCAAAGTTTTCTCAGGCTGTTGCACTGTCTGGGGAATGGGGACCAGTCCTCTATGAATGATAACTTCCATTTTAGTCTTTGTTAACATTGGCAAACTGGCCAACAGTCAGTAATTATCAGTCTTTAATCCCTAAGCAAAAGTCTTATAATTAAAAACAGCCAAAGAGAAATGTCTATGAAGCTGGATTGACTTAGTTCACTTACACTGAAGTATCCATCTGCATTCCTTGAGCTACTAGAAGGCATCTACTCCAACTATATATTTTTTCAAATTTTAGTCGAAATCATAGTTGAATTAGTTGAAATCAAAGTATAGTTGATTTACAGTGTTGTACCAATTTCATTTCTGCTGTACAGCAAAGATTATATATATATATATATATGATATTCTTTTCTCATTATCTTCCATCATATTCTATCCATCTGCTAAACCATTACTTCTACAATTGGGATTGAGGTGACTGAGCTAATGTAATGATTACCTAATCAAAATGAACAGTTGGGTTGTATAGACCACCATCTATCTTTGGATGAAATATTTCAGAGTTTCTGAAATAGTTATTCCTTGCCTATCCAAAGCTTCTCCTTCTAGTGGTATACAGTGCCCAGAGTTGCCAAGAAGTTATAACTAAACATAAATTATCAATGCAGCAGATTTAGATGATATAAAAGCTATTTGAAACAATTTCTGATTTATCAACACCAGCCAGTCCTCTCCTCTGCTTGGCAATAAGTCCAAAAATTTCTCCTCTTAATTTTCTCACTTTTAATACTGCATCCAAGCTCAGATTGTATGGCTCAGGGCCAAAATGTAATTACAGTTAAAATAAACAGCTGTGACCTAGCCCCAAATGTCTATCCTTTTTTCAGGCTTTAGTTAACTTTCACTTCACTAACACTAAAGGATAACTTTCATGAAGTAGTGTGGCCCAACCTCCTGAAGTTCAATTAATCACATAAGGAAAATATGGTTGAACTTATTTATTTAGTTCACTTTACTTAGCCTGAATCCAATCCTGTTAACCATAAATTCAGTAAGCTACACTTTTAAGGAATATGATAGCAAACAGGTCTTCAACATAGTTGCTGAAGAATACATTAAGCCAGATGTATAAAAATAAGCCAATGTACAGTTTGAGTTACATTTATCCATTCTCTGTCCTACTTAATAAAAAAAGTATTCCATCTCTAAAAGTACATAAATGCATTAGCAAAGGTACTAATAAATGTAAGAAAGGAAAGGACATTAGGGATTAAATAGGGAAGAGGAAGTACTGAAGAATATAGAAAAATGAAAGGCTGGCTGTTTATTATCCCCTCTGAAGTTAGCATTTTTGTTTTTGAAATATTGCTGGACTCCTAATCACTCAGTTTTATTCCAGGAAGGGGAACCTTAGTTTTTTGTTGACCTGTCTGATCTCAGTAACACACATGCTGATGTCTTTAGGAACTAGTGGCGTTTGCAAAAGTAATATTAAGGTAAGGGGTAAGAGAAAGAAAACCTTGGAGTTCCATTGAGGCTCAGTGAGTTAAGAACCCAACATAGTGTCTGTAAGGATATGGGTTCAATCCCTGGCCTTGCTCAGAGGTTCGGGATCCCATGTTGGCCACAAGCTGCAGCACAGGTCACAAATGCTGTCAGGATCTGGTGCTGCTGTGGCTGTGGGGTAGGCCCCAGCTGTAGCTCCGATTCAACCCCTAGCCTGGGAACCTCCATATGCCACAAGTGTGGCTGGAAAAAGGAAAAGAAAAGAAAGCCTTTTTATATATACCCTTTTATAACAGTGTCTCATTATGTCAAAGGAAAAGAAAGACACTAAAAAGGAAATCTAAATGGAATAGGATTAAGGTCTTTATTGGTGATCTTAGAAAACTCATGCCAGAATGAAAACTACTTTTAAAAAGTCAAGATGAATTATCAAATAGGTTCATATTAAGTTATGATTAAATTGTGACTTTGGGGATATATATTCCAAGTTGAGCCAAACATGAACACTTCCTTGACACATGACATGGTTCTCATAACCAAAAATACAGTGATTAATAGGAGTATGGATTCAGCCAGACTGGCCTAGGTTTTAATACTGGCCTTACCACTTACTAGATGTATGGTTTTGCGGAAGTTTATTTCCTTACCTGTAGAATGAGATTAGTAGGGCTGCTTTGACAAGTAAATCAGTCAATAATGGGTAAAGCTCTTAGAGCAATGACTGCCACTCCGCGGTATTTACGCCATTGACATAAAATTTATATTTACTCCTAAAATTCACTGAACCCCTCCTCAGTTCCCTCCCCAGACTAAAGACAAGGATCTTACCTGCATCATGTGCAGCAGCAGCAGGCCCTCGAACATCATCGTAGGACTGACCATCTGTGACAATCACCAGGAAGTTCTTGTTGGGGCTTTCCCTCACGGGACCAAACACATTTCTAACAGTAAAGGAGATGGCA
Organism: Phacochoerus africanus; assembly: GCF_016906955.1. Taxonomy (NCBI): domain Eukaryota; kingdom Metazoa; phylum Chordata; class Mammalia; order Artiodactyla; family Suidae; genus Phacochoerus; species Phacochoerus africanus. Next base: position 69,766,804 of record NC_062552.1, read on the forward strand.
TCACCAGTAGCTGTCCCACCACTCATATAACGGATGTTCCTGATAACAGCTAGGACATTCTCTTTAGTGCTATAGTCAGTGAAACTGAATTCTGTGCGCTGATCATAGGTAAACTGTACGGCAGCTATCTTGGCACCAATGTCTGAGATTTCAAAAGTCTTAGCTATGTTGGAAACAAATTCAAGCATGAGACGGAAATTACTGTCTCCAACACTACTGGAGCCATCAATTAGAAAAGCAATGTTCACTGAGTTGTAACAGGTCTTGCTGCACATCATTTGTTCGTGAGTGCAGAGCTTCTGTACCAGAGGCTTTACATATTTTGTGGTGCCAAACCAGTTGGGCATGTGGTATGAGAAGAAGCCATTATTCCGACAGACAGCCTAATGAGGGAGACACATAAAAGACACCCAGATGAATCAAAGTTGTCAACGTTATGAAAACATTAAATCTTGAATGTTCAAGTTTGTCCAGATATGGGCCAATCAGCCCTACACCATGAGGTCCAAAATTGAATCACTGCCGTAATAGAAGACACCTCTCTCCTCCTTACCTTGTCAACAAATGCAACATCCTGAACCATCCCCAGTTCCTCGGGGATGGGCTTAGCCACAGAAACTATAAATACATTGACACCAAACTCTCTGGCCACAATGCCTGCTTCCTCAATGTCATCAGAAGGCCAGCCATCAATAAATACCACCACCACTTTGGGAATCCCTTTTCTCACTCCAGTCTCTGCTGTGAAGAATTTCTGGGCAGTATGCTTCAAGGCTTTTCCTAGGTTTGAAAAAGAAGCAAACTGGAACAGCACCACAGCCCAAATGACATTTCTATTTCCCTGTACCAACTCGATGCCTCTGGGTTTAAGAATTTAACTTACATAGAATTCAGTTCTTTAACAGATGCATCGTATGGGAAAGTTTAATTACCCATCAGGCCTATTTTTTGTCTTTACAACCCTCATTCCTCCCCCCACCACCTCCCAGAAGCCTCACATTTCCTTCTCTTTACATCAGTCACCAGTCAGAAACAGAAAACTGACTCCCACTTCTGATCTTGTGCTCTCTATCTAGGCCCTTAATGACTGATTGGTATCTCTAAGGACTCAGAACAACAAGTCTCCCTTTGGAAATTCTAAAGTCCTACTCTAGTTCATTCTGCCACATCTGCATTCATTAGGTGAGTCTGTTGATCTTTGCTTTTAAACATTCTAAACATATACTTCTCTGAAGTGACATCTCCCCTATCCAATATGAAGATCATAAGTCACAATGTTTCATATTGTTTAAAAATAAGCAACTACCAATAAACCCTTTGGTACATTTTCCATTATAAATCAAATATCTCAGATGATCAAGTGCAGATCTAAACAAGATCAGTGCCAGGAGGAAGAGTTTCACATCTGCTTACATAAAATAGCATAATACTATCTTACATAACCCTCTCTGTGTTACATCTCAGGGCAAAAGTCTACTTACCTGTATTGGAATTACCCCCTCTGAAACCTACTTCCTTTATGGCAAACAAAACATCTTTGGCTGATGTAAAGTTTTTCAAGTAAAATTCTATTTTGGGATGTTCACTAAGGAAAAAAAAAGAAAAAATATTATCCATCAAGAATTGGAAAGGTAAAACAAGCAGGCAACATTATATAAGTCTTTAAATTGGCCAATGCCTAAGTCTGTTTCTTAAGCACACAGCTTACAGCCAACTAAGGTATTGCATTCTTACTTGAATTTTCAGGGATATTTCAGAAATGTAACAAAAGCAATTGCTACCTTGAGGGTTTATTCTAGGCAATATGCTATATACATACATGTATATTATACCAAGTGTATAATCTCAATTCATCATAATTCTACAGGGTAGAAATTATTATCCCTATTATTTATATAAATGAAGAAACAGAAGCCCAGAACATTTAGGTAATTTGCTCAACAGAACATAACCACATTTTTTTTTTTTTTTGGTCTCTTTGCCATTTCTTGGGCTGCTCCCGCGGCATATGGAGGTTCCCAGGCTAGGGGTTGAATCGGAGCTGTAGCCACCAGCCTATGCCAGAGCCACAGCAACGCAGGATCCAAGCCGCGTCTGCAACCTACACCACAGCTCACGGCAACGCCGGATCCTTAACCCACTGAGCAAGGGCAGGGATCGAACCCGCAACCTCATGGTTCCTAGTCGAATTCGTTAACCACTGCGGCACGACGGGAACTCCCATAACCACATTTTAAATTCAGGTTTATCTGGCTCCTAAACTATATGAGGCATCTAAAACCAGGCTTGGCTCAAAGCACTGGGCTTAATGGAAATCTGCAGAGTTGGGTACCAGATTGTTGGAAGGTGGCTGGATACGAGGCTAGGTCTGCTCCAGTGGGGGACCTTGGAAACCCTGGATAGTCTAGGTCTATTAACCCAGGTCTCTGGTCAGAAGAGACAATGTCAGTGACGCTAAGGACAACTTTTCTTTTTTTTTGGCTGCACCTGCAGCACCTACAAATTCCCAGGCCAGGGATCAAACCCAAGCCACAGCAGTGACAACACCAAATCTTTAACCACTAAGCCACCAGGGAACTCCGAGGCCAACACTTTTAAAACAAGAAAATTTACAAGCAAACAAATTATATAGTGTTAGAATACTGAATCCTTCAAGTCTCCTCCCATTTTAACAAGATTGATACCTGGCTTGAACAAGACCCACGTGAGGTCCTTCTGTTCCAATTCCCAACATTAGAGCCACTTTGCCAACAAAATTCTTCTGTAGATTAAATCGGCGTTGCCCGATATTAAAACTTCCATCAATCAGAAATGCAATATCTGCTTTACAGTCTGTGAACAGTCAAACAAGTCTTTCCATTAGCAGTTTCAAGAGGAGGGAGAGAGAGAAAATGTTACAATCCCAAATGGATATCCGGACTCTTACCCTTATTGCCAGTTTTCTTCTCTGGTGTTTTCTTTAGTCGTTTACCTGAAACAAAAGAAGCATTTGGCATTAGCAAAAGGGAGATAGTTCCAAAGCAAGAAACCCACATGGGGAATAGCTAATGGTAAGGAATGTCATTCTTGAAAAGACTTCTTGAAAAAAATTAATTTCTTCATTATTTTCTGGACTGGGGAAGCAATGCCCCAACAAGTAAACAAGTCAGGGCTATAGTAGACCTACATATTTAATGCACCTCCAATTCAGGACTTCGAAATTCCAAACCCAGAGTTGAGGCAGGATTGGAAACTCAGATTCTCACTGGAATGTTCTTAATTTCTTTACTTTAAAATTGCCAGTCTTGGAGTTCTGGTCATGGTTCAGTGGGTTAAGAACATAATATAATGTCTGTGAGGATGTGGGTTCGATCTCTGGCCCTGCTTAGTGGGTTAAGTATCTGCAAGCTGTGGTGTAGGTTGGCAGCTGCAGCTCCGATTAAACCCCTAGCTCAGGAACTTCCACATGTTGCAGGTGAGGGCTTAAAAAAAAAAAAAATGCCAATCTTAGAAAAGGGGATCCCTGGCTACTTCTAAAATAGACACACACTAATTCCTTTTGTTCATATGACAAATCGAACCAGGAAGTTCATGGCGTTTTTACTTAAACCAGTTTTTAGGCATGGTTTATCAAGTCAAAGAGAAATGGTAGGACCTCAAGAAAATGCTTGGTAGCAGAGTTTATAACTGAAAAGAAGGATAAGGAATTTGAAATATAAAATTGAATGTTTCCCTATGTAATACACCAGTAAAGTTATTTGCTTTGTGCTTTGTTTTGGTTTGGTTTTTGGCCACACCTGCAGCATATGAAAGTTCCCAGGCCAGGGATGAATCCGAGCTGCTTCTGCAACCTGTCCACAGGTACCACAGCTGTAGCAACAGCAACGCTGGACTCTTAACTCACTGCTTAGGCTGGGGATCCAACCCTCCAATCAGCAGTGATCTGAACCACTGCAGAGACAATGAGGGATCCTTAACCCACTGTACCACAGCAGGAACTGCATTCTCTTTGTGTTTAACATCAATATTTTAAAAAACAAAATGTTTTGTGTTTAACATCAGTATTTTGGTTTTATTCATTTATTTGAAAATTGTTGCTTTTATATATTTTTTTCTTTTTTGGCCACCCTGAGGCATATGGAGTTCCTTGGCCAGGCATCAGATCTGAGCTGCAGCTGCAACCTACGCCACAGCTGTAGCAATGTGGGATCCTTAACCCACTGTGCCAGGTGGGGTACTGAACCTGTGACTCAGTGCTCCAGAGATGCCAGTGATCCCTTTTGGTCCACAACGGGAATTTCTCATCAGCATTTTTAAAAAGGAGCAGCTCCAGTTGCTACAGAAGTGAGGGTTCTATCTCTGGCCTAGTGAGCAGCAGGTTAAGGATGCGGTGTTGCTGCAGCTGCAGTGTAGGTCACAGCTGTGACTTGGATTCAATCCCTGGCCTAGGAACTTCCATATTCCATGGGTGGGGCCATAAAATAAAAAGATAGATAAATAAATAAATAGGAAGGCTTCTATCAGTAACATATATAACGTCCTAACTCTGTGCCAGGCAGCTAGGAGATAGGCTCCATATTTCATACCTGTTGCTGGACGTGCTGTGGACACTGCTTGTCCTGTGGCTTCTTGTGTACCACTTTTGCCTTCTGTTAAAATAAAGAGAAGACTATTTTTTCCTCTTCCTTCTTTACCATAAAAGCATAACGAATCTAATTTAGGGTTCTACAGGATGATAAATATAACAGAGTGATGGCAATTGCAGGAGTAAATTGCTGCATGCTAGTTTCAAAGGACCAAAATGGATTCCTACTTATTATACATTTTTAAAAGATCATGAAAAAATGAATTCACATTCATTCACTCATTTTTTGATTTAGAATTACTTGATAAATGCCAGGACATTCCGAGTGTGGGCAATTCAAGTTTCTACTGAGGTCTTTTGATAGGAAGATTATTCTTCCCCACCCCATTTACCCAAGTTTGGCTTGAGTGTTCTTAACCCTTGAGATCCCCTGACAGTAACTCAGAATTAACGCCTCTAGTCTTGACAGGTTTTTTCATCAGAGTCAAAGAGGCTGAGCTGAGAAAAGCAGAAAAGTTTTTTTGAGTTCAGGAGACAACGTTTATACAAAAGTAAGAACAATTTAATTACACCTACTTGTCACTGTGAAAGAAGCAGACCATCTGGAAAGTGTCTGCGACTGTATGCCATTGGCAACTACTGAGGAATAGTTTTCTCGACCTGGTAGGCTATAGATTCGCACAGGTCCCCCTGAATTGCTGATTACTCCCCTGAAATGCAAGAATTACAGCTGAGATTCTATCTACACTTAATCAAGGGCATCTGGACTGACTCATATTGTCATGTTACATCTATACTCTGATTAATCAAGAAAACAGTTCAGCAGGGAAGCCATCTAAGGATGCTGCCAACCTTTTCAAAAACTTGCTTACACAGGTACAAAATCTGCCCAGGGAAATGAATTTGTGCTTTCAAGCTTCTTAAGTGTTAATAAAGACACATTTACAATATCCTGTTCCCTACAGCTCATACAGCTCAGAGGATCAAAGTTAAAAAGCACCAGATAATTTTCGTAGTTTTCTAAAATATCTTAACTATATCATCTGACTTTTTTTTTTTTTTTGGTCTTTTTAGGGCCACACCTGCACCTGTGGCACGTGGAAGTTCCCAGGCTATTGCTTGAATCAGAGCTGCAGCTGCTACACTACAGCCACAGCAATTCAGGACCCGACCTGCATCTGTGACCTACACCACAGCTCACAGCACTGAGTAAGGCCAGGGATCAAACCTGCATCTACATGGATACCAGTGGGTTTGTAATGGGAGCTGAGCCACAATGGGAACTCCCTTTTTTTTTTTTTTTTTTTAAGTGTCACACGCGCCATTCTCTTGCAAGACAGCAGAGTGGTGATGAATATGACCCCTGGAGGCAGACCTGGGCTTCCAGTCCCAGCTTTGGCACTTGCTAACAATGGTGGTTTTAGGCAAGATACTTGAAAACTCTCTGAATTTAGTTTCCTTATCTGTAAAATGGGGTAAAACTGTGCTTTGTACAGCTGTAGACTTGTCATGGAAGTTAAAATAAAGGCTGTGATATAGTAAAAACTCAGTAATACATACAGTACATGATTAGGAATGTTTTAGAACCACAGGAATCTACCTATCAGGAAATAATGCAATTTGCCTTTAGTCAGAAAGCTTCCCTCATGTAGTTGGTGATTCAAGGATATCCAGGAAAACCTTAAAAATGTATCCATCTTCTATGGCCGAAATTGGCACCAAATGAAGAAAAGGCGGGAGGGGGTGTCGAGATGGCTAAAGAGGGAAAGGAAATAATTACACTTGCACTTCTCTCCCTTTGGCATGTGTGGGCTTACCTGTGGACAGCAGCACCACATACGCTTGATACAGAAGCATATACTATGTTCCCAAACACAGAGAATTCCTCCAGGAGGCAGCCCCCTGGGCAGAGGACATCTGCTTGTTCTTTCCTGATGTCCAGGCCTCTGGTAAAGCATGTGATAGGGATGGGAACTGAAGAGAAAGGAGACAATGTAATAACTGTTCTTAGGACTTTTAGGGAGAATGGTAAGGGGGATCTAGAATATGAAATTTTACTTCCTTAATCTCTACACGTCTTGATAAGAATATTAATTTACGTACCATTCCACAGCATTCCAGCTTTTAACAAGCCAAAAATCAGTTTTCTAATTTAACCTAGTCCTTAGACACTATAAAGTCTAATGGGAGAATTTGCTCAGTTCTTAACAGTTTGGAAATACATAATTAGAAATATATCAGAACTAGAAAATACCATTAGTCATTGACCATTTATTAATTCATTCTAGAAATAGAGGAATCTCAACTCTGATTACAACTGTGTACATAGTTGCCTGAGGTGAAGATATTAAATCTGAGTTGAACCTCGAAGGAACATTTTCATAGGCACATGCACAAACTTTGTCACCCTTTGCTTCTGAGGACCATTTATATCAGTTTTCTTTCAAATGTGATGCCTCAAAGTTGTATTTTAATTTAAGCAAACCAATAAAAAGATGATTCACTTTACAGAACACCATTTAGCTCACTCATTTTACAGATGAAATAATTAAAGTCATGGGATTATTTTGCCCAAGGTCATACAGCCCAAGGAAAATCTTGCAGCTCCTGCAGAACAGGAAACACTGAAGTCAGTCCCTTCAGAATGGAGCATTTTTATCTCAATTGGACCTGTTTATTTCTGCTCCAGATCTGTTCAGAGAGATATATCAGGCAGTGAATGCATTTTTAGAAAGCACTGTTAATACTCTCAAGTTTTACATAGTCAACACGACTAGTAATCATAGTTTTTATTATCAAAGATGTTAGAGACAAGCCCTTGGCAACATGTAAGAAGGTAACTTAATACAACACATTAATTCATCAATTTACTGTGAATATTAAATTGAGGATAATTTCCAGTATTTTCCAAACACTGGAAATTGTGATTATGCAAACCTTTTTGAAACAGATGTCAATAATTACATTTTTTTTCCCCAAGGTAGATTAATGCTGTCTGGTCATATTGCCCAATTGACCAGAGCCTGCCTTTAACAAGGACCGCCTTCTTAAGAGCCCTCTGTGTTGTGCTGTTCCCTGGAATGTACATGTCCATGGAAGGGAAGGCAGGATGCCAGGTATAATGCTGATTCCTTAGCTCTGAAACACTTAAGGTTGCTGGGCAAGTTAAAATCCGTACCAAGAACAGTAGCCTCATACCTGAGTTTCATACCTTTTGGCAAACAGCCTTAATCCTTCCTCCCATTTTCGGAGGCATCAGAGGGTCTCCCTTTAGCTGCCAACACGGAGTTTAGTGTGGGTGTGGGTGGTGGTGCTGCTGAATATAGCTTTGTGCAATACTTACCTTCATTTCTCCTTTCAAGGAAAATAAAGGATTGATTTTGAAAAAGTTTGCTTTTTATATTATAGAAAACACACCTAACCACACACCCATACTCGAACTTCTATATATGGAACAAAGTCTTTTTAGACTCTCTCGAACATGTAATGGGTACATAAGTACTGCCTTTTATTTTATTTTTTTTAATGCTCCTTTTTTTTTTTTTTTTTTTAATAGGGGTCATTCTTGGGAACACAGCGAGAGGGTCAAACAGGATTAGAACACCCTCTCTGTCAGAGAGGGTCAAAACCTCCCTCTCTGTCGCCTCTGACAATGTGAAGTCTTCTCCCTGACCCCAAACTCCGCGGAAACTCCTGGGGCTAGTGAGCCGCTCCGTGGAGCTCAAGAAACACAACCGGCCTTGACTTTCCGCTGCCGCTGCTTGGCTGGCTGGAGAAGAGATGGGGAGGGGGGAGGGGAAGCTCCAGGGATGTGGGTGTGGACTTGGGTGGGGGCGGCTTCCTTCTGCGCACCTTGGTAAGAATATCCCCATAGGACCCCAGGAGCCCACTAGCAAGGGAGAAATGGATAAGCTGGAGTAGATGGGCTGTAGGTATGAATGGGGTGCGCCAGGCAGCTCCAACCTTCACACCCTGCAGCTCTGGTCCCGGGTCAAGGGTCTGAGCACATTTCCCCGAGCTGACCGGCAGCCTCTCCCACCACTCGGACCGAACTCTGCTCCCCACCCGGGAACCCGCAACTCACCGGCTCCCTCGCTGCCCGCGGGCTCTGGCAGCAGTAGCAGAAGACAGACACCTGTGAAGAGAGGACAGCGCAAGGGCTGGCTCGAGCCTTCACGGTGCTTGAGGCCAGGGGAAGGGGGCGGTGAGGGGCGCGTACCCACCGAGGCAGAGAACCGGGATCCAAGCTGCAGACATGGTAGTCAAGGTGCTGCTCGGACCTGGAAAAAAAAGAGAATGCGAGGAAGGCTCCGCGGGAACGGAGAAACCACCTCAGCCGACCCTCCCGCCCGCCTCTCAGGAATCCCGCACCCCTCGGAAACCTAGGCGAGGCAGAGGAGAGGAGGCAGCTGCCCCGGAGCTCGCGCCTCTCTCAATCCAGCTGCAAATCGAGCCAAACCCAGAGTCGATGTGCAACCCCGGACCAGATGAGAGACAAAGGGGAGAAACGAATAGGCAGGCGTCAGGGACCCGAACGCCCACGCCGGACGCCCAGGGCTCTGCACCTGAGTCGGATCCGCCCGGCTTCGCCCGACTGCCGAAAGCCCGGCTCCCACCGCCGCTATCTATAAAGGCTGGGCCGCGCGCATGAGCACTGTGCGGGGGGCGCGCGGGGAGGGGGCTGGGAGCCGGTCTCCCGGGGCCGGGCGGCGGCTGTCCAGCTCCGCCCTCACCCCCCCTCCCCGCCCCGGGGTGAGGAGGCACTACCCCCGCGGTGCGGGGCTCTGCCACCTGGACGCCGCGTCTATCCCCGGGGAAAGCGTGAAGGCTGGGGACAGAGGCCCGGGGACCTCGCTAGACCGGGGGTCAGGGCTTCGGGACAAGCGTGCGACGGCAGCGGGGCGGCGCCTAGGGCCGCGCGCGGCGAGACCTGAGCTCCTGGCACCGAGCGGGAAGGCTGGACCTCGCTCCGGCAGGGAGGTTGCCCGACGTGCGGCGACCGCTCCTGGCCGCCGGAGGGAGCCGGCCTCACCTGGGCTGGGATGTGGTGGTTCCCCACGCACAATCCTCGCGGCAGAAGCTGCAGCCTTCGCCACGAACCCCGGCTCTGCCGGCGGCCGAGGGAATGCGGGTCCGCCGCTGTGCAGAGGCCTTGGGCCCCCGGAGAGCTTCCAGGTACACGCGGCCTCGGAACAAACTTCCCAACTTCGTGCTCCCGTTGAAACAATGTTCCTACTTCTAAATTCAAGCCAACCTGGGTTTGATAAACGCGTGCCCTGTGTTTGTGAGAAACTCTGTCAAAGGGTTATTCTTTGGACCTTAGAGATCCAGCTGCTGACTTGGTTTGTGCTGGAGTCGCATTTTCCCCGGCGGCTCCATTTACTGTCATGGGTAGGGCCATCCTTGGGGAGTGGCGCGGACCGTTCGTGACATTTGCCTTTTCTTCTCTAGATCAGGGAGGATTTAGGTTTGACTGCCTTTCCAAATTCCCAGACCTGGATATCTGTTGTGATTGCACAAATCTCAAATTTGGTAATGTGCGCTCCCACTCCTCTCTCATCCTGGCAACTTTTTACATGTGGAAGTGGAAGAATGAGCAGAATTCACGGGGAGTATGAGTGACAGACAAATGATGTGCACGGCAGCTGAGGAACCACCTCCAGACCCAGGAGAGGTGGCACGATATCGTTAAAAAAACAAAAAACAGTTATATTTAGTCCAAAGAATAGGGTTTTATTTAGGTCTAAAGAATAACCAGTAATTTATGATCCATAAAATCCATCCCTTTTATGTGATTTTCATGATTTTTAGTAAGTTTACAGAGTTATACAACCAGCACCACAATCCAATTTTAGAACACTTCCAACTCCCTCCAAAAGCATACCTTCTGGCTGTTGGCAGCCAGTTCCCTATCTCACCCTTACCCCAGGCAACACCAATGTACTTCCTGTCTTTAAAGATTTGCCCTTTATGGATTTTTCATGTAAATGGAATGATACAATATATGGCTTCTTTTACTGCGTATAATGTTTTTGGATTTCATTCATGTTGTAGCATGTACGAGTACTTCCTTTTTATTGCTGATTAGTATTCTCACATGTTTTATGTTATCAAACAAATATACTACCACCACTTGGAAGCCAGATGTTGTAGTGGTCTTACAACTATCCTTTCTATCTGAAATGGGTCATTATTGCACCAGGCATCTAGGGAATGTTGATTTCATTCATTTTACTATCTGAAAGTCTTTTTGAGAGAGAGACTAAATAACGCTTGTGGATTAGGAGGTTTTTGCTTCTTACTTTCATGGCTGCCTTAAAGAGTCAATCCCTCCCATGGTATAAAGAGTAACTCTTAGCAACCCAGTAATCCAGCTACCACCCCTAATATTTTACTTGGGAGAAATTTTAAGCCTTCAGGACAATTAAAGCTGTCTTTTTTGTTATTGTTTATTGAGTGTCAGTCCTCAGTCAGGTTTGGATAATCTCCTCCACTTAGACTGGGCAAATTGTCATGATGCTATATAATTAGGGGGAGAGTTCACATCCTGGAAACAGGCTACCACTCCACACTCAGCAGGCAGGTGCCCAAATGGCTAAAGTGTGCATGTTACACAGATCTCTCACCGGACACAGCCGTCCTGTGATGTAATTTCACGGAGCCAATTGGCAGAGTCATAACTATGCAGCTATTTCCATGATTGACCCTGAATCTGTGACTATTAAAAAAACAGAGGAAATACCTCATTGAGTTTCACGGATTGTTTACCCAAAGATACCTTTTAATGATTTTATTTTGAAACATTTAAGAGAGGTTAGTCTTTATTTATTTTTCTATTTTTAAAGGCCAGCCAAGAAGGGTTGGGGAGTGGGAATGAGATTTTTCGTTTTCACTTAGTTTGTACCTCATGCTTACCATAACTATACGGAGAAAATATCTGATTTTAAGAGGTAATTGCTTCTGCTGTGGAAATATCTAAAGAAGAGAGGGAAAGTCAAAGAAATCTGGGTACGTTTGACTTAAAAAACAAATTGTTAAAATTATAGTTTTGTATTCAATTGGGTAACATTTCGGGGTATTGTACTGCTAGGATGCCTGGTTTATCCTGCTTTAATTAAGCGTATTTGATATTCAAAATTTAGACTAACTCCCTGAAGAGCAATAGATTTCTAACTGGGCTGCACAATGGGATCACCTGGGGAGTTTTAAAAAGTACTGAAGCCTGAGTCCCACCCCAGAGATTCTAAAGTAATTGGTCTGGGCCAGGGCCAGGGCATTAGGGGTTAAAGCTCTCCAGGTGATTCTAATGTAGTGCCTGGGGGCATAACACTTAGGTCAGTGTTAAAGGTTAAGCTAATAATTCTAATTTTTTATTCTTCTTTATCTTTTCATTAAAATTCTACTTTTTTTTTTTGCGGGGGCGGGGGTCCTCATCCTCAGCATATGGAGGTCCCCAGGTTCCCAAGGGTCAAATCGGAGCTGTAGCTGCTGGCCTACGCCACAGCAATGCCAGATCTGAGCCATGTCTGCAACCTACACCACAGCTCACGCCAGATACTTAACCCACTGAGCGAGGCCAGGTATCAAACCCGCAACCTCATGGTTCCTGGTCAGATTCGTTTCCACTGGGCCATGATGGGAACTCCTTAAAATTCTTCTTTAAATGTGCCTATTATGTTCCCCTGATAAAATGTGGAAGCATCTTCTGGTCTTATGGTTGTTTGAAAACAATCCTTAACAGAAATGTTGAAAAAGCAAACCAAGACAGAGTGTACTGTCTGATCACATTTCCAACTTTGTGCAGAGTGGACTGGCATTGTGAAGGGAGTGGGCTGCCTCTAAAACTGATAACCTGGGTGGCATCTTCAGGCTTCAGAATGCTGCTAATAGCCCTAAAAGAGTTTTTTCAAGAGTAGCGTGGTTCACTGAGTGAATTTGGTTCATTATCTACATTGACAGCCCTAGTTTAGAGGTCTCTCTTTTCTGTTTTTATCCGAGTATGAATCTGGTGTTACCCTGATGAGTTTACATTTTTTTATTCTTGGTATTTTATTTTATTTTTTTATTTTTTTGCTTTTTAGGGCCGCACCCGCAGCATATGGAGGTTCCCAGGCTAGGGGTCAGATCGGAACTGTAGCTGCCAGACTACGCCATAGCTATAGCAACACAGGATCCGAGCCACGTCTTCGACCTACACCACAGCTCACGGCAACCCTGGATCCTTAACCCACTGAGCAAGGCCAGGGATCGAACCCACAACCTCATGGTTCCTAGTTGGATTTGTTTCCGCTATGCCACGACAGTAACTCCCTAGTTTTCACAATTCTTTTCCATTGTTCACATGTAATACAAAGCAAGTGCGTACATCTAGCCTTTCAGTTTTTAATGATTTCTAACAACAGAATAAATGTCCATAGTCTCTGAGGAGTGAACATTGAAAAACCGACTCAGAGATAGTGCTATGAGCACTAGTAATCACTTTCTTTTTCTGGGCATCAGTTTCCTTTCCTATAAAGTGAAGGGGATTAGAAATTGGAAAGGATTGGAAAGGACCTCCAACTGGCTGAATTCTGTGGCTGGGCAAATCCTCCCTGAGCATATCTAGGCTTCAAGGGCTGTGTTGTTTTCTCGGGTTTGGGAAACCTTAGGAAATACCGGCTGTGCCAGCTGGCTCCCAGCGCTCATCCTTTCTTATGCAAGGTCCTTTCTGTTCACTTCTCACTACTGCACCATGGCCTGATCATGTTTGCCAATTATTTAACGAGAAGTAGTGGAGGTCACATTGCCACTGGAATGCCACTGGGACTTTTTTCCTAAGTGAGGAAATCTGTAATGGGGAACATAAATTAGTTCTGCAAGGCCCTGTACACATCCCATGCAAGCTCCTCAAGGTCAAGGATCTTCCTCTGTTTTGTCCATCGCTGCACAGGTAGTCCCCAGTGAAAGTGTCTAGCACTTAATAGGTACTCAAGAAATATTTGTTGAATGAATGAGTCAATTCCATTCTTTCTTGTCATTTCTACTTAATATCGTTTAAAAAATTTTTTAACTGTAGAACAGTTTTAGGTTTACAGAAAAATCAGTAAGATAGTAGAGCTTCCATATATCCCACACCCAGTTTCCCCTGTTATTAGCATCTTACATTAGTATGGTACAATAAACACAATTAATGAACCAATACTGATATGTTAATATTCTCTAAAGTCCATACCATATGCAGATTTCCTTAGGGTTTTCTTTTGTGTTTTTTTTTTTCTTTTCTAGGGCCGCACCCGTGGCACATGGAAGTTCCCAGGATAGGGGGTCCAGTCAGAGCTGAAGCCGCCAGCCTACACCAGAGTCACGGCAATGCAGGATCTGAGCCACATCTGCGACCTACACCACAGCTCATGGCAACGCCGGATCCTTAACCCACTGAGCAAGGCCAGGGATCGAACCCGCAACCTCATGGTTCCCAGTTGGATTCGTTAACCACTGAGCCACGATGGGAACTCCAAGATTTCCTTAGTTTTTACCTAATGTTCTTTTTCTGCTCCAGGATTCTATCCAGGATACCATATCACATTTAGTCGGCATATTTTCGTAGACTCCTCTTGGCTGTAACACTTACTCAAAATGTCCTTATTTTGATGACCTTAACAGTTTTGAAGAGTGCTGGTCAGGTATTTGTCTGATTTTTTTTCAGTTGGGATTTGTCTGATTCTTCCCCCCCCTCCCCGAATCATTAGCCTGGGGTTATGTGTTTTGGGAGGAGGACCACAGAGATAAAGTAACACATCATATCGTATCAAGGATACATACTGTCAACCTGACCTGTTACTATTGACCTTGATCTTGGTCACCTGGATGAGGTAGTGTTTGCCTGGTTTCTCTACTGTAAAGTTACTCTTTCCCTCTCTTCCATGTTATCCTCTTTGGAAGGACATCACTATGTATAGCCCACACTTAAGTAGTGCGGAGTTATATTCAATCTCCTTGAGGGCAGAGCAGCTACATAAATTATTGGAAAATCTCCCGCAAGGGAGATTTGTCTTTACTCCCCTATATATTTCTGGGTTTTTGTTATTGTTGTGGTTGGGTTTTTTTGTTTTTGTTTTTGTTTTTATGTGTGGCACTTCCTCTTCAAAAGGCTGTAAGCTCCTTGAAGGTCAAGACTATTCCATGTCCTTCTCTATATTCCTAATAATTTGCATGATGCTTTAGATTTCAGAGTAGATGCTCAGTCACCAGTATAAAGGATGGGTCATAGCTTTCAGTCCTGGGAATTTTATGACAATTCCTTATCCTTCTTTCTCACTGCAAGATTTGGGCTAAAAAGTTGCATATTTGTTTCTCAGCAAAGGTGCAATCAAAATGCTAAAATAGTACTCCGGACACCGTATCAAACTCTTTATATATGTTCTCATAGAATCTTTGTAACGCATCTGCAAAGTAAATATCATCCTAATTTCATAAATAAAGATACTAATGCCCAGATTGATGAAAGATGTGTCCTAAGTCACACAACTAGAAAGCAGAGCCAGGAATCAAATCTGATTTTACCCACGCCCTTATCCAATAGATGATATGGTCTTTTCCTTAATAATACCCAAATAAAGCTACAAGGAGGAGTTCCTCTGTGGTGCAGCAGGTTAAGGATCCAGCATTGTCACTTTAGCAGCTCAGGTTGCTGCTGTGGTGTGGGTTTGGTCCCTGGCCTGGGAACTTGCCACATGCCACAGGTGTGGCAAAAAAAAAAAAAAAAAAAATCAAATCCACAAGGAAAGGTTTGAATAAATGCCAGAAAGTAAGGGAAATGACAAGTGCTAAAAGAATGTGAAAAAAGAAGAAATAAACCCCTCAGTGGAAGTGCCTGGTAACATCTTCCAGGTATCATGACCCTTGAGATTGGTTGTAAAATTAGTACATCCTCGAGAGGATCACACATTTGTAGGCAGTATAACAAGGTAATTAGAAGATATGATTATGTATTCCAAACATAAATACAGTAGGTTCTGCTCATATTCTTAACATTCAGATCAAATAATAATTTCTAAAATATATTTATATGGAGCAAAAGCCTAATGTGATTCAGTTACTTTTTAAGATGGATGAGCATACATGCTGATCCCAAACCCTTTTGTCCAGGGTTTGACTCTAGAAACGACTTTTTTAATATGTATACTGTGGGACTATTTTTTCTCCTCTCTGGAAGATGTGGTTGGTTTGTGGTGTGCTGGTCAAATGATGGTGACAGCTGTGGTTATTTGAAGTCATCGATCCAATAAACTTTGTTAAGCCATTAGAATCTGAAATAAAAGATCTTGTGATTCTGGGGAACTCTGTATTGATAGTGTTGCTAAAATATGGAGCTCACATAGCATTTTCTGTTGGAGCTAGGAGTATAAGCTGAATACAAAATGTTTCCAAGTAATTGTGTGTAGCAAAGACCAACTCCTTCAATGCATATTAATTTTAAAAAGGTAGGGCATAAGAAACAGCTCTTTGAAATATGGTTAATTGAAGGGTTTAATATGGCTTAATTTCATCCATAGTTTTTACAGTTTTACTGTTCAGCTGCAATTGTGTTTTCATATTACAATTATAATTATTGAAGTCATTTTCATATTTTGTCAAATCTAAGCTGCAATAAAATGTATCATTATTAATGCATTTTAAATAACAAATCATGATTTTGGGACAACTATAAGATGCAGGACAATTTCAGAGATGTTAAAATGTGGATAAAATGTGCATCAACATGTTAATTACTAATTCTCAAGAATACATTCTTATAATAAAGGATTCATAGAAAGATATTAAAATTATTTAAAAGGGGGGCACACATTAAAAATCAGAGTGGTAATTACATTTAGCTTTAAGTTTCCTGGAAGGCTAAACAAAACAAAACAAAATAAAGTCATTATATTGGCAAGACTTATTCCCCTTTAAAGGACAAACTTTTTCTGGAACTGAGTTATAGACAGAACATTTGATTTGCAACGCATATAAAGAGCTTTTGGCAATGTACCTATGCCACCGCAGCTTGAGACAACACTGGATCCTTTACCCACTGAGAGAGGCCAGGTATTGAACCTACATCCTCACCAACACTATGTAAGGTTCTTACCTCTGAACCACAATGGGAACTCCTCACAAAAACATTTTCGTTTGATCATTCCTTCAACCTTTAGAAGAAGAAAGCATGGGTGAAGATTTGTCCAATATCTTTACAAATTTTACAATGAATTTATTTAAATTGTTTAACCATTTCACTCTAAGAACATCTTTAATAGGAGTGCTGTGCCAAGTGTGACAAATGTAGCAATAAAATTTGCAGAGCTCTATATTAGCCTGAAAAGCCACAATTATTTGACTTGGTATTGAAAATCATTTTCATGGATACCAGAAGAAAAGCATAAATTTCAGCTGTTTTTAGATTGAGTTATTTAAGATCAATAGGTTTTCTTTTGTTTTGCTTTTTAGGGCTGCCGCCATGGCACATGTAGGTTCCAGGCTAGGGGTTGAATCAGAGCTGTAGCCGCTGGCCTACACCACATCCACAGCTATCTCAGATCCCAACAGGGTTCGTGACCTACACCACAGCTCACAGCAATGCCGGATCCTTAACCCACTGAGCGAGGCCAGGGATTGAACCTGCATCCTCATGGATTCTAGTCAGATTCATTTCCGCTGAACCATGATCGAAACTCTGATCAATAATTTTTTAATTGTAATAAAAAATAATTCAGATTATGCATCAGACCCAAGGGTTGCATCTGATTTTACTTTTCTTTCTTAAAAAATTTGTTATGAAAAATTTCAAACATATGCAAAAAGTAGATGAAATGTTATACTGGGAGTTCCCGTCATGGGCAGTGGTTAACGAACCCAACTAGGAACCATGAGGTTGCAGGTTTGATCCCTGGCCTTGCTCAGTGGGTTGAGGATCGGCATTGCCTTGAGCTGTGGTGTAGGTTGCAGACGTGGCTTGGATCCCATGTTGCTGTGGCTCTGGTGTAGGCCGGTGGCTACAGCTCTGATTAGACCCCTAGCCTGGGAACCTCCATATGCCACAGGAGTGACCCTAGAAAAGGCAAAAAGACAAAAAAAAAATGATATTGAACTCCTTTTTTTTCTATTACCCAGTTTGAACAATGATCAATTTATGACCCTTTTCTTCTATGTCCTATTCCCTGATTATTTTGAAGAAATAGCTGTTGTAATCTTGCATCTCTAAAGATCTTTCTCCAAAAGCTCTCTTTTTAAATATAACCACAATATTGTTATCATACCTAGAAACTTAATTCCTTAGTATTATAAACACTTAGGGCTTGCTTTGCTTTAGTTTTCTTATAAATTTTGTGTTTAAATGTATCATTTGCTGGAGTTCCCTTCATGGCTCAGTGTTTAATGAATCCAACTAGGAACCATGAGGTTGCAGGTTCGATCCCTGGCCTTGCTCTGTGGGTTAAGGATCTGGCTTTGCCGTGAGCTGTGTTGTAGGTCACAGATGTGGCTCAGATCCCACATTGCCGTGACTCTGGTGTAGGCTGGCGGCTACAGCTCTGATTGGACCCCCTATCCTGGGAACTTCCATGTGCCACGGGTGCGGCCCTAGAAAAGACAAAAAAAAAAAAAGACTACATAAATAAATGTATCATTTGCTGAATGAAGATCAAAATAAGGTTTATATGTTGTAATTGTTTGATGTGTCTCTTAAGTTTCTTTTGATATATTGGTTCTCTCTTTATCTTTCTTTTAAACTTTCTTTATCTGTTTGCTTTTTACTGAAAAATCTAGGTCATTTTCCTCATGGTCTGTATTTTGCTGATTGTAACTCCATGGTTACAACATGTACTGCTGTCCCCTACATTTCTTGTAAATTTAGGAATTAGCTATAGAGACTTGAACAAATCAGGTAAGTTTGGTGGTGGTGGTGGTGGGGCGTATATAATATTTTACAGAGGCAGTTTGTACTTTAAAGCATTAGAGGTAAGATGTTTCTTTTTGTGATGATATCAACCATTGCTAATTATTGTCTTGATCCATTCATTTATTGGTGGGCTTACAAAATGGTGATATCCTAAATTTTAACATTCCTTCTTCATTTATTGGCTAGAGTACTTGTAAAAAAAATAATCCTCTCTCTCTTTCTCTCTCTCTCTCTCTTTTTTTTTTAATCCTGAGGTGCAGATCATATAGCAAAGGCAGGATAGATGCTGCTTTTTTAAACCTATATTTGCCAGTTTTAAAATAGTAGATTCACATGGACTGGGGGAAGGAGTTAGTGTTTAATGGGTACAATTTCAGTTTGAGAAAATGTAAAGGTTGTGGAGATGGATGATGGTGATAATTGCTCAATGGTGTGAATGTACTTTATGCCACTGAACTCTACACTTAAAAATGGTTAAAGTGGTAAATTTTATGCGTATTTTACTGTACTAAAATAAAAAAATCAGTTCCCTTACATCTTCCATATAGGTGACTGAGGCTATTTCTTTTTGAATCTTTTAAGTGTTATTAAGAGCGCATGGATTTTAGCATACTCAATGTGTTCCAGTCAATTGTAGTTCTTGTCCTCTTTATGATCAAATTGGTCCATTTTTGATCTGTGGCACCTTTTTAGTTTGCTCCTGAGTCCTTTTGACATTGACTCTAATAGTCTTTGATAGCTTCCTTCCTCTTCAGTATGAAAAAATGTTCCAGGTTCATTATGGAAATTTTCCTGCCACACATGCAATTAGCTAGTTCACCAAGGTACTCTAGTCCTTTTAACGGGAAATGATATTTAGAGATTATAGTCTAGGTACTAAGAATGCTCATTGATACTGAGCTGGTTGTGTTTCTAGGCCTTTTTTAGTAGATGGAGCTAGGAATAATTATTTTTTTTCTATAAACTTCATGTGGGTACTTCCAATTCCAACTCAGAACTATAGGATGTTTACTTAAACTCATTGATTTTTACCTCTTTATTGTTTTCCAAATATACTTAAAATTTCAATTCTTCAGAGAAATCAGCTGATAGCCGTATGAAGACCCCTTGTATAAGACTCTTCTTTCTTGCTGCTTTCAGAAGTCTTCTTTAACAATAGGCTTTTAAATTATGATATGTCTTGGTATTGGTCTGTTTGGATCCATCTTGTTTGGGACCCGCTGTGCTTCTTCTTCTTCTTTTTTTTTCTTTGTCTTTTTGCCTTTTCTAGGGCCACTTCCTGCAGCATATGGAGGTTCCCAGGCTAGGGGTCAAATTGGAGCTGTTGCTGCCAGCCTACACCACAGATCACAGCAATGCGAGATCCTTAACCCACTAAGCAAGGCCAGGGATCGAACCCTCAACCTCATGGTTCCTAGTCGGATTTGTTAACCACTGCGCCATGATGGAAACTCCCCCGCTGTGCTTTTTATACCTGGATAACTGTTTCCTTCTTTAGGTTCAGAAGTTTTCAGATCTAATACTTCAAATACATTTTCGACCCCCTTCTTTCTTTCTTCTCCTTCTGGCACCCCTATAATGCAAAAGTTGGACACAGTGTTATTTCAAAGATCTCTTAAAATGCTTTCATTTTTTAAAAATTTATTTTCTTTCTGCTGTTCTGGTATGGTGATTTCCATTATTCTGTCTTCTAGATCACTTATGTGTTCTTCTGTTTCACTTAGTCTGGTATCAATTCCTTTTAGTGTGGTTTTTTTTTTTTTTAACTTCACGTATTAAAACTGCTGTGTATAAAATAGAGAAGCAACAAGGATATACTGTATAGCACAGAGAATTATAGTCATTATCTTTTTTTTTTTTTGTCTTTTTGTCTTTTGATGGCTGTACTCGCGGCACATGG
The DNA here is from genome assembly GCF_016906955.1 of Phacochoerus africanus. Lineage (NCBI taxonomy): Eukaryota > Metazoa > Chordata > Mammalia > Artiodactyla > Suidae > Phacochoerus > Phacochoerus africanus. The sequence goes on from NC_062552.1 coordinate 69,787,183, forward strand.
AGGTTCACAGGCCAGGGGTCCAGTCAGAGCTGCAGCTGCTGGCCTACGTGACAGCCACAGCAACACCAGATCCAAGCCGAGTGTGCGACCTACACCACAGCTCATGGCAATGCCGGATCCTTAACCCACCTAGTGAGGTCAGGGATGGAACTGCATCCTCATGGTTCCTAGTGGGATATGGACAGGAACTCCATTATAGGCCAGGGGTTGAACCTGCGTCCTCATGGATGCTAGTCGGATTCATTGCCTCTGAGCCACAGTGGGAACTCCTGTAATAACTTTTAATGGAATATAATCTGTAAAAATACTGAGTCACTATGCTATATACCTGAAACTAATATAATATTGTAAATCAACTATACTTCAATTTTAAAAACCTAAATTTTCAGTGACACTATTTGAATTACTAATTTGTTGTATCTCATAGTACCTGAAAGCAGTTTCAGAGTAATGATACTTAAATACACAACTCATGTTTTTTTTGATTGGTGTAATCATTATCTCAGGCATTATGGAAGTCACCTAGTTTTGAACAAGTTGTGAAAAAACAAACTCAGCAAAAACTGTATGACAAAGCTATTTACCTGTGTGTAATAGTCAGCTTAAAGGGGCTCAATAAGACTTTAATAAATCTATAGAAGCAGATACCTATTCCATTTATGTCAGCAAGGCATATTTCTGTGACTTATGAGAACCACAAACTACTATGAAGAGGTGAAATGTAAGGAGTGCTGAATATTAAGTCTGTTAAATAAGCTCTTCTCAATTAGGGTTTCAGAAAATGATTTGAGTCACTGTTTTCTCAATTCTCTCAAGGATAGTGCATAGCCAGCACCTGTCTAGATGCAAAGGAAAGAAATCAGGTCATTACATTGAATGGATGCCTCAGACCATTAGCGTTTGGGAATGGATGGGAAGGGCTGCTTTAGATTATTCTAGTACATTTGAATCCTGTAGGCAGAAGTTATTTAAGATTAAAGGGGAGTTCCCATTGTGGCTCAGCGATAGCAATCCCAACTAGTATGCAGGTTCGATCCCTGGCCTTGCTCAGTGGATTAAGGATTCAGTGTTGCTGTGAGCTGCAGTGTAGTTTGCAGATGTGACTGAGATCCCGTGTTGCTATGAGTGTGGGGTAGGCTGACAGCTATGGCTCCTATTCGACCCCCTAGCCTGGGGACTTCCATATGTGGGTGCAATGCTAAAAAAAAAAAAGAAGAAAAAAAGGATTAAAGGATTAAAGGGATATTTGCTGGCCTAACTTGTTCCTATAAAGATTAAAGAAATTTCTGATCCTTCATTTCTGTTTGTTCTTTGGAGCAACAAGTTCCTCCGTCTGTTAAAAAACTTGTTTTGGATTTTGGCATAATTGAGATGATGATTTCTATATTCAGGGATGTTTGTTGGCTTGGACCTCCTAGTCACTGAGTTTAATTCACCTGTGGTGTGTTAATCATACATTACTGTATTTTACATACTGGCATTTTGCTGTTTGGTGTTTGTTTATGTTTTTATTTTTTTCATTGGCTTCTTTCAGTCATTTTGGTAGTAAAGTTGGCTTTTTATTTTTATTGTTTAAATTTGTTTTGATATTGCCACCTTTGCCTCATTGTAATAGGGGCAAGTAAGATGGACTCAATCCCCACAGAGATAAAAATGTGTTGCCTCAGACATATAAATAAGACTCAGACTTTAAATGTACTCAGGAGTTGCTGAAAATATGGAAGTGAAAAATGCGAGAAATATTTTGCTTGCTTTCATTGTCCCTTTGAGGAGTAACTGTTTTTCCAGGTACAGTAGCTCTTTAAGACTGGCCCCCCATTTGGAACCATGCAGTGATGTAACTGAGTCATTAGAGAGCACCTAGTTTAAAGTCCCTTTACCAATTAGGAAACAGATCAGGGGAAGCTGAATGAGGTGCCAAAGACAAGATAACCTCTTACGGGCAAGACCAGAACTATCCCAAGTCTCCTGGGCACTTTCCAGGGTACCACACTACCTTCCACTAAACTAAAAGCTCCTGAACATGGCAGCAAGGACTCCTGATCCTGAGACTTATGGGCAGATGAAGAGACATAAAATGTAAAGCAGGGGGCTTTTGGTAGATGAATTTTTTGTGTCATGTTGCTCTAGAAAGATGACAACATACACGGACATTTGCTGCTTGGGAATTACCTCTCAGTCCACAAAAACAAGAACATGCTTGTAACTGGTATATTTTGTTTTGGGAGGGAGAAGGTACAGAAAGTGTTCCCTTTCTCCTGCATAGTTCCAAGGCACTGTTTCTTTCTCACAGAAGGAACAAGAATGGCTGTTGCTGCCTTCTCAGTCTCTGAACACTCATCTCCTCAACGGCATTAACTGAATGCCTTTGGGGCAGGTGCAGTGCTGGACACTGGGGAAACAAAGAGGAATGCAGCAAAATCATGCCATCAAAGAATGCATCCTCTCTGCTGCAAAGGAAGGGATAACTGGATCCTTCTGTTGACAGGGAATGCTTAGCAGCTCTCATGCCTAGGAATTTCTGTCTTATATTTGCTCATGTGGAGCCTATTTCCGTTCTTTTTGTCCTTAGTGGACTGGGAATATGTATCACTGCAGGCTGTTATTTTTTTCCCGTTTTTAAAAAATTACTCAATGAATTTTGTTACATCATCACAACCAAATTTTATAGCATTTCCATGCCAAACCCTCGTGCAACCTCTCACCCCCCAACCTGTCTCATTTGGAAACCGTAAGTTTTTCAATGTCTGTGAGTCACTATCTCTTCTGCAAAAAGTTTATTGTGTCCTTTTTTTAGATTCCACATGTAAGTGATAGCATTTGATGTTGGTGTCTCATTGTCTGACTTCACTTAGCATGTTAATTTCTTTTTCTTTTGTTTTTTTGAGAGTTGGTTTCTTTCAAGTTCTCTCTTGTTTTTCTTTTGTATTTTTTTTTCTTTTTTGCCACACAGGCAGTATGTGGGAATTCCTGGGCCAGGGATTGAACCTACACTGAACAGCAGCAACCAGAGTCACAGCGGTGAGAATGCAGGAGCCTCAACCCACTAGGCCATCAGAGAACTCCCAGCATGATAATTTCTGTGTCCATCCATGTTGCTGCAAATGCTGTTATTTCTTTCCTTTTAATGGCTGAGTAATATTCCATCATGTATATGTACCACATCTTCTTGATCCACTCCTCTGTCGGTGGGCAATTAGGTTTTTTCCATGTCTTGGCTATTGTATATAGTGCTGCAATGAACATTGGAGTACATGTGTCTTTTCAAGTCATGGTTTTCTCTGGATAGATGCCCAGGAGTGGGATTCCTGGATCAAATGGTAATTCTGTTTTTAGTTTTCTGAGGAATCTCCATACTGTTTTACACAGTGGTTGCACCAATTGACATTCCCACCAACAATGTAATAGGGTTCCCTTTTCTCCACACCCTCTCCAGCACTTATTGTTTGTAGACTTTTTGATGATGGCCATTCTGGCTCGTGTAAGGTGGTACCTCATAGTGGTTTTGATTTGCATTTCTATAATAATGAGTGATGTTGAACATCTTTTCAAGTGTTTTTTGGCCATCTGTATGTCTTCTTTGGAGAATTGTCTGTTTAGATCTTCTGCCCATTTTTTGATGGGGTTGTTCGTTTTTATGGTATTGAGCTGTAGGAGGTGTTTATAAATTTTGGAGATTAATCTCTTGTCAATTGCTTCATTTGCAAATATTTTCTCCCATTCTGTGGGTTGTCTTCATTTTGTTTAGGGTTTCCTTTGCCATTGCAGACTGTTATTAACCTATTTTTTTTCTTTTTCTGTTGCACCCATGGCATATGGAAGTTCCCAGGCCAAGGACTGAATCCAAGCCACAGCTATGACCTATCCTACAGCTGTGGCAACACCAGATCCTAAAACCGCTGCTCTCTGCCATGGATTGAACCCATGCCTCGGCAGCAACCCGAACCACTGCAGTTGGATTCTTCACTCACTGTGCCACGGTGGGAACTCCTAACCTATTTATTTTTGTTTTCTTAGGGGTGAGGTTTTCTCTATCAGTTTTACCTTGTTGTTATTTTTTGGGTTTTATTTTTATTTTTCTGCCTTTCTGTAATCTTTGTAGCCTTCCTCTTTTATGTCAGCTATGTGTATGCCATGTAACTTGTAAAATGCTCTGCCGTATAGCTGTGCGGGAAATGTAAGATCTATGTCCACCCAGGAAAACTAGCTCAAAATGTCTCTCTTGACAAATGATCCTTGAACTCATATATCATTCCATAGAAACAGTGGGATTGAGTTAGAATTCATAGAGATACTTTATAGTGTGCAGAGTATAAATAGCATCATTTTAATGTTTTACAGTACTTTTGCATCAATTATTTCTTTATCCTTTCTCCCATCCTCTTGTTCATACAAGGACAAGTAAGGTTATCTTTACTTGGCAGGTAAGAAAAATGCAGCACTAAGAAATTTTGCCATGTGAAGAGACACATGAAAAGTTAGAACAGGGACAAGCTGAGAGATTCGTTATCTAGACTTACTCCATGTTCTTCTACCAGTTTCTGTTTCTCTGATGTTTTTATGAAATCATATCACATTGACTGTACTTTTATAGAAGAGGAAATGACTGACACATCAAACATAGGCGTATCAGTCATTTTTGACGTTCCTGCTCACTCCCTTTCTCAGAGTCTGCTGCTACAGCCCCTCCAGAATGTGCAGCAGACCTAACCTGAGGACCATGCCCTCTCCAGTGAGAGCTGATAGGCCAAGGACAGACATCTGACACTAGGTGTATCAGTGGGCTTTATCCCAGAAACTTGAAATTGCCCCGTAGGAACGACTCAGCATTGTCATACATAAAGTCAGGGCTGACCTGTGGGCATGGTGACTCTGGGAATGCTAGTTGTGACAGGAAGAAATTGAGCATTTATGTCCTGGTCAAGTGAATCCAGTCCCTTTTGAGGCCAGGTGTAATTTCTGGCTGGGAGATTCTTAATAGTCATCTAATAAATTTCGTTTTTCTTAAATACCTTGAGTGGATTTAAATTCCTTAAAGTCAAATGAGCCCCAAGACCCAATCAAATGCTTTTTTTAGGCAAAAGGAAATCATCTTAAGAGGCTGGTTCTGGAGCTTTTGCTTTCTTTCCCAGTAGAGACTATATTTGAGTCAGTGTTTCTTCCTTTCCAGTGCTACTAATGGAGTGTTTGTGGATTTCCTATGGAAAAGCAAGGAGAGGGACTTTCATTGTTTAAAGCTTTCCCAGCATTGGTAAATTTTTATTCTGAGAATCCGCTTGATTTCCAGTCTGTAGGAATTGGAGGGTTACACCCTCGGATTTGTGTAGGGCAGTTCAGAGAGTCCCTGCCAGCTCCTTGCCTGCTCTTTCAGTGTTTCTTCATAGGTATTTTATTTCCTTAAAAACTAAACACTAGGGCGTGCATTGACACTCATTAAGCCTTTATTGTGTTACTATAGTGGACACTGTGGTTGTCTTTGTGACATTTATTTCACCTTTCCCTAAGTGTAACGCCTCTCCACTCAGCCTCCTCAGTTCTATACACCAGTGCATGGTATTGACCTGGTCACAACATCTACTTCAAGGGTCTCCAAAGCAGAGGACTCTTGTTCACTGTGAGAAGTCACATTCTCTCTTGCCTGGATGTGAAGGACAAAGTGTGTTGCCCTGGTAGCTGCTGGCAGGCATCTTGCAACAGTGGGGGAGCCAGCCTGTGGGAAGGGCAACACATAGCATAGGGAAGAACCAAGAGAAGAATTGCAGAGACGTTAAGCTAGACCTTCTTTTTTAAAATTTTATTTGAGTATTGTTGACTTATAGTGATGTATTAGTTTTAGGTTGTATAGCAAAGTGAATTACTTATACGTTAACTACATATATCCATTCTTTTTCCCATATAGATTATTGCAAACTATTAAGTAGATTTTCCTGTGCTATACAGTAGGTTCTTGCTAATTGCCTATTTTCTTTTTCTTTTTTTTCTTTTTCTTTTTTTTTTTGCTTTTTAGGGCTGCCCCGCAGCGTATGGAGGTTCCCAGGCTAGGGGTCTAATCAGAGCTGTAGCCACCAGCCTACGCCACAGCCACAGCAACACCAGATCTGAGCCACATCTGTGACCTACACCACAGCTCATGGCAACGCCAGATCCTTAACCAACTGAGTGAGGCCAGGTATCGAAACTTCGTCTTCATGGATGCTAGTCAGATTCATTTCTTCTGAGCCACGACGGGAACTCCTAATTGTCTATTTTATAAGGTAGTATGTATATGTTAATTCCATCCTCCTAATTTATCCCCCACCCCACAGTTTCCCCTATGGTAAGTACAAGTTTGATTTTGAAATCTGTGAATTTATTCTGTTTTATAAATAAGTTCTTTTGTATCTTTTTATTAGATTCCACATGTAAGTGATATCACATGATATTTGTCTTTCTCTGTCAGACTTATTTCACTTGGTATGATAATCTCTATGTTCATCCATGTTGCTACTAATGGCATTATTTCATTCTTTTTTATGGCTGAGTATTGTATATTTGTACCACATTGTCTTTATCCATTCTTCTGTCAGTGGACATTTACGTTAATTCCCTGTTTTGGCTTTTGTGAACAGTGTGTAATGAACATTGGGATGCATGTCTTTTTTCGAATTATAGTTTTCTCCAGATATATGTCCAGGAGTGGGGTTACTGGATTATATGGTAGTTCCATACTTAGTTTCTTAGGTGAACCTCCATACTCTCCTCCATAGTGACTGCACCAATTTCCATTTCCACCAACATCTGTTTGTCTTCTTTAGAGAAATGTCTGTTTAGATCTTCTGCCCATTTTTTGGTTAGGTTGTATTTTTTTTTTTTTTGATACAAAGCTGCATGATATATTTATATATTTTGGAGATTAATCCCTTGTTAGTTGCTTTGTTTGCAAAGATTTTTCTCCCTTTCTGTGGGTTGTCTTTTTTTTTTTTTTTTTTAATGGTTTCCTTTGCTGTGCAAAAGCTTTTAAGTTTAATCCCAGGGATGCAAGGATTCTTCAATATATGCAAATCAAACAGTGTGATATCGACAAACTGAAGAATAAAAACCATGTGATCATTTCAATAGCGGCAGATAAAGCTTTTGATAAAATTCAACACCTGCTTTTGATAAAATGCCCAGAAAGTAGGCATAGAAGGAACCTACCTTAATGTAATAAAGACCATATATGACAAACCCAAGCTGGACCTTATGTGAACAATGCCTGATGGTGACATTTCCTATAGATCTTTCAGTTACAGGTGCCAGTGAATCCCCATTATTATTTTAGCCTGTTAGATTTCAGTTTTCCATTATTTTCATCATAAAATATTCTGATAGACACAGAATTTCTAAATTCATTTACTTTTCTCAAATTTTGATTTCAGATTTCAGATTCCAATATTAGCACCTTCAATGTGCTGATGTAGCCCTAGGTATTCCCTGTATTAACATTTGCCCTCACAACAACCTTATGGGATGCATACTGTTACTATTGAATTTCCAACTTTCAGATGAAGATAGGTTCTTAGAGAACTTGTGACTTCTCTAAAGACACAAAGCATATAAGCATCAGTAGAGACTGAACTGGAGCCTACTGCAAGCACCATATCGTATCAGTTTCTTATAGAAGAGAAATTAAAGGTAAAAAATTCAGCTTTGTAAGCAGAATTCAGCTTTGTAAGCAGTAGTCACCCATATTTATGAAAGACTTTTTATTTTTCCAAAGCACGTCTGAATCTATGTTACCACCATGTTGACAAGTATCAACAGTAGGTTCTGTTGATACAGATACTACCTGGGAAATGAGTCAAGGTGTTTTTGTCTAAAAGATACAGATGGAAGAAAGTGCTCCCAGGATACACAGTAGAAATAGCAACCATGTCTTCCAATGACAGACACAATGTATAAGCCTCTGAGTCTCCCAAAGAAATCTTCAACATCACTGTATGTGATTAAGACTGAGTTGGAGTTCCCGTCGTGGTGCAGTGGTTAACGAATCTGACTAGGAACCTTGAGGTTGCGGGTTCGATCCCTGCCCTTGCTCAGTGGGTTAACGATCCGGCGTTGCCGTGAGCTGTGGTGTAGGTTGCAGATGCGGCTCGGATCCCGCGTTGCTGTGGCTCTGGCGTAGGCCGGTGGCTACAGCTCTGATTAGACCCCTAGCCTGGGAACCTCCATATGGTGCGGGAGCAGCCCAAGAAATGGCAAAAAGGCAAAAAGGCAAAAAAAAAAAAAAAGACTGAGTGAAGATTACACTGGGACTTGTGGGAAATGTCACTGAGCAATAGATAGAACCATCCTCCACCTCTCTCCCCCACCCCCGAGGCCCAGTTGGATCTTTGTGATCAGATCGTCCATCTCGGTGTTAATGCAGTATGACCGCAGAGACTGATAGAACATAGTGTACACAAGCATCAGTACACCCTCTCTCTCTCTCTCTTTTTTTTTTCTGGTTTTAAAAATGTGGAGTGCTTCACAAATTTGTGTGTCGTCTTTGCCCAGGGACCAAGAATGACACACAAAGATTTGTATGTTTGCGTGACATTTAAATGAGGGTTTAATATACTTAAATATCTATCAAAAGTAGAATACAGAAGTCAGCCATACAATGAGACACCAACTCAAATGCTTTCACTGACATGTGGAATCTGAAAAAAGGACAGACTGAACTTCTTTGCAGAACAGACGCTGACTCACAGACATTGAAAAACTTATGGTCTTCGGAGGAGACAGTTTGGGGGGTGGGGGGATGTGCTTGGGCTGTGGGATGGAAATCCTGTGAAACTGGATTGTTATGATCCTTATACAACTACAGATGTGATAAATTCATTTGAGCAATAAAAAAAATAATAAAAAAATAAAAATATTTTTGCTAGGAAAAAAAAAGTAGATTACAGTACATGAAGATCCAATAAAGTGAACTTGACTTTGCAGCACCACAAACATTTGGAATACAAAGTATTCAAGGATGGTTTATAAGTAAGAAAGGTACAAAAGAAGTTTGCTTAAGAAATTTTAAAAATTTAAAAATTAATGTTTCCCCCAAGTCAAAATAATTGTGGTCTAGGTAATCATCAGGGTAAAGGCTTCATAGGCTTATTCCTTCAATAAGAATCTTCTAATCTTCTCTATATGGTTCCAGTTTTAGAATATGTGCTGCCAGAGCGCACACCACACCCTCTTTTAACATACTCCTTCTTCCTAGGCTAGCAGGGGCTGACTTACCTCTTTTCTGATCTTAGAGCTGCAGAATTAGAGCAAAGGTCAGGCACCCAGATGTGTCTGAGAACCTTGACAAGCACTCAGACTAGCTATATGTCTGCCAGAGTGATGATTATAATTTTACAGATGGGAAAGTCAAGATAGCTAAATTAGAGGGGTTAAAACTATTTGGCCTCCAAGTGCACATAGTTGGGTAGTAATGAAACTGAATGAAAACTGAAGTATTTTGCTTTGCTATTCAGTTTTTGCTTAACTAGAATGCATTAGCTTTTCAATCACAGGAAGTTACTTCAGGAAATCTTGTTGTAAGTGAAGCCCAGAATAAAAAATCATTGGAAGTCCAGGTTTGTTCCTTTAAGTATAAAAACGGAAAGGATTAAGCCTGGATTAGTTTTCAGTAATTAATGTTGAAGGGTTGGTAATGAGACTAGGCACGTGGTTTAATCAGACTGTTTTTCAGGAACCCAGAACAGCCAGGCTGTAATGACTGGGACACTAATGAAAAAAAGCATGGCTTCTTGGTCAAGGGAATGACCTCCGTCCCCAGGACAATGCTGATTTCTCAGCAGGGTGAGGGGCTGCAGGGCCATGAGGTTTTCCACGGCTTTCTCATATGTATTTTGATTATTGAGTTTTTGATAAAATGGATAATAATCTCTATTCTCATTGCTAATATCCCATTTTGGCACATGGGTAATGGCCTGAGAAATCCTTTACTACCGTGAATGCTAAATTCTCTTGGCTAACAACTTATTAGATAGACTAGAATTAGGGGCATCTTAGGTAATGGCTAATTTTAGATAATTGCTATATCTCACTTACTCCTTTGTTTAAAAATATCTGTTGACTGCATTGTGTGTTGGGCACTATGCTAGCTCCTGGGTAGAGACTAATGAGCTAACAGATGTGATCTTTGCACTGCTAACACTTGTAGTTTAGTGGGCAAGGTTGCATCAAAGAAGGAAACACCATTAAATGTGTATTTACAAAACACGATAGATGAAGCAGAAAGATTTGGGTGTTATGAGGACATATATCAGGGAATTGTATTTTAGGTTGGAGCAGCACTTTCTGAAGAAGTGATACTTACACTGAGAACTGAAAGATGAGAGCAAGCCAGAAAGGAAGGGTGGAGATAAGAGTTTTCTGGGAACAGAAAAGGCAGATTCATTGTCACAATGAAGGGAAGAACTTGTCTTCCTGGAGTAACTGAAGCTGGAGTATGTAAGCGAGGAGGGATGGGGATAAGCTCTGGTCATTTGAGCTCTGGATTCACATCTTGGCTCTACTCTTATTTATGATCTTGAACCTGTCGATTTTTTTTTGGGGGGGGGTCTTTTTGCCTTTTCTAGGGCTGCTTTCCACAGCATATGGAGGTTCTCAGGCTGGGGGTTGAATCGAAGCTATAGCCGCCGGCCTATGCCAGAGCCACAGCAACTGGGGATCTGAGCCGGGTTGGCAACCTACAGCACAGCTCACGGCAACGCCGGATCCTTAACCCACTGAGCGAGGCCAGGGATCGAAGCTGCAACCTCATGGTTCCTAGTTGGATTCATTAACCACTGTGCCACGAGGGGAACTCTGAACCTGTCAATTTCATTGTGAATCCATTTCAATTGCACTAAAATAAGGGTAAAATCGTCTATCGTGCAAACTAAAGCAGATTAAACACCTCTAAATGCCTGGGTACAGCAGTGTCTTTTCCTTTCTCTCCACCATCTGTTTTCTGTTCTCTTCCTGCATTTTTATTCAGAGCTATTGACACTGTCTACCTGAATGGGTACTTAACATTGGTTTTCTTTGCCCTCTCCTATTACCTTAGGTGGAAGTTTTTTACAACCTGAATAATCAAAAGCTGAATAACCTACAGTTAACTTTTATGTAAGAAATTTCATTTTCATCATTGACATTACCTTTACTGATTATAACAACAGATTTAGAATCAGTCATCAAAGCCTGGTCTTAGGTTGACCCTTTAGCAATACAGGTTCATGTTTGCTTAATGTTTTATTACCAAATAGCTGTGATCTTTTTTTAAAACTCAAGAGAGACTATCTGTTTTGATGCATAATATGAAAGTTGACTGTGTGGCTTAAAAAACAAAAAATATTTGTTCAAAAAATATTTCATTTCAGTTATCTTTCATGGTGAAAAGGCAGTTTTGTGTTTCAGTATAATTGATGCAACACAGTATGTTTTAGTTTATCAGTGCTGTTGGTTCAGAGTGGTTATATGAAAACACTCAGGCAGCTATTCCCAGACATAAGCATGCCAGATTCTCAAACGTCAGGAAGATGTCACAGGATATACTCATTCTTCCAAGTAAATGAGCTAGAAAAAAGAGTTTTTCTGTTTCTTTTCTTGCCTGCTTGTACTATGATAAAGCATGTTATGAATGAACTTTCTGAAGTGGGAACCAGCACTAATATCTTTTGAAAATGCTTTTATAGGCAGTTTATGCTTCACACCATCTTAGTGGCTTCCTCTGTGACCTAGGACTATCTACACCCTTGGCTACACCCTTGTGGGCCTTAGAGTAGCATCAATATATTTCCTACCAACCTCACAGGAATGCTGTGGGGTTAAACTAGATGCCATTTATAATATAGTTGAGAGTGAGTTATATCCATTCAACAAATCTGATTGAATGGAAAGAATTAGAGGGTTCTTTCCCAGTCTCATCCAGGTATAAAATCTTTTTTTCCCCCCCTTTTTATGGCTTCACCTGAGGCATATGGAAGTTCCCAGACTAGGGGTTGAATTGGAGCTGCAGCTGCTGGCCACAGCCACAGCCACAGGAATGCAGGATCTGAGCCACGTCTGCAAGCTACACCACAGCTCACGGCAACACCAGATCTTTAACCCACTGAGGGACGTCAGGGATGGAACCCTCATCCTCATGGACATTAGATGGGTTCTTAACCCACTAGGCCACAATGGGAACTCCTAGGTATAATATCTTATAATATCTTATACTTGTGACAACCTCACAATGCTAGACAAACAGTAGGTGCTATATGATAAAGATTTTTTTATGTAATGATTTTTTTTTCCATTTTAGCTGGTTTAGTGTTCTGTCAATTTTCTACTGTACAGCAAGGTGGCCCAGTCACATATACACATATACATTCCTTTTTCTCACATTATCATGCTCCATCATAAGTGACTAGATATAGTTCCCAGTGCCATACAGCAGGATCTCATTGCTTATCCATTCCAAAGGCAATAGTTTGCATATATAATAAAGATTTTAAAAATGCACTTTTTATATTTTTCTAAATAATTAAATTCTGCAACTATTCAATAATGCATTTTGATGTTTCTCAACCTGTACTGTCAGAAGGTTTTTTCCCTACATAACCCTCTAAGTCTTTCATACCTTACACTATACCTTCTTACTCTTTTGACTGAATTGTAAAATAGTTTCCGAAGACCTAGATATAGTCATTCATTTTTTCACCCTTCTCTTTTAAGAAATTATAGTTACACTATAATCTTATATTAGTTTTTGATCCTTTCATAGTTCTAAGTTCTAGAGTTTTCCTTCCAAGTCTCCTGAACTTCTCTTCCTAGGTCTTTTTCTTATTTATTTTCTTTGTAGCTTCTTCTCTTTTCTCCATAAAAGAGTCTTTCCTTCCCAGAGAGTTGTGCTTATTTCCTTTTACACCGCTGAATTGTAACCTGTTACTTTTCTGGCATAGTGTCCTGAACACCGCTGGGCTGCTTTGGGGGAGGACCTCATGTTGTCTGAAGGAAAATTAGCAGTTACTTAAAATGCGGAGTTCCTGACGTGGCGCAGTGGAAATGAATCCAACTAGGAACCATGAGGTTTCAGGTTCGATCCCTAGCCTCACTCAGTGGGTGAAGGATCTGGCATTGCCATGAGCTGTGGTGCAGGTCACAGCCACGGCTCGGATCTGGTGTTGCTATGGCTCTGGCATAGGCTGGCAGCAATAGTTCCAGTTAGACCCCTAGCCTGGGAACTTCCATGTGCCACAAGTGCGGCCCTAAAAAGACAAAAATAAATAAATAAATAAAAAATAAATAAAATAAAATGCGAGGGTCTGACTATACCCCCCCACCCACCTGGCCTATCCCCACTTTAGTCTAGGATGCCTCACTGCTGGGGGCTTCCTCTTATTAGATCTTGGCAGAAAAAGGCCAGGGCATATCAACTAAATTCTGTCCTAGGGGCTTTACTCCTTCCCTCCTAATATTCTCTGAGGGTGTAAAATTTAGAGGGACAGGGGAGAGCTAAGGTGGACTGGGTTGTGCCTGCTTTCCTGTCAGGACTGTGGTGGTGTGCTGCTCCTACCTGTCCTTAGAAGCTGATCATTCTCCTCCCGGGACAGCCCGGAGATTATCACAGAGCGGTGTGACCACCACCAGCAAGACGATAAAGAGCACACCGATGGGAGAGATGGCAAGGGAGAAGGTGACGTTAGTGAATAAAAGTCCCAAATGTCATACATTTCTTCCAGTGGAAGTCCCAGATGGAAATTCTCTGACTCACACTCTGTAAATATTTTCACCCTTAGATTATTTTCCTTGGAACTTTCAAGGAGAAACAGAAAAAAGAGAAGAGATGAAAGAAGAGGACATTTCAAAGAAAACTTGGGAAATTGACTCCTAGAAGTAGATGATTCAAGGATGTATGTTTAAACAATGTTGAGAATGACTTTACTGAAGGCAACACAAAGGCAGTGCCCCTGGTTTTACCAACTGTTAAGGTATTGGTATTTGAATGTAAAAGACAAACTAGTTGGTTTATTTCAGACGTGGCAAAAGAATGCAGTGTTTTATGGGACAAAAAATTAACTGCTATTTAATTTCAAGAGTAAGCAGGGTAGAGTCTCAAAATTAAAATTCTTTAAAAATAGAAACTTTGGGAGTTCGCATAGTGGCTCAGTGGTTAAGGAACCTGACTAGTAACCATGAGGCTTTGGGTTCGATCCCTGGCCTCGCTCAGTTGGTTAAGGATCTGGCATTGCCGTGAGCTGTGGTGTAGGTCGCAGACGGGGCTTGGATCTCACATTGCTGTGGCGTAGCTCTGATTGGACCCCTAGCCTGGGAACCTCCATATGCCTCGAGTGCGACCCTAAAAAGACAAAAGACAACAACAACAAAAATAGAAACTTTTAATTATTGACAAATATAATTTTTTAATGATTCATAATAGTAAAATACTAATCCTGGCTTTTCAAATGAAGTACCATTTATTAAAATTTAATTTTTGAGAAATAGTACAAAATATAAAACTTATCTCTAAAAATAAAGTACTCTAACCTATAATTTGAAAGCTACGCAATTTTAATATGTTTCTTTGACAAGCTGTGTTTCCCTTGTGACAGAATGTCTCTTTTCAGTTTGAGTCATCACTGCACATTTATGAAATCTGACAATGCTGTTTTTACACAGCCTTAGATATTTAGGTCAAGGTGATGGTTGAGACATTGCGAAAGTGGAGTAATTTGACTGATTGAAAATGGGTGGCGGACAAAGTTTACCTGGAGGTGGAAGACGATTATAGAAAGAGGTGGGGAGGGCCCTGGGCCAGGAAAGGTGAATTTCACTGCCTTTCCCATTTTGCCTGTCAGTTGACTACACAACTGCCTGAAGCTGTAGAATCTAATCCTTCATTATTCTTTGAATTAGCCTAGAAAGGGACATTCTTGCAGTGAAATTCAGGGTTCTGAAATAGGGATCCCAAGCATGTTTGAAAGAAGTACAGAAAAAAGTTCTATATTTCTTTGCCAAGAGCATCATCCATTCTCTTTTGATTAGTAATGATGGTTACCTTGGAAGATGTAATTTCCTGTTGTTTGTTATTTTCTTTCCTATTTTTATTGACTACCAAGGGAACCAATTTCCTGTGTTGCTGAAGTCTGAGAGCTTATGGAAGCCACTATACTAAGAGGAATGAAAGAAGGCCTTTCCCCTTGGCTCTCAAAGAGAATGCATTCCGTTCTAGCGGGGGGAAGGCTGCAGCTGTGAATGCAGTTAATGACCTTTGCACTTGCAAAAAACAGAGATCCATAAACTGCAATGACGTCTTTTTAAATGTGTGCCATATTTGGGAGGCAAGAAAATAACTTACAGGCAGGGTAGAATTGTGCTTAGAGCAGATGGGTATGTTTTCAATGTGCCACAGTAAGGAGTGGAGCATGAGAATGGCCAATTCTTCCATAAAATATTAAAATCTAATAGTGTTCTGGAACGTTTTTTGGTGGTTGCCTCTCCACCTCTTTAATCCCCCTGCCTTCCATCCAGATCTGGACCCAGATTCTGGCCGGCTACTTAGACCAGAGAACTAAGAGTTTCCATGTGTTCCTGGCACCCAATTCTTAGAAAAGAAGCAAACAAAGAAGAGCCTAATGCTTACTTTTTCCACCAGTTTGCAATATTCTTGGAAGTTTATGTGGTCTACTAGATTGTTGCTAAGTATGCTGCTTCTTCGTAATACTGACAATGTCTTTTTAGGATACCTTTGATCTGTGGTTCTTTAACTTTATCGTGCATCAGAATTCTCCGGAAGTCTTGTTAAATACAGGTTGCTGGGCCTCACCCCTGTAATACTTTGATTCACTGTGTGAGAAGTAGGGTCCCCTAATTTGCATTTCTAACAAGTACTCAGGTGATGCTGATACCATTGGTCTGGGGTTACATTTTGAGAAACACTGCTTTGCATATAAGTAGACTATTAGTCTCCGTCTTCTAATTGGATCTTTTTTTTCTCATTTTTTTCTTTCTTTCTTTTTTTGGTCTTTTTAGGGCCAGACACCTGCAGCACATGGAAGTTCCCAGGCTAGGGGTTGAATCGGAGCTACAGCTGCCGGCCTACGCCACAGCCACAGCAATACAGGATCCAAGCCGCATTTGCGACCTATACCGCAGCTCATGGCAATCCCAGATCCTTAACCCGCTGAGAGAGGAGAGGGATCAAATTTGCATTCTCATGGATACTATTCGTGTTGTTTCTGCTGAGCCACAGCAGGAACTCCCCTAACTGGATTTCTTAATTGGCCCCTGAGATTAGCTCCCCGTCTTTTTTTTTTTTTTTTTTTTTTTAGCTCCCAGTCTTAATAGGAGTTTCCAGGAAGTGCAATACTATAAATTAGAGGAGCTTATCAGTTCATAAGCTGACAGAACCTAGGAACATTCCAATGGATGAATTTTAGGAACCTATGCTGACCATGAGATATGTACTATACCTTGGAATTTGTCAGTGTCTTTGGAGTTTGTTGGTGTCCTGGAAAGGCCTGGAGTTACCAGGGTCAGAAATGTTAGACCTGAACATCTCATCACACTCAGACAACTTTTGACTAATGTTACAGACTGAATACCCAAATTTCAACCACTGTTGAACCTGGTGAGATGAGACCTTATAGCTGGCTCAGTTCCACACAACTCAGGTGAAGCAAATATCTCAATAAAACAAATCACACAAATTTTTTGATTTCCCAGTGCATGTAATTATGTTTAGTTTTTATTTGCATTTCTCTAATAATTCGTGATGTTGAGAATTTTTCATGGGCCTACTCACCAACTGTATGTCTTCTTTGGAGAAATGTCTATTTAGATCTGCCCATTTTTTTGATTGGGTTGTTTTTTGTTGTCGTTGAATTGTATGAGTTTGTGTATTTTGGAGATTAGGCTTTTGGGTAACTATGCTGTATAGCAGAAATTGGCACAACACTGTAAATCAATAATACGCTTATAAAAAAATTTCAACCACCCACCCCCCAAATTAGGGGAGACTTCTGATTAAATTTTGCAGATGGAAAAAAAAGTTATGTTTATACTGTAGTCCATTAGGTGTGCAATGGAATTATGAAAGAAAAGACAGTATATACCTTAACTAAAAATATTTTATTTTTTATTTTATTTTTTGTTGTCTTTTTGCCATTTCTTGGGCCGCTCTCACGGCACATGGAGGTTCCCAGGCTAGGGGTCCAATTGGAGCTGTAGCCACCAGCCTACGCCAGAGCCACAGCAACGCGGGATCCGAGCCGCGTCTGCAACCTACACCACAGCTCAGGGCAACGCCGGATCGTTAACCCACTGAGCAAGGGCAGGGACCGAACCGGCAACCTCAGGGTTCCTAGTCGGATTCGTTAACCACTGCACCACGACGGGAACTCCCTAAAAATACTTTATTGCTAAAAAATGCTAACCATCATCTGATTACTCAGAGTTGCCATGAACCTTCAATTTGGAAAAAAAACACTCTACAAAGTGCAACAAAGCAATGCCCAATAAAACAGAGTGTGCCTGTAGTTGGGACCTTATTTTATTTCTTTGTTATTGAGAATAATTGACATATAATATTACACTAGTTAGAGGTATACAACATTCTAATTTAACATGTGTATATATTGCAAAATAATCACTGTAAGTCTATTTAAAATCACTACATATAGTTAAAATTTTTTCTTGTGATGAAAACTTTTTGATCCACTTAGTAACTTCCAGTTATACACTGCAGTGCTATTAACTATAGTCACCATGATGTACATTACATCTCCAGAACTAATTTATTCTGTAATTGGAAGCTTGTACATTTTGACCCCTTTCACCCATTTCCTCCACTCCCATCCCCACCTCTGTATCTGTGATTTTGGTTTTTTGTTTGTTTGCCTTATTTCATGCTTATTGTAATGCCCTCAAGGTCCCACCGTGTTGTTACAAGTGACAAGATTTCAATTTTTATGGCTGAATAATATTCAAGACCATATTTTATTTGCTCAGCGAAATAGACCTCTTGTAAGGAGATCCTTTTTAGTAATAAATAGAACGAAAGAGTCCTTGAATTTCCTTCTCTTTAAATAATAGCTGGTTGGATGAAGGAGAAAGAGCCTGCAAGTCAGAGTGGGGATAGGAATTTTCTAAGTAAAAGAAAAAGTAGGTTAGTTGTCATTATGTAGGGACGAGCTTATCTTGCTGGAGTAGCTGAAGCTGGAGTAATGAATGAGGCAGGAGGGGATATGCTGGGAGAGGTAGGTAGGTGCTCTGGTTATTTGAACTCTGGAAGAGAATGGGGAAAAACAGAGCATTTGAATGCTTCATCTGAGTTATTACAACTCCTTATAATTATTGTCAAGGCTCAGTAAAATTAATACATCTTATCCTGTTTAAATAATAACTGTCTTTTACCCTATACAGTTTCTTGAGTTAATTCACTTATTCTGGGGTTAAATCATATCTAATAGTTGCCTTCATAGGCCCTATTGTTGGCTATTAAAGCTTTTAACCAAGGATCTTTTATTCGTGGATATAGCCTGGACTGAGAGCTGCTGTACCATGCATTGCATGGGCCTTACTCAGCAGGGCACAGGGATTGTTCGTGATTTATCTGTGAGAATTTAAAAGTTTTTAAATTTTATTTTGATGAAAACATTTTAAAAATGTAATATAAGCATATTCTAGGTCATCAGGCTGATCACCTTATAACTGAGTTCTGCTGTCACATTTCATTGCCCACATACGCATCTGTATGTGGGATGGTTGTATTAGGGTCATGTATCTATAGTAAACTGTCATGTGTATATAAGAAAAGAACAGTGGCAGATTGATATATAATGACACACTTGTGCCACATGAAGATTAGGTCACCGTGCAGAGACCCCATGTGAAGGGACTTGCATTTGATCCTGTAGATCCTGTGACGACGAACCTCAGGAGGGTCTAGAGGTAGTGAAGATGGAGAGGAGAAGAAGGATTCACGATATTAAATCTCATGACTTAGTAATTGTTTTTCTATTAACAATAGAAAGGGTTAGGGTTAGGATGGTGAGGGACGTACTTAATAATTCCTCGTGTTTCTTAAGCTTGAACAAGGTAGAGATTTTCCCCAGAGGAAAAGTTTTCGTAGAGCATCTGGTGTTGACTTGAATTAATTATGTGATAATGTTACGTAAATATGTATATACATAAATTAGGTATAAATTTCTTTCATTAGTCTTATAAAACTAAAACATATTTACACATGAAATATAAAGATCCATGAAACCAGTTTATTCTAATTAACAACTTATACAGCAAAAGATATTGTTTTCAAAAAACAAAATCACTACTCACAAACTAAATACGGCACAGACTGCTATAGCACAGAATGTTTGAGTGGTGAAGAATTGTCGCTACACAGCTCACAAACAGACCAAACTCTTTAAAAGAGGAGGATCTACATTTCTCAAGTTTGAGAAACTTATTTTAAGACTCAAGGGTTACTTCATTTGAAAGTCTCCTCTGACAAACCCAGCTGGATTGAATCTCCTCTTCTGAATCTGTGCAGAGTTCTAGCATTTAATTTACTTCAGAATATAGTGATTCTTATGTATTTGTCTTTCCCTGAGAGCAATTTTTTTATGTCCTCAGAAACTGGAACAGTGCCTGGTTATAGCAGGGGCACAGTAAAGTTTGTTTGTTTGTTTGTTTAGGTTTCGTTGTTGAATGAAACCTTCATATAGACATTTTGGGCTCCCCCCCCAATAATTGATTAAGCTAAAATTAAAAGGGTGTATATCAGGCAGCAATCAGTCTGAAGAGAAGAGGCATTATGAATTGCTGTGGAATAAAGGCTTTTTATAGGAATTAGATATATATTTGAGAAGGGTCTGGGGAAGTGAGATTGGGAGGGGAGTTATGGTTGGAGAAGGGGTCAGCAGCTAGACACCTGAGAAGCAGAGCGTGTCCAGTGATGCGGGCACCTTGTGGGCAGGTCTGTGGGGAGCTGTCTGGCTACTACTTATGTGTCTCGTTATAGGTGTGTGGCTGCTGTTGGTCAACAGGATCCATAGTTGGAGAGAAGAAATGGATATGGAACAGAGGAGAGCAAGGACAAGCTCCATCCCGCAGGGCACCTTTGCAAATTTCTGTCACCATGTCTGCTTACAACAACTTTCAGAGATTAATGACTCTTGTTTCACCCTGCCTTCTAAATCTCACACAAATTCCTGTTAGACAACTCAACTCACAGTCACAGAAGAAGATTTGGGGATCGTTCCAGCTTAACCAAGTTAACACAGTGCAAACCAGCACAGTCAGATTTCTGCTTCTGGTAGTGTGGACACGGTCATTCAGACATCTCTGGTCTCATAAAAGGTAGTATAAGTCTCTAAGAACCCTCTCTCCACAAATACAGAAACCAATAGATCAGAGAGACAATGAAAGCATAAGGCAGATGTCAGTAATCACAGTGCCATCAAGACACTGGGCTTTGGCCTGGTAGGCAGGTGAGGAATTTGAGCCAGGGACATGCAACGTGAGCAGAAGCAGAAGCAGAAGCAGAAGCAATTGCGTCTAGAGGAAACCCTCAACAGTTCAGTCTGCAAGTTAAGCAATCATTTCAAAATCAAAGATCCCTCTGTGCATTGGAAGGTAAGCCATTATGGATAAGAGTCAGCAGAAAAATGAACAGATTTAGAGCCCCATAGACTTAAGTTGTCAGGATCATCAATTACAGAGTATTGGGCCACTGTGTCTAAAATGCTTGAAGAAATAATGTAAGTAGTTGCAAAGATGAGTCAGCAATAAAAGACTATCAGGAATGAACAGGTATATTTGAAAAGAAAAGAGAATTTCTGGAAATAAAACATGTAATTGTTCAAAAATTTAAAACTCAGTAAGTGGGTTTAATGCAGATTTGTAAGGCCATAATCACCATGACAGAGGGAGAAAAGGAATTGGAAAATATGAAAAAGAAGTAGATATGTGAGGAAATCTAATATATATCTAATTGGAGCTGCAGAAAGTGAGACTAGCCTGAGAGTGGTTAATATTAACAGAAATATAGGTGTTAAGTTTTCCAGAATTAACCTCTTCCACAGAGTCTGGAAACAAACTGTCTCAAAAAGAATAGAAAGCCCATATGGTTCTAAAACTATAGATGTTTATTACCACTCTGTTGTAATGGTAGCAGAAATTGAAAACAACTCAAGTGGTTAATAGAAAAATAAATAACCTGCCATTCTCAGTAAAGTATTATGCAGCCTTTTCATGAGAAGTGTTAAGAAGATGATGAAATAGGGAGTTCCCGATGTGGCTCAGTGGATGCCGAACCCAACTTACATCCATGAGGACGCGTGTTTGATCTATGACCTTGCTCAGTGGGTTAAGGATCCTGCATTGTCCTGAGCTATGGTGTAGGTCACAGACGTGGCTCAGATGCCGTGTTGCTGTGGCTGTGACAGCTCTGATTTGACCCCTAGCCTGGGAACCTCCATATGCCATGGGAACGGCCCTAGAAAAGGCAAAAAAAAAAAAGATGATGAAATACCATGAAATGCTTACATTATGATATTAAGGGTAAATGGAAAGATATAAAATTATGTATTCAAATGTGTGCAGTCAGATCTCTCAATGGGAAATAAAACAGAAATTTTTTTAAAATGAAAGAAAGGCAATTGGACTTAATGACTACATGACCGAGGACAAAAAGGTAAAAAAGCAACTATGAACTAATATTTATTATTATCATCTGATATTCTGAAAGATATAACTATTCTGATTTCTTTAAGTCTAGCACCCAAAAGGGTAGTTAATAAAAGTTAGTCTCTATGGCTGTATGCTTTAAAGGAAAAAAAATCCAGCTATCAGTTAATATTTTCCCATGAGGAAAACTCCAGACCCAGATTGTTTCACAGACCAGCCCTACCAAATTTTCAAGGAGTAAACTTATACAATTTTTTTCAGAGAATAGAAGACATTTTATGAAGCCACTGTTGCCTTGATACCAAAGCCAGGTAAATTTCAATATGAAAAAGGAAATTACAGGTCTTACTTATTAACATATTTGCAGGCTGAATCCATCAGTCAGTAATGAATACCTGAAGGTCTCAATGCTGAATGAAATGGCTAACAGAAGTAAAAACAAGGAACGGAACTCACCAGCATGGAAATCAGAAAATCCTGCCAGGGGAGTTCCCATCGTGGCGCAGTGGTTAACGAATCCGACTAGGAACCACGATGTTGCGGGTTCGGTCCCTGCCCTTGCTCAGTGGATTAACGATCCGGCGTTGCTGTGAGCTGTGGTGTAGGTTGCAGACGCGGCTCGGATCCTGCGTTGCTGTGGCTCTGGTGTAGGCCGGCGGCTATAGCTCCGATTCGACCCCTAGCCTGGGAACCTCCATATGCCGCGGAAGCGGTCCAAGAAATAGCAAAAAAAAAAAAAA
Source organism: Phacochoerus africanus (assembly GCF_016906955.1). Taxonomy (NCBI): domain Eukaryota; kingdom Metazoa; phylum Chordata; class Mammalia; order Artiodactyla; family Suidae; genus Phacochoerus; species Phacochoerus africanus. Next base: position 69,809,586 of record NC_062552.1, read on the forward strand.
AAAAAAAGAAAATTCTGCCAGGTATATTCTGTGAACACCTGCTTATACGGAGAAGTAACACTCTACTGTAAGGGGAGGGCACATTAGTAGGTATCAGTTTTTGGCATTGTTATGTTTTTTATGTTGTCAGTCATATAGGATGTTCCTTATGTTGTTTTGCTTAAAGCTTACAGGTACATTACATATATTTTTAATGTATTAAGAGTTATGTATAGATGTGTATATATATGTGTGTGTATGTATATATGTTTGTGTATATATGTATATATATAGTTTTATTCATTGGAAAGGTGTTGGCATAAAAATAAGCTTATAATGGAGCAAAATTTCCAAAAATAATTTAATAGAACAAAACTGCATGACTTTGAAACTAATAAATAATGCTAAGCATAACCCATGCAGTTTTGAGACTTTCAGGCATATAAAATACAGTTTGGACCCAGGCAATGAAAGTTATAGCAAACGAGCTGATACTCTACTGCCGATACTCTAATAATGCAATATTAGAGAAAATAGGTAGAATAAATTCTCTAAACTGTTCTAGCAGTCCTTGTTCAATGATTTTCAACTTTGGGTTAGGGCCCAGGGTATCAGAATCTCTTAGAGGACTTGTCCAAAATACGTACATATCTTCATTAGTTTTTAAATTAAAATATAGTTGCTGTACAATGTATGTTACAGGTGTACAGTATAGGGATTCACAATTTTAAAGGTTATACTCCATTTATAATTATTATAAAATACTGGCTATATTTCCTGTGTTGTACAATACATCCTTGTAGCTTATTTTGTATATAATAGTTTGTACTTTTTTTTTTTTTTAGTTTGTACCTCTTAACCCTCTCCCCCTTTCGTGGCTCTCCCCTCTCCCCTTTCCCCATTGGTAACCACTAGCTTGTTCTCTGTGAGTCTGCTCTTTTTTTTTGTTGTTGTTATATTCACTAGTTTGCTGTATTTTTAAGATTCTATATATGTGATATCATCCAGTATTTGTATTTCCCTGTTGGACTAATTTCACTTAGCATAATGCCCTCTAAGTCCATCTATCTTCATTGATTTTTTTTGGCCGTACCCACGGTGTGCAGAAGTTCCCAGGCCAGGGATCTAACCCATGCCACAGCAGTGACAAAGCCAAGTCCTTAACCACTAGGCCACCAGGGAACTCCTCTTCATTGATTTTTGATACCTGCTCTTTTCTGTGAGATTCACAGCCTTGGTTTACATTGAGCAAGGCTGAACATTGGCAGCTTATGGGAAAGAGTATCATGGTGCAAGTGCCTCTGCCCATTGCACACCTGAATGTAGCCTTTTTAGGCCATGAGAGCACTGCTGGAAGGGAAAGTGTGCTATAATTTCTTGCCGACCTGACAGCTTCTTTATATTTGTTCAGGTTTGCTTCAGCGGAGGATAACAGCTGACTTGGAGTAGTGGGTAACAAGTCTAGATCCACTACTTATTTTCAATGTGAACTTGAACAAGTCATATTTTCTCTTAGCATTGATTTCTATAGTGTAAAATGGGGGAGGGGAAAATAATTCTTAGCAAAATTTCTGTGGATTAAATAGGAAGTATGTAAAGCCCTTAATATAGTACATGGTACATAGTAAGTCCTCAGTAAATAAACTTACAGTTTATGACAATTAAATCATCATTTTTCTAAACCACTGTACATGAAATGTTCATGTGTTTGTGTATATATAAATATATAAAGGAAAAATATTTGTTTAATGGACTTGGGTTGTTTGGCATGTTCAGTAATTGTTAGCAGTTGTGGGAGGGAACAAAGAATTTATTGAAGGACTTTTGAACTAATTTATTAGAATTCAGATTTTGTCAGTGAACTGAGAGATGGTACTGATACACAATCTTTGAATTCCTGATTTGTGTTTCTAGAATGGAACCAGTGGGTTCTGTGGCTCAGATCTAACTTTTAGGACTGAATCCTACAGCTTGTCTTGATACCAGATGGTTGAATTTGCTTCCCTCATGGGTCTCCCTCTAGCAAAACTTCTGTTTTGCTGTGCATTCTCAGGGGTACCAGTCTAATTTTTGCTTTCTCTTTGAAGATTTTATTTTATTTATTTTAATTTTTATTTATTTATTTATTTAGCCTTTTCTGGGGTTGCTCCCGTGACACATGGAGGTTCCCAAGCTAGGGGTCTAATAAAAGCTACAGCTGCCAGCCTATGCCAGAGCCACAGCAACACCAGATCAGAGTCGCGTCTGCAACCTACACCACAGCTCACGGCAACGCCGGATCCTTAACCCACTGAGCAAGGCCAGGGATCGAACCCGAAACTTCATGGTTCCTAGTCAGTTTCATTAACCACTGAGCCACGATGGGAACTCCAAGAAAGATACATTAAAACAATTAAAAATTTTTTGAGTTTCCTTTAAAGCATTTGTTAGAAAGTATACACTAAGATCTTGCTAGTTTGGCATTAAATATAAGCAATTCTAGGACATTTCACATATTTTCTGGCCCTCTGCCATCCAATCAGCATGATTAAAAATTGCAGAAATACATTCATTATGTAAGAATAACATTGGATATTGTCCAATAATCACTCTGGCTTTTACTTTGGTTGCTGAATTTCTCCTAGCACATTCTCTATTACTATAATATTGCAATAGTTTTAAACTGTTGTATTATATAACACAGATATAGAAAAGTACATGAAACATATATATGACATATTGAATTATTATTAGTTGAATACCCTTGTAACCATGTTGAAAATTTTAAAAAGTGAATGATATTAGACAGTCTCATGGGTTGTTAGGAAAAGGTAAATTTATACAATAATTTTGGAAGGATATTGGGAACTTAAAATTCATATGCATTGAATGTCTTGATCTAGGAATTTCACTTCTAGAAATTTACACCAAAATGTACACAAATATGTATATATAAGAATGTTTATTGCAGCATCTGTTCATTCATCAAATGTTTTATAGTGTGCACACTATGTTCCACTGTTCTAGACACTAGAAAGACAGACAAATAAGGTCTCATGGAACTTACTTTTTTTTTCTTTTTGTCTTTTTAGGGCTGCACCTGCAGCATATGGAGGTTCCCAGGCTAGGGGTCGGATCAGAGCTGTAGCTGCTGGCCTACACCACAACGCAAGATCCTTAACCCACTGAGGGAGACCAGGGATTGAACCTTCGTCCTCATGTATGCTAGTCAGATTCGTTTATGCTGAACCAAAATGGGAACTCCATGGAGCTTACATTTTAGTAGAACAGACAATGATAAGCAAAAACATGAGACATGGGGTAGTGATAGATACCATATTAAAAATAAAACAGAGGGAAGAGATTGAAAGTAGCTGGGTGTCAGGTGCTTCACATTTGTTCAGATTGAAAGTAGCTGGGTGTCAGGTGCTTCACATTTGTTGCTGCTTGAATTAGACAAAGGAGTCAGCCTTGTGAAAATCAGGGCAAAGTGTTAGAGGGAACTAACAGCTGCTATGAAGACCCTACGGTGGAACTTGCTTGGCGTAAGTGAAGAATAGCAAGAAGGCTAGTGGAACTGAATCCCAGAGCTGGAGAAGGTGATGAAAAATAGAAGCAGAGCTGTTAGATCATAAGAATCAGGGTAAGGTTTGCATTCAATTTAAAGTGTGATCTGAAATCATTAGAAGGATATGAAAGGGGAAGGAGTATGGTCTGATATATACTTTCAAGCTTTTCTTTAAAAAAATGTATTTTTATTAGTGTTGTTGGGAGTTCCTGTCGTGGCTCAGCAGTAACAAACCCAACTAGTATCCATGAAGACGCAGATTTGATCCCTGGCCTAACTCAATGGGTTAAGTTGCCTTGAGCTGTGGTGTGGGTTGCAGTTGTGGCTAGGATCTGGCGTTGCTGTGGCTGTGGTGTAAGGCAGTTGCAGCTCTGATTCAGCCCCTAGCCTGGGAACTTCCATATGCCACTAGTGTGGCCCTTAAAAAAAAAAAAAAAGACACACACAAAAGTGTGGTTGATTTACAATGGTGTGTAAATTTCTGCTGTATAGCAGAGTGATTCGGTTATACATATATACATTCTTTTAAAAAATTTATTATTATTTATTTATTTTTTGCTGTGCCCAGGGCATGTAAAAGTTCCCAGGCCAGAGATCCAACCTGTGCTACAGCAGTGATCTAAGCCACTGCAGTGACAATGCCAGATCCTTAACCTGCTGTACCACAAGAGAACTACTATACATTCTTTTTTATATTATTTTCTGTAATGGTTTATTTCAGGATATTGAATATAGTTCCATGTGCTATACAGTTGGACCTTATTTATCCATTCTATATGTAAGAGCTTACATCTGTTAACCTCATCTCTCACTCCATCCTTCCCTCAAACCTCTCCTCCTTGGCGACCACAAGTCAGTTCTCTAGGCCCATGAGTCTGCTTTTCTTTCATAGATAGGTTCGTTTGTGTCATATTTTAGTTTCCACATATAAGTGATATCATATGGTATTTGCCTTTTTCTTTCTGACTTCATTGAGTATCATAATCTCTAGTTGTATCCATGTTGCTGTGAATGGCATTATTTTATTCTTTTTTATGGCCAAGTAACATTCCATTGCATCTAAGTACCACATCTTCTTTATCCATTCCTCTGTTGATGGATATTTAGGTTGTTTTCATGTCATGGCCCTTGTGAATTGTGCTGCTATATATCTTTTCGAATTAATAGTTTTTCTTTTGGCTGTGCCAGTAGCATGCAGAAATTTCTGGGCCAGGAATTGAACCCGTGCCACAGCAGTGGCCTGAGCCACTGCAGTGACAATGCCAGATCCTAACCTGAACCACAAGGCATTCCCTTGAATTATAGTTTAATACCACACTGTTTTGATTATTGTAGCTTTGTAGTATTGTCTGTAGTCTGGGAGGGTTATGTCTTCTGCTTTGTTCTTTTTCCTCAGTATTTCTTTGGCATTCTGGGAAATGTATGGTTCCATAGAAATTTTAAGATTATTTGTTCTAGCTCTGTGAAAAGTGTCATGGGTATTTTGATAGGGATCTCATTAAATCTGTAGATTGCTTTGGGTATTATGGCCATCTTAACAATATTATTTCTTCCAAGAGCATGGGATATCCTCTATTTCTTTGAATCATCTTTAACTTCCTTTATTAATATTTTATAATACTTAGCTTTCAAACTTATATTTCAAAATATTTCAAAATTGCAACAATAGTACAAAGAAATACCCTGGATCTTTATTGGGATTTACCAATTTTTTACTTTTTGCCACATTTGCGGTCTCATTCTCCCCCTCTCTCTCTATAGATAGATAGCAGATATAAATATATATATATGTCTTAATATATCAGTGTGTGGCTACTATATAGCTGCAGTACAGTTATCAAATTCAGGAAATTTAGCATTGATACAATATTTTTTATCGGTCCATGTTCCAATTTTGTCAGTTGTTCCGTAATGTCCTTTATATAGCAGATTTCCATCCCATCTCCACCTCATGCCCTTTGGTATAGGAATCAGTCTAGGATAACATAGTGCATTTAGTTGTATTATCTTTCTAGTCCCTTATGGCACATTTCCTTAACCTTTCTTTGTCTTTTATGACATTGACAGTTTTGAAGAAAATAACTTTAAAAAATGTTCTTCACTTAGATTTGCTTTTTTTCCCCTCATGATTAGATTCAGGTTATTTATTTCCAGTTGGAATATTACATAAATAATGCTGCATCCTCTTTATGGTATCATATTTGTCTGCCTCTAGTTGGTGATGTTAATTTTGATCACCTTGTTAGGGTATTACGTGGTTTCTCCACCTATAGTTACTAAAGCTTTTCCCTTCTTGGTATTTTTAATTTACCTATTTAATGTCATTCTAAAGAAAAATTAAACATTTAATGTTATTAGCATTAAATTTCCTGTTCATCTTTATATTGTTCAAAGTCAGTTTAAATATAGATGTAAGAGCATATAACACATATGTGAAATCATCTGACATGACACATTCATACTGTATAGCTTATATATGCATATATGTTTCATTCTTATAGAATATTGGAAACACTGTATACAACTAATAACTCAACTGTTTTTATTTTGCTTCTCAATATGCTCATATTTACTAATACTCTTTACTTTCAGTTTACTTATGAATAAGACTGAAAGCCAAGCAGGATGAATTGTCCTGTTTTCTCTTTCCTTATTTGTCACCACTTTCAGTTTACATGGTTGGCTATCATAAAGAAGAAACACAAATAAGAAAGGGTGTGGGAGTTCCCATTGTGGTGCAGTGGAAACGAATCCGGCTAGGAACCATGAGGTTGCCAGTTAGATCCCTGGCCTTACTCAGTTGGTTAAGGATCTGGCAATGCATGAGCTGTGGTGTAGGTCACAGATTTGGCTCAGATCTGATGTTGCTGTGGCTGTGGTGTAGGCAGGCAGCTCTAGCTCCAATTGAATCCTAGCCTGGGAACCTCCATATGCCACAAGTGTAGCCCTGGAAAGTGCAAAAAAAAAAAAAAAAGATATGATAGATTTGATAGATTTCCTAGGTCCTTCTTACTTCTTTGAATTCCATGTCCTTCTTTCTGTGTTTGAAGAAAGTTCTGGTTCAAACACAAAGCATAGCCTTTTAGGCCCGTCAGTGCCCCCACTTGGTTGTGGACAAAAGGTTGTCTTTTTCTGAGGCTGCCAAACTTCCACACATGGAGTCCCCTGGGATTCTGTGCTTTTGAGACATGAGGGATGTTAATGCAAGTGGGTTGGTAAGGAGGGGCAGACACCCATATTGAGCATCTACTCTGCTTACCTACATGATCCATTATTCCATAGGACTTCAATGAAAAAATGCAAGTTTACAGTAGAAAATTGACAGAACACTGTAAACCAGCTATCATTAAAAAAAATGCAAGTTCAGAGATAGAAGTATGAAGAATTTCAAAATGGCAGCTGTAGAGGATCGAACCAGACTTGGGATCTTTCTGAGGCTTGGGGCCCTGTGGAGCTAGCCCTGTGCCCACATTTATTAGTCATCCCTCTCCCCTACGAAAGACCCATCATCTTCTTTATTAACCTATATAGGTGTGTATTTATTTGCTATTAATACAGGCATGGATTCCTACTTTTTAATGAGTTATAATCCATTAATGTCATTGTGTTGATAGATTATCTTAGATATGCTCTATGGGAGCCCCTTCAAACTGACTCCTTTTCTCTTTTGAAATACTCCACTTCCATTTACTTTTTTTTTTTAGCATATGCTTACATTATGATACAAAAAGATATTCTAGAAGTTCCTGCAGTGGCCCAGTGGGTTAATGATCTGGCTTGTCTTTGCGGTACGGCCAGTTAGATCCCTGGCCTGGTGCAGTGGGTTAAGGATCTGGCCTTACTGCAGCTGTAGTGTAGGTTACAGATGCAGCTAGGATTTGATCCTTGGGCTGGGAACTTCCATTTGCCATGTGGGTGTCCAAAAATGGAAAAAACAAAAAACAAAAAGATATTTCAGGCTGATCTTGTACCCTTGCTCTCTCCACTCTGGGAATAAGCTTTTTCTCCCAAAAGAGTGTTGTTCTCTTGGTGTCTGTCTGCCTATGCCTTGCTCTTATAATGATATTTGGGGCCTGTCTGGATAATCCAGATAAGTGCCTCCCCTCAAAATCTTTAATGTAATCGCATGTTTTGTCATACGGACAATATTCACTGGTTCTAGGCATTAGGAAGTGATTATGTCTTCAGGGGCCCATTATTTACAGCCTATCACAAAGGCTACAGGTGTTTGTAATATTTCTGTTTTATGGAACTTGATGTTTTCTTTGTGATCTAAAAATATTAATTTTTGTGAATGTTTGATATATATACTTAAGAAAAAATATATTCTTTATCATCAGGGTGCAGTGTTCAAGAAATGTACATAGGTCTTATAAATCATGTTGTTTAGATGTTTCTTGTCCTTGCTTATTTTTCATCTGTTTGAATTAAATTGAGAGTGGGGCATTAAGGTATTTTATTTAGTGATTATCTATTTCTCATTCTATCTCCTATAGTTTCTATTTCATATAGGTTATTACTGGGTTATTAGGTACATGGATATTCATAACTATTATATCTTTTTGTGAACTGTGGCTTTTAGCATCATAAAATGTCATCATTTGTCTTACTTAATGCCTATTAGCCTAAATTTTACTTTGACTAATATCAAGATGGCAACATCTGCTCTCTTATGGTTTCCATCTGCCTAATATATTTTTGCCTGTTTGTTTATTTTAGCCTTTCAAATGATCATGTTTTAGGAGTGTCTTTTGTATACAGCATAGAGTTGAGTTTTAATTTATGAGCCAGTTTTAAATTCTTTTTCTTTTAACAGGCAAGCTAAGCCCATATATATCTATATCATGATAATATATGTTTTATCTCAACTTTGTCATATTATTTTGTGTTATAATTACTGAATGCAATTATATTTATTGTGTTTCTCTATGTAGTGTGTCTTCTTTCCTTTTAATATTTTTCTTTGGGTATTTAGAAGGATTTATGTGTTATTCTTGTGGTTATCTTTGTATTTATCCCTTTAAGAGTTTCCTTAATCCCCCTTTTCTTACTTTTTACCAGCTGATCTATCAATTTAAAGTGAAGTCATTTGACTTCTACCTATTACCTTTATAATATCCAATGATCTTAATCTACTATTCCCATTTCTCTCTTTTCTACTTCCTTTTTTTGGAAGTTGCATTCTTCCCTCTTCGTCAGAACATTTAATGTTCATATGCTATTCTTACAAACCTGTCCCAACCTTTGTTTTATTCTTAGTTCTACCATTAGCTACAAGAAATACTTACCATGTCTGTTTATTGCTGTTTCTCCCATTCTTCTTTTGCTTGAATAAAGTTTATCATCTAGGTCAGAGGTCAAATAAATGTTTTCTGTAAAAGACCAGAAAGTACATATTTTAGGCTTTGTGGGCAACATACACTGTTTTTTTAAAAAACCGAAGTATAGTTGATTTACAATATTATATTAGTTTCAGGTGTACGGCACAGTGACTCAGTATTTTTCTAGCACATACACTCTTTATGGCTGCTGTTCTTCTCCTCCTTCTCCTTTCCCCTTCCTTCTCCCTTTCCTTCTTCTATCTTCTATAACCCTTTAAAATATAGAACACTCCCAGAGTTCCTGTCATGGCGCAGCAGAAATGAATCTGACTAGGAACCATGAGGTTGTGGGTTTAATCCCTGGCCTCGCTCAGTGGATTAAGGATCTGGCATTGCGTGAGTGGCAGATGCGGCTTGGATCCTGTGTTGCTGTGGCTGTGGCTCTGATTCAACCCCTAACCTGGGAAACTCCATATGATGTGGGTGCGGCCCTAAAAAGAAAACAAACAAACAAACAAACATATATATATATATATATAGAGAGAGAGAGAGAGAGAGAGAGCGCGCATGCAAGCATTCTGGAGTTCCCATTGTGGCTCATCGGTAATGAACCTTGACTAGTATCCCTGGCCTTGCTCAGTAGGTTAAGGATCTGGCATTGCCAGACTCTCTGCAGACTGACAGTCTCTGTTCTTCAGTCACAGACAAGGCTTGGATCTGGTGGTTTCTGTGGCTTCGGCATAGGCCAGCTGCTGCAGCTCTGATTTGACCCCTAGCCTGGAAACTTCCATATGCCACTGGTGCAACCCTAAAAAAGTTGTGTATACATACATATAGACACACACACATATGTATGTATGTATATACATATATTACACACACACACACACACATATATATTCTTAGCTCATAGGCTATACAAAAATAGGTCACAGGCCAGATTTGGCCCATGGACTGTGGTTTTCCGATTCCTGCTTTAGTAGACTCTTTAGAAAGGACTTTTGAGTATTTCCTTCCTTGAATTCTTGCTCATTCATAACTGTTTTTATATAGATTTGATGATTGAAGGACATGATGCTATAAAATTCTTGGTTTAAATTTCTTTCCTTGAGTTTCTTGAAAATAATGGCCTCTTGCTTTATATGTTACTTTTGTAAACCCTAATGTCAGTCTAATTTTCTTACTCCTGTAGGTAACTTGGTCTTTTTTTTTTGGCTTGGAAACTTTGAGGAGTATTCCTAAATTTTAATAGTTTCATTAGGATATAGCTTAGAATTGATGTTAGTCAACATCCTCAGGTAAATGCATCCTTTCAATATGTTTGTTTTCTCTTATTTCCAGAAAATTTTTTGAATTATAATATTAAATTTAGTTACACTTTACTGTTTTTCTTCATCAGGAAAACCAACAAAAATTATGTATAACTCTGATTATATATGTGTTAGACCTTCTTTGCATGTCTTCCATTTCAACTACTTTCCACTTTCTCTGATTCTTTTTGTTTCTTTATCTTATTTTTCATGTTCATGATTTCTTATTATATTTCTATTTAAATTAGATTTCCATGACCAGTATTCTTCCTTGGACACCTTGTACTTTATTTCTGAAATCATTTTGTCTTTTTTTCAGTCCAGTCTACTCTCATTGCTTTTCTTCTTTTGCATAGATCTTCCTGGGTCTATTTCTATTCATTATGTTTAGATTTCTGATTTTAGACTTTTTAATATTTCCAAATGTATGTTTTACATTTTAAAAACTAGTTTGAGTCTGTTACATTTTATGGTTTGCATTTTAAGGGAACTCTTCACCAGTTGAAACATTTTGATTTATGTTTTACTTTTTTCCTTACAATAGCTTTGTATGGAATTTGTTTGAATTTGATTTAGATTCCAAGGTATTTCCTGGACAATTTCTGGTTCATGAACACCCCCTTCTCTTGTTTTAGTGAAATGCATTTCTTTCCTAGTAGATGATAGTGTTGGTAGTGGGTGGAAGAGAAATTGACATATTTTTTTCTTTTATTTGTGAAAAAACTCTTAAGTTTTATCTTTTATTTTCTATTTCCTTTTATTGTCACTTTCCAAGAGTCCCCATGTCTTCTTTATCTCTTTCTCTCCCAGAAGTAATATTTCCTCTTTTTCCCCTTCTGGTTCTATTTGCTTTCAAGCCCCTTTTCTCTGTTAGGTGTTATGTACAACCAAGTCTTGGACCTGTGTTCAGTATTTTGGCACTTATGTTGAACTTTCTCTTTCTAGGGGTGATTTTTTTTGTGTGTATTTTAGTTAAATCCTCCACTATCTTCTCTTTTTTACAGAGTATTTTAAGGCTCTTGTGTCACTGTTCTCCACATCCATAGGCGTGCATTAATGGTGGGAGCTATGTTGGAATTTATGTTTTATTGCTCTGCTTTCAAGTGATTGGAAATTTATGGTATTCTGTGTTTCATTGTGATGTTGAGGGCATGTGTCACATTTTGTTTTATTTATACTCCTTATTGGTCTTTCAGCCTCCACAATTGTAAGAAATAAATTTCTGTTGTTTGTAAGCTACCCAGTCTGTGGTATTTTGTTATAGTAGCCTGAAAAGACTAGGACAATGATCATTCTATTTATTTATTTATTTTTATTATTATTATTATTTTTTGTAACCACAATTCTTTTTCTTTTTCTTTTTTTCTTTTTTTTGTCTTTTTGCTATTTCTTTGGGCCGCTCCCACGGCATATGGAGGTTCCCAGGCTAAGGGTCCAATTGGAGCTGTAGCCGCCAGCCTATGCCAGAGCCACAGCAACGCAGGATCCGAGCCGCGTCTGCAACCTACACCACAGCTCACGGCAATGCCGAATCGTTAACCCACTGAACAAGGGCAGGGACCAAACCCGCAACCTCATGGTTCCTAGTCAGATTTGTTAACCACTCCGCCACGACGGGAACTTCCATTCTATTTATTTATCAATTTTCAGAAAGGGTCAGTATACTAGTAACCTTCATAAGTGACCAATGAGTTATTTTTTATTTTTATTTTGTTTTATTATTAATTCATGGATTTTCTGTTGAATAGAGAAAGAAATAATCTGTACCTTCTGTAACATATTCACCAACTATTTCAATTTTTGCATATTTTCAATATTTGCATATCAATTTTCTGCTTCTGTTCATTGGCTTACATGTTTTTACCTAGCTGTAATGAACAGTTAGAGTTGATTTTGTATTCTACCTAATATTATAAGATGTGAACTCAATGGAAGTAGAAATTTTATTCTATATTGTTCCCTAATATATTCCCAGGGTCTCAAATAGGGACCAGCACATAGTAGGTGCTCAATAAAAATTTTTTGAATGAATAAATGGGTGAATGTGCTTCAAAAGTGTTTCTTTTGAATATGCGTTTAAACTCAACAAACACATTAAAGTGTTGTGACATAGTTAAAGAGTACTGTTCACTTTCCTCACAGTAACTGTTTATTCTTCTGAAACTGTTATCTACAGTCTTTGAAAAGTGACATCTTGGAGAGAAAAAATGTACTATTACATTTCCTGGAAGTAATTAAGAATGTTATTATTTATGTTATGTCAATCTGGAAGGAACATAACAGCAAGTGTTTTAGAGATCTTATTTTAAAGTTATGACCTTTGATCTTTTTATTAATGTTTGGAATGATAACAGCCCAAGCTGAGTCAGTTGGGAAGTACCTGGAAGATATTATTAGAATTCAACATGGACCTAGTAATTGAAGGACTGTGAAATGTGGCCAGAATAAAATTCAGGACAGTTAATTGTTGCTGGGAGGAAAAACCAGACTATTCTAACATATAATGGGGACTTATAGACAAATACGGCTAAACTTTTGAATTTTAAGGGTATGGTAAACCTAATTTGAATCAGCAGTGTTACCAGGATGTGTTAGAAGGAAAAGCACCTGGTACTAAGAAGCATAATGCAGAATGTTACCTAAGTATTGGGATCAGAGTAGTGTACTAGGGACTGGAGTTAAATTCTAGGACAGAAGTTACAAATTGGCACCCCTTAAAACCACAAAACTCCTCCAGATGGGTTTTGTTTCAACAAAAGAAAGACCTTTCAAAAGTGGGATGTGGACATAAAAATCTAGGTTTCCAACATCTCTTGAAAATTTGGAAATTTGGCAGTTCTGGGTCCTCATTCCTGCCTGTTAACAATAGACCTGCGCTGACTAGCAGCTGCCTACTTAAGTTGGGGAATGTCCTGTCCCATTCTCCATGTCTCTCCACTCCCTAGTTCTAAGGTACTTAGGTATTGTTACAGTTCTTCCTCTGGCAGCTGTTTTTCCCATACTAGGTCCAAAACCTGATTTAATGGCCTCCTATTCATCTCATTGGTGAGGAAGGGATTCCTGCCTCAAGGGTCCAGGGATAACTGAACACATGACATCTGACACTGGACAGATGAGATGACAACAGTTTATTCATCATATATACTCTCAGCTTGCGGGGAGGAGTCTCCGCCCCCCCCCCCCCCCCCCGGCCAGTGCCATGCAGGGCACCATGAGGGTTGTGCTCAGGAACAGAGTGAACAAGAAGCTTTTGAGTAGCAAAAGTGTGAGGGACCCCTGTTTTCTCTGGGAAGGTGTGGTTGGCTTGTTTGAATATTCTGCAGGCTGGCGAGAAACTGGTCCTGGGGTCTCAGCAGTGGACTCAGGGGTACGCAGGACCTGTACCAGTGGCCTTGATAAGGATGGTTGCTTCCTAGACCTTATTTATGGGGGCAGAGCAGAGATGAGAAGTTTTGGTTAGGCCCCTTGAGGCCCTCCTGATTTCACCAGATGTCAAAGCAGCACATAATTCTGTGTCTTAGTTTTAGGACTTATACCAAAATACTACACTTCACTTATTTACTTGGCTTTCCCAACCCTGGGTCTAAGAGGAGCAATTTTTCTAGCTGTGTGTGAAACTGAAATACATTGGCAAGAATGGCTGTATAGTTTTCTTTTCTGAAGATTGAAAAAAAAAAAACACAATAAACAAAAGCCAAGAAAGTCTTATTTTTAAAAAATGTCCTTCTGTTCAGAGTAGGTAGCCTCTAGGATCTGTTAGAAATTCTTCTAATCACAACATGGCATTGAAGTTAGTATCAAGAAAAACTTGATGACAAGGTTGATAGTGAAATAGGTTGCCAAGGAAACATTTATGCCTTCAGCTGATATTTTTCCATTTGCTCAAAAATGTTTATTAAGCCCAAACTGTGTCAAGTGTGAAGGCTTTAAAAACAATAAAGCTCACTTTCTTCCCTCAAAGAGCCCACACTGTGCTTTAAGAGACAAAAGATCAAACTAACAAGTATGATGCAGAGTGGTAGGCACTATCGAGGATATAATCAGGGAGAACAAAGAAGGGAAAGAACGACACTCTCTGTTTGGGGGTTTAAATGTTCTAAAACTTAGATTACTAATGATCTGGGATGGCTCTAGTCTTGAAGGTGAGAAAGGTCAGTGGTTCTGAAATCCTCAATTTGAAAACAGGTAATTTCTCTTTAAAGGTATCGCCTATACAGTTCATGAAGTGAAATGCTCCCAACACTTTTGCAGCTTCCATGCTCTTTCTCTATGATAAAACTTGTCTCCATTTTTCCCTAATCCAGTGGGGCTCTTATAAGCCATACTGGTTTAAGATGGCATATCTCTAGGACAAACTTGGTGGTTTATCTCCAGTGACATGCATGATGACTTTGAAGTCAGAGAGGTGGTCTCAGCAGTGGACTCAGGTCAGGTATACAGGGTATGTGTGTGTCTGTGGGAGGATGACACTGTGTTTGTGTGTGTGTATGTGTGCATGCATGCGCCATACTGTCATCAAGCAAGTGATTGGCCATATTTTAAAGCCAAAATGCAAACAATTTGATCGGTCTTAGAAATTGTATAGTTATATGTGTCTTTCTCCTCTTATTTCTCTTGGTGTAAGTTGGAATTTTCTAGATGTATTCTGTAGAACACCAGTTTCCTCAGATGCTCCCCAAGCAAGGGAGAAGTTCTGTGATCAAAAAGTTCTGAGAAATGCATCATATTATGTACAAATAGCCTATTTTTTGTTTCATGTACTGTTTACAAAATTTTTTTGATAGGTGAATTAAAATTTTATTTTACCTAATAAATATTTTCACATTCAAGTTAGGATTCTGTGGCATCACTTTGAGAAATCATAGTCCCAGCAAAAACAGTTGAGTAATTTGAGGAGATTTTAATGAAGAAATGATTCACCAAGTGTGCACAGAATCTAGAAAAATCACAAAAGGTATTAGAATATCCTGGGGCTGGCCATCAAGGAGATGCACCTCTGATTCTAAAGGGGCAGGGGAGGAGTTCCCATCATGGCTCAGTGTAATGAACCCAACTAGTATCCATGAGGATGTGGGTTGGATCCCTGGCCTTGCTCAGTGGGTTAAGATCCATGCATTGCCTTGAGCTGTGGTGGAGGTTGAAGACACGGCTTGGACCCCTAGTTGCTGTGGGTGTGGTGTAGGCCAGCAGCTGCAGCTCCTATTCAACCCCTATCTCAGGAACTTCCATATGTTGTGAGTGTGGCCCTAAAAAGACAAATAAAATAAAATAAAGGGGCGGGGGAGGAAGTGATTACCAGCATTGTAGGGGGAGAGTTACGTGGGGAGGACCTACTGACAGGAGCTATGGCCTTTGGATGAACTATGGACATGGCCAATCCATGTCCATGTGATTTAGTTTGTACAGTCTGCTTCTTGAGACACAGGAAAGGGTGGGAGATAGACCTGGAGGGGCAAATGGATGATATCCAGCCCCTAAATAATTAAGAAATGATTATGTTGGAAGAATAAATCAGCTTTGAGTCCTAATAACACTGGAAGAGATCATGTGAATTACTTGTGAATAAATAGTACCCCAGGTATGTTTTCTTCAGTGTTTCCTTTTTTCTTTTCTTTCTTGAAAGAATGGAGAATGAGAAAAGACTGAACTTCTACAACCCAATTATCGTGGAACAAGGTTGTGGTACTATTGCCAATAGGAAATGATAGAGAGGGCTTTTATGGCTACTCAGTCTGACCTAATTTTAGCCCAGAATATTGTTACTGCATATATTTGCTACCTGTTCAAAAAGCACAGCAAAGCTAAAACAATGAGACCTTGAATTTAGGTGGTAGTGGCAGAGACCACTGGCTGCCTTGCAAAATTCATTCCTTCTTCTATAGTCATGGCATTAGAGTCAGTTACCTGATGAATAGAAGTGAAGTGTGCCACTTCTGGATAGGGCTCTTTGGAAAATGGGAGTTCTTTCTCCATTTTCTTTTTGACTTGGCTGAATGCAGATGATAACAAGACCACAGGGAAGCCACAGAATGGTAGGCACATCGATTCCTGAATCAATACATAGCGAAAAGCTGCCTGCTGACCTGAACCCCTGTTCTGAACTGTTATATAAACAAGAAATAAACTTCTATTGTATTCAAGCCATTACAAGTTTGCCTCAATTTGATTCAGAAATTTATTTAGCCTACCCACACTAACACAGATGCCATTTAAAAATTTAATCTCAAATTCTTCAATTATTTGCTGTATATTTTTAGCCCCTGTGTGTTGAGCAGGATAGGCATCTATTTTATAGGTAAAACAGTGGGGCATTCATATATTCATTCATTCATTTGTTCATTTTATGACTATTACTCAGGGCTTTCAATGTGTCCTCCAGGAGCTCACAGTCTAGTATAACAGACAAACACTACTAAATAAAAGTTTAAGACATAAATTGCCACAGTGTTTAGTACTCATGAGAATAATGTAGTGTTAAGAAAGCATCTAATAGGGGATTTTTTTTTTTTTGTCTTTTTGCCATTTCTTGGGCTGCTCCCACGGCATGTGGAGGTTCCCAGGCTAGGGGTCAAATTGGAGCTGTAGCCATTGGCCTACGCCAGAGCCACAGCAACACGGGATCCGAGCCGCATCTGCAACCTATACCACAGCTCACGGCAACACTGGATCCTTAACCCACTGAGCAAGGCCAGGGATCAAACCTGCAACCTCATGGTTCCTAGTCGGATTTGTTAACCACTGAGCCACGAAGGGAACTGCTCTAATAGGGGATTTGACCTAGTCACATAAGTGGGAGAAGGAATCTGAAGAAATGAGGACGAAATTCATTTAGATGAGTGAAAGAAATCCATGCACGATGTGAAAGAAATCTATGTATTTAGGCTGGTGAGAAAGAGGAAGGAACTTTCTGAAAAAGAAAACAATTTGTACAAAGGCCCTGAGTTGAATGGAAGGGGCCTGGTGACTATGGGGGCAGGAGGGAGGCCGTTGTTATAGGAACTCTACCTTTAAAATTAAAGTCCAAGAAGCTGAGGCTGTAGAGGAGATGGAAGAGTAGACAGAGAGGTGTCTCAGTCACCTTGGGCTGCTCCAACGAAATACCATAGACTGGGTGACTTAAACAACAGACATTTATTTCTCATGGTTCTAGAGACTGGGGGTCCAAGATGCCAGTAGATTTGGTTCTTGGCGAGGGCCCTCTTTTTGGCTTGCAGATCACCACTGTTGTGCTGTGTCCTCACAGGGCAGAGAGCACAAGCTATGTTGTCTCTTCCTCTTCTTATAAGGAAGGATCCTAATCCCTAATCTGGCTGATCATAACCAGAGACTCTCCAAGCCCTATGTGAGTTCCAGCATTTGTTCAGCTCCCATCAATTGTTCTTTCCCAAGTAATTGTTCTTTCCTTGGTGTTTCTTCTCAGCCCAGCCTTGTGAGTCTCATGCTGTTGCATGCACAGCTTCTTATTTGATCCCAAACTCAAGGGGTCCTGTTTAAATGTCTGAGCTCCTTTTCTATTCAGGCCCCTTTTCTCTGAGACCCTGCCCTGGGGGTTTCAAGAGCCTTAGCTGCTTTGATTTCTACCATGTCTTTCCTCAGTTTGGCAAAACTGCTTGGTTTCGGCACCTACTACTAATTACAGGTATTAACCTTTTGCGGTATAGATTTTCTCATATGTGCTATGTGGGGTTGTTGAATTAGATTAGACATCTCTAAAATTCCTTACAGAAATTCAATGATTGCCTCTAGAGTAATCAGTTTTAAGAAATTTTCATTACAATAGTCAAGATTTTTACATGTTGAGTCTAGAAATTCTCCCTTTGAAATTTTACGTGGTAAACCAACACATATGAGGGATAATAGGTAGTTCTGACTAATAAAATATTCTGGTTAATAGCTTATCATCAAACATGCCTCACACAATTTAAAAACCTAAAGTCTTCAAAGTTAATAATACATTAAAAATACTGTATTGATGTACAACAGAATTTGGCGTAAACCTGTAAATCAACTACACTTTAATAAAACTTTAAAAAATGAAAAAAATTTAAAAAGGGGTAAAGGGGAGGAGGGATAAATTAGGAGTTTTGGAGTAACAAATACAAATTACTATATATAAAATCAGATAACAAAGACCTATATGTGTATAGCACAGGGAACTATATTCAATATCTTGTAGTAATCTATAACAGAAAAGAATCTGAAAACATATAGGAGTTCCTGTTGTGGCTCAGCAGTAACATGAGGATGTGGGTCTGATCCCTGGCCTTGCTCAGTGGTTAAGGATCTGGCATTGGTGGGAGCTGTGGTGTAGGTTGCAGACTTGGTTCAGATCCTGTATTCCTGTGGCTGTGGTGTAGGTTGCAGCTGCAGCTCAGATTCCACCCCTAGCCTGGGAACTTCCATATGCTGTGGGTGTGGCCCTAAAAACAACAACAAAAAAAGACAAAAAAAAGGAATATGAATACATATATAAAACGGAATCACTCTGCTCTACACCTGAAACTACCCCAACATTGTAAATCAACTATAACTTCAGTTAAAAAAGAAATACTGTATTGAACACAGTTTTTCTTAGGTGACTCAGAAGGTGTTTCAGGATTGTAGTTCCCCATATGAACGAATTATCATTATACTTTGGGCTTAGAGAAGTACCAGTTGTTTGGAGTTCCCACTGTGGCACAGTGGGCTAAAAATCCAATTGCAGCAGCTTGGGTTTCTGCAGAGGCATGGGTTTGATCCCTGGCCTGGCACAGTGGTTAAAGGATCCCATGTTGCCACAGCTACTACATATGTCAGAACTGTGGCTTGGATTCAGCCCCTGGCCCAGGAACTTCCATATGCTGTGGGTGCGGTCATAAAAAAAAAGTACCAGTTGTTAGAAAGTTCTAGTTGCTAGAATCTTGTATAAATCACCCTTTATATTCCTTGTTTTCAGTAATTTCAAGATGCCACAGATCTTGAAGAACAAATTCTTGTGAAAACCAACCGCTTACAGAATCTTTATCTACATTATCAATTACCATTTTCTTTTCAAAGTTTGTTATCCATCTCAAAGTTATAGACTATGTTTTTTCATCATTACTTTATTTTACATTGTACCATCAAATGCTTATTGGCTTTCCTGTTTTCAAATTCATAAGTTCCTATTATAACCTGAAAAGCAAAAAAATAAAAAAATAAAAAAATAATTCATTGAAAGTATTTTGGGAAATAGAAGAAATATATTAGTTTTTCAAGGGAGCATTTTTACACTGTAACTTCTTGGAGCTACTCATTTTATAGAATTTGAATATTGATGGTATAAAAAATTTAAGCAACATTTCATGGGAAGAATTTGTACATAGAAGTCAGATACTTTGATTTACTTTGTAGTTTTATGGACTGGGAAACTTCTATGAAAATATTTCTTCTGAATTTGAAAAAACTCAAAGAATGCCATTTCAGAATGCATGGACAGAGGCATTTTACCTTGGCATCTGTGCAGTTTAGCAGAATGCCATGCATGTTTTGATACTGAATTCATCTACTGTCTAACATTAACGCAGAGGCCAGAATGGTACTAATAAAACCAAGCCAGACTGTGCTGCTGCTCTGCCAGGACCATCCACTTGCCTTCCCTCTTAGTAAGAGTAAAACTCACAGGAGTTCCCATTGTGGCTCAGCGGTAACAAACCCGACTGGTATCCATGAGGATGTGTGTTGGATCCCTGGCCTTGCTCAGTAGGTTAAAGATCTGGCATTGCTGTGAGCTGTGGTGGAAGTCGCGGAGGTGGCTCAGATCTGGTGTTGCTGTGGCTGTGGCATAGGCCAGTGTGGTCCTTAGCCTGGGGACTTCTATATGCCACAGGTGGGGCCCTAAAAAGAAAAAAGAAAAAAAAAAAAGAGAGAGTAAAAGCCTTAGTCTATAAGTGAGCTCTCACCCCATTCGGCTCTTTTCATTCACTGCTTTCTGGCCACTCCCCTCACTGACAGCACTTTCTTGAACCCTGCAGGCCAGCTCTGTCTGGTCTCCCCCCACACCCTATCCCTCCCTCTGGAGCACTCTTACCCAATATTGCCATGTTTGGCTGTTTTCCCAATTTCAGATCTTTACTCTGTGTTATCTTTCCAGTGAACCCTCCTCTGAACACTCTATTTAAAAGTGGTCCTTCCATTTAAAAGTTTTAATGGGAATTTTTATTGCTATAACTGCAGATTCACTCACAATGGGAGGAAGTAAAACAGAGAGATCCTGTATACCTTTTACCCAGTTTCCCACAAAGGTAACATCTTGGTAAACTGTAGTACCATATTACAACCAGGATATTGGCATCAACACCAGTCTACCAATCCTGTTTGGATTTTCCATTTTAATTTTTAAAGTATAAGTGTTTTCTTCTGTAGAACTTCTTACCATCTAGCATGTTTTATATTTTACTTATTCCATGTATTGACTTAGTACCCCCTACTAGAATGTAAGCTCTAGGGTGGTAGTAATTTTTGTCTGTTTTGTTCATATCTCAGAATCTGTAACAGAGTCTGGCAGAGTGGGTGGTTATACACTTTTGTTGATCTAATGAATGAACTGTATAGTCTCTCACACTGGATTCTGTGTGAGCAATGATCCAGTGCAGTGACACTGTACACTTAAAGAGGAAGAAATGAGATCTTTTGTCGGGGTATGTCCCTGGCAATGCTGTTCTCCACGTCTTGCGTGGAGCCGGTCTCGGCTTAAAGAAAGAGAGGAGACTTGTGTCCCGCAGCAAGAAGCCCAAGTGCCGAATAGGCCTTTAGGCTGTCCTTTTATTGAACAAGAAGCATGAGTCCATGTGCCCACGAACCCGGTTCCCAGGTAAAGGTTAAACAGATACAATCAAGCAGGAATAGATATAGGTTAAAATGATTAAACAAATACAATCAAGTCATAAACCAGGTAGCCCAAGACAAGACAATCTAAGCAGGGAGGGATCTGTTTCCTATCGAGCACAGCATTCTCTGCAAGAGGCTTGACAGTATTCCATCAAGCCTCTCATTCAACTCTAAACTATAGGTGGCATTTTATGGAGGCTTACTTAATTATAAGGAGCACTATGCTTAAGCTATTTTCTTGTATTTCCCCCCACATATCCCCTTTTTTTGTTTTTTGACATTTTCTTCTTTTTCTTCATGAAGATCAGTGTCAAAAGGAAGAACAGAAGATCCTTCTTATCTTGATTGATTTGGCGCAGGATTAACGTAAGCCTTCTACAGAGACATAAAAACAAGAAAAGTGATAGTATACCGCCTCCTATTAATATCCAAGACTTGAAGTGAAGAAGTTGTAAAGAGCAAAAAGAGTCAGACGATAGCCATTCCATCCAGGACTGGTCCCAGTCATTTATACCTGGGCCCCCAGGAGTTGTTTATACATCCAGGGATTCAATATCTGCTGATAAATTTAGGATGGAAGCTACCTTTGAGATGGGTTTGTACTTGTTCCCAAGAAAGGCTATGACTGTATTCAAGAGCAGTCATACAAACATGAGAGAAACAAGGGTCACATTGGAGTTGCATTTGGTAGATAATTGCTTGTTGCCTCTGGCCGAGGAATTCCATGGCATTTTCCAGGGCATCTTGTCTGTTAATATTTGTTTGGGTAATTAATTCTTTGGTAGTGTTAACCATAAATTGGTCTAATCAATGCACAGTCGTGACAGACTGATGAAGACTGAGGCTGGCAGTAACTGCAATAGCT
The DNA here is from genome assembly GCF_016906955.1 of Phacochoerus africanus. Lineage (NCBI taxonomy): Eukaryota > Metazoa > Chordata > Mammalia > Artiodactyla > Suidae > Phacochoerus > Phacochoerus africanus. Next base: position 69,831,456 of record NC_062552.1, read on the forward strand.
ATAAGGGTTACTGCTGCCATCATTCCCACGATCAGCATTCCTAAAAGCTGCTTAACACGTTTGTTTGTTTTTAACCATCCATCAACTACCTGCTTTATAAGTCCAATGCCAGAATGAGGTATATATGGTTCAGAGATGTTAACAGGCAGCCAAGAATATGGCCTTTGTTGGAGAATAAACAAATAGGACTTAGAAGAGATGTTATGATGTCCAATACAGGAGAAAAATGTCCCATTAGGGGTTTTATATTATACTTACCTGACGTTCCATTATAATAAAAGGTAGGGTATGTAGTTACAAAGAAAACATAGGGAGTAGGGGTGCATATTGTTACCAAGGAGGTGACATTATTGGCCAATTGGATCTGATCAGAAAAATTCTGTCTTTTGTAGACTCTATGGGGGACAATTAGGGGTTCCAGATTAGCCCTAGTCTCCAAAGCTTTTCATGCCAAATAATTTGTGTGTAATTTGTGAAGCAAATTATTGCAGGTCTAGACAGACCAGTATCTTTCCAAGATATTGTTTCATTTCTGACCTGATAAAAGTTTGTCTCTAGTCCACTGATTTTACCTTCCAAATGTCGTGTGGTCCTCTGTCTATAAAAGAATAGTTTTTGCTTTTTCGGGACCATTGCCAATGTCCTGTGCATGGAGCCCAAAGCACCTTATTCCATTGATTTGAAGAGCTCTTTTTTGAGGCATAAAGTGGATATTCATGGGGAGAAATAGAAACATTTTCCTTCTTTGTAATACTTAAAGGCTGTGGCTCTTATAAAGGTCATATTGGCTGGACAATTTTCCTCTTTTTCCTTAAATTGAAGATACCATTGTGGGACAATATTGAGGCACCGGTTATTATTAGTTAAAAAAAAAAAAGAGAGAATGATTAGTTAAGCATATAGAGGGGTTATGAGATTCCCATTCCAAGAGGGATGACCTGGAATTAACTTCAATCCAGTGTTCATCATTTTTAAGGTAAGGTGGGTTAAAATCTTGTCCTCCCACAAAATGAGACGCATTATTACTCAACAGAATATCAAGATCTTTCCAGGTGACTGGATCAAATATAGGAGGATTAATTACAAAAGCTCAGTATGTATATTGGGCTTCAACTGTTAAAGCAAGAAAAATCCACCATAACTTTTTCATTACCTCAGTATTAAGATTGATTATGGCTCTCACAGCTAACCATATATTCTCCCAAGTTAATGGGCAGTGGCAGCTTTCCAGCCTTAACCATGCCTGTTGGGTGAAGGTTTTAATGCTTCCCCGTGTAACGACTGGAGCGAGACCATTGGTGGATGTTGTGCCTTCTATACCCATAGCTGGATCGACAAATGGCAGATTCAGATGCATGTTAGCCATCTGCATCGTCATCTGGTCTAATGGAATCGGAGGTCTGGGCTGTTTCCACCAGTCCATGGTGTGGTTTTACTGCCTTGGCTGGACACCACAGGGGGCCTGTAGGAGTAAGAACACAAGTATACCCTCTTCCCCAAGTGAGAAGTTCTACAAATCCATTCCAGGGGCCACCCTTCGGATTTTTGTAAAGCACTTTCAGATTAGTTTTAAAAGTATTGTTAGCAGCATGACGACTGGCTGGGGATAAATAATGGCCATCTATATTCAAAAAATTATAGGTGTAAAGCGCTACATTAACTTGTACTTCTGGAGGGGTAACAGCCACCATACCCTGTTCCCCTTTTTTTGTTTTTTGATCAGAGTTTTTAATGAATGGTGTGCTCATTCAATAACTTTTTAGCCTGTAGGATTATATGGAAGGCCAGTTTTATGTTGAAATCCCCAGGCATAGCAGAATTCTTTAAATATTTGACTAGTATAGGCTGGGCCGTTATCAGTTTTTAGTTCTTGTGGTTTGCTCCTGGCTACAAAAACAGCTAATAAATGTTGATTAGCAGCTCTGGATGTCTCTTTTGTATGTACAGAGGCAAAAATAACTTTGGAATAGGTATCAGTTGAAATATGTAGATATCTTTTATTGCCAAACTCAGGGACGTGTGTTATATCTGTCTGCCAGAAGGCATTTGGCTGCAACCTTCGTGGATTGGTGCCATATGTATAAGTAACAGGTGATTGGAATTGACAATCTGGGCAGGCACGAACAACTTGGTTAGCGAGTTGAGATATTAAACCTTTGTTTTTAAGATCTCCAATTTTTGTGGAAGAAGGAATGCGAATGTTTTGCCTCCTCTACAGGGTAACGGGAGACAAGAGCACCAGCTTTTTGATTTCTTTCATAAAACCAGCCAGGTAGGGAGGTGTGGGAACGAATATGAGTAAGGTAAAGTGGCTGGGTACAGGCATTGACCAAGGTATAAATACTTGAAAGCAATAAAACGAACCATTTATCATTGGGTAGCTTCAGAACAGCCGAGGGAATTTGCTGGATTAAATTTACTGCATATTGTGAATCACTAATAATATTTAATGCATCTGGAAACATTTGTGGGGTCTTAATGATGGCTATTAATTCCAAATGCTGGGTGGATCCCACGTCCTGTCCTTTAACAGTGTGCCAGTTATCAGCAAACCATGTGTAACCACATGTATGGTTTTTCCCAGAGGAATCAGTAAAAACATATCTGACCTGTCTTGGAATTTTTTGTAATACTGGATTATGAAATACGCCAATTTCCCAATGTAACTTTAAAATTGGATCTTTGGGCAGTGATCTACTTCTGATGTTGTCTTCTTTTTGTCCAGGCTTTGGTGTTTTTCTTATGAGAACCTTGTTTTAGGGTGAGTTTGAAGTCAGTAATTCTCTCTATAGACCATTCCAATGTAGAGGCCCTTCTGAAGTGAGAAATATAAATTCATGAGTTAATTTTCTTCACTTTCTTTGTGCATATGGCACCTAAGAATTCCTGATAAGAAAACTTTTATCTAGGCTGGAGACAACCCTGTAGATGATACTTTTCCATAATGCATATATACAAGGGACATCTATTTGCCCAGAGACAGCTTACAGCAATCAGCTTCAGAAACAAGCTTAGATCATTTTTCTTAATAACTCAGTTAAAGTTTATAATAATGTAACATAGCAACAAAGAATTATTTAGGAGGTGAATTTTAGACAGTAAACACTAATCTCAATACGCAGAACTAGAATATGAATCAAAACAGTCCTGTTCTTTAAAATTACCCTCATTTTTTAAGCAAATATAGCCCAATTAGGACTGTAGAAAGTCTACCCCAAATGAAAAACATGTTTTCTAACAATTTCTTTTTCATTATTGGGATTGCCAGGGAGCCGGGAAGAACCAAGCAGCCGTCTTAGATTTCCCATGGCCCTGACTTAAGAAAACCTTCTTTTAACAGAGACCAAATCCAAATTCAAGTTTTGCACTAGCTTACTTTTAAAATTAGTTTACTGAAATTTTAAACTTAGTCCCAACCATGCACAAAATTCTTTTCTCATTGTCCACTTCCCACAAACCTTCCATCACCTTTTGTATCCATATTACTCTCTCCCCTACCTTTCCATTCAAAATAACAAGCTATAAGACAGACTTACTTTCTTTTCTCTTAATAAGATGCAATTACATTCCTCCATTAAACCTAGGTACAATAAGGTATTATACTTAATGTTGATGACTCTAAAGACATGTTTATATTAGATCAACAAACTTTAATATTGACATCTAATAATACATATTGAATACTGAATTTTTAGCAGTTCACATGAATTAAAAATTAATTTACTTTAGGTATTTTGAGAATTTATGTAAGCACTTAATTTCCTTTAAACCAGTTAAGTAGAGCTCTTCTATGAATTAATTTTGGCAATGCCATAACATACACAACACACACAAAGACACATACTAACAAGCAAAGCAGAGACTTCATATTGCCCATTTTGAAGTTTTAGCCATGAATAAGGTATAACTGTGTAAAACCCTTTAGTTAAAAGAGAAATTGGATTCAAATTTATGCTCCCACAAGGGTTCTAAAACGTGCCCCCCCAAACCCCATGTGGAAAGAGGCCCCAGACTGATGGGCGTGCTTTAAATTTTCTCCCACAGGATCCCAACATTCCAGGGCCACAGGACCTTCACCTGGAAACCAAGGATTTTGTTTAATAGAGCTTCTATTAATTGCTCTATCTTAGACTCTGTTACCTGAGCTCCTAACTGTTTCATCATACATTTAAATAAATGAATATAAGGTTTAGTTTCTTGTGATTGATTTATAAATTCCATATATGGTTGGTTAGGTCCTTGCCGGATATTACCAAATGATCCCGTTCGGCCAAAGACAGGGATTTTATGCCAGATAGTTTTTATGATTTCTGTCAGCTGCTGTCTCCCTAACATTGGGAGGGCCACCTGTTGTTGTGAAAGGGTGTATGGGCTCACCCCAAGAAGTTGTTCAAAAGAGATAGGTATATAATTGTCTAAGTTTCTCATGGCCTGAATAACATAGGCGTCATTAAGCTCTTGTCTATAGACTGCACATTGGGCAGGTGATAGGACAGCTTTCATAAGAACATTTCAATCCTTGGGCACATGGAAGAGCTCCCTGCTATGGCTTCTACTATCCCAAATGTATATGGACTGTGAAGGCCGTAAGACTGCGCAGACTTTTGAAGCTCTTTCCCTGTGGAAAAGGGAATCCTGTCATAAACCAGGCAGCTGTTTTGTGGAATGACAGGAAAAAATTGTACATCCCCTGCCTGAAAAGCCTCTGTCATGCATTTCTGCATAGGAGTCTTGGTATCACAGTGAGCTTGTATTGAAGTCTTAATTATGGGCTGGGACGCAGGTAAAAGCATCCCAAAAGAGGGAGCAGTAATGGTAGTAGTTGTGGGGTTAATTTGTGAGGAAGAGCAAGGCACAGACGGGGTGGCCATTCTAAACTTCGCTAGTCAGGGCTTCTTCTTCCTTAACATCAAACCCTTCATCCTATTCTGCTTCTCCTACACTCTCACAAATCACTTTGGGATGTCATGGTTTTAAGGCAGCCTTAATTTGAGACCAAATCAAAATAATTTCAGGACTAAGTCCTACCATATCTATATGCCTTTCCTTTAGCCTCTTTCTTACTTTCTCCCAAATCTCCATATCAAAAGACTCATGTGGTGGAAACCATGGGCAGTGAACTTGCACAGCAGTTAAGAACTTTCAGTAGAGCCTTGGTGGAGAGTTCTAGCCCATTAGCTTGACCCAGAGCTTGTAATACCCAAATATATTGCTTTTGCTCTGGCTGGAGAGTATTCCCCATGTCCTCTCTATCGAGGTATTCCCACAGCAGTGGAGTCTAATACAGGTCTACTGTCCCTTACCTTTCCGGTGGGATTGTTGAGTCCCTTGGTGCGTCTGTTTTTTCTCATTCTGCAGTTGCTCCTCCGTTGTGTAGACTCGCACTTCTGTCACATCGGATTTTGGTCACATCGGGGTCACCACTCGTCGGGGTATGTCCCCGGCAATGCTGTTCTCCACGTCCTACGTGGAGCCGGTCACGACTTAAAGAAAGAGAGAGGAGACTTGGGTCTTGTGGCAAGAAGCCCAAGTGCCGAATAGGCCTTTAGGCTGTCCTTTTATTGAAGGAGAAGCATAAGTCCACGTGCCCACAAACCCTGTTCCCAGTTAAAGGTTAAACAGATACAATCAAGCAGGAATAGATACAGGTTAAAAAGATTGAACAGATACAAACAGGTCATAAACTGGGACAAGACAATCTAAGCAGGGAGGGATCTGTTTCCTATCGAGCACAGCATTCTCTGCAAGAGGCTTGACAGTATTCCATCAAGCCTCTCATTCAACTCTAAACTATAGGTGGCATTTTATGGAGGCTTACTTAATTATAAGGAGCACTATGCTTAAGCTATTTTCTTGTATTTTTCCCCACAACTCTTTACAGTGAGAAATGCTTCTCTGGTTTGTGATAAGTTCTATTGGCAGCAGCAATCATCTTTGAATGCTACGGAATGTAAGCCTTTGATTTTCTGCCTGGAAGCTCTTTTTTATGCCTTAAGGCATTAAGGAGTACCTGAGCTGATAACAAATCTGGAAATACATTTTTCATTTTTATTAACTACATTACAGCCTAGAGACCCTAAACAAATCAGATCCAAATGATTAAGCTGATTCATTGTTAGGAGAATGAACTGATGACGTTGCACAGTCAGGGTCACCCTTATTTAAAATTCTTCCATTTGTTCACTGGTGTCCATCCAGGATCTGACAGTCAGTTCTTAGAGGATGTTGGTGAAAAGGATACTGATGGAATTGCACTTTCCCCAAAAACCTATTTTGGCTGAAAGCAGTGCAGAGGTTCTTGACTTACCTCTCAGAATGTTAAGGATACAAATAGAAAACTTGATGCTCTTGATCAGATTTTGACCATAAGATAAAATTTGGGGGGAATGAACAGTGTAAAGAGAACCTTGAGGAAGTCAGATATTTGTACAGCCTGTTTGGAGCACAGTTTGACTGTATTTTTCAATTAATGTGTGTATTCTTTCAATCAGCTTTTACATTTCCAGGACTGTAACAAATATTACTTTCACATTTGCTATAACAGAGATAGTGCCCTTAAGCTTCTTTGTTTGACAGCTCTAAATATGGAACTTATTTGTCACTGACAAAAATAGTTTGCTAAGGAGAAGAAATGTTTATATCATTTCTTTCTCATTTCTTTGGCTCTGTAGAATTCTGCAATATGCTGGAAACTTTGTTTAGACAACTGTAATATATCCTGTATCCTCAGAGGATAGAATCACAATTAATCAAAATGACATTTCTCATGACATCTGAATTATTAAGGATGATATGTGTTTTGCTTCATTTATAAAGAAATATGGAAAATAAATTTCTAAAAGTTCTGAAACATATATATGATAAAGGAAGAATACAAAGTTATGTGTGCAGTTTGGTTGTTTATATACTAGAATGAATATATGTGTGTGTGTGTATAAATTAGGTTAAAGACATTTATTCCAGCATGTTTGTAATAACATAAGGGTAGAAATATCCCCAAAGACCATTAACATGGGACTGGTGAAAAAGTTAGGATTCATTCAAACAGTGGAAGTTACACAGTTGTAAACAAAAATGAAGTGTTATTTGTGCTGATGTGAAACAATCTCCAAGGTCTATTGCCAAGTAAAAAGCAATTTGAAAGACAGTGTGTATGGTCTGATCCATCTTGGGTTTAAAATGTGGTAAGTACACATGTATATGTAAATGTGCATGAAATGCAGAAAGTATTTCCAAAGAATACACAAAACACATAATAATGTTAACCTCTGGGAGAAGAGGGGGTGACTTGCTCTTTAGTTTTATGGTCCTTTTTATACTATGTGTGTGTGTTTAATTTAGAAGAATAAAAAACTACAGTTTCACCTCAGTTAAGGATTGCCAGAGAGGATAAAGGCCAGAATCATTCCATATGAACCTCAGCATGTGGGAATACAGGTTTGGAAAAATTCATACAAAAGATTGGCATGATTCTGTGACATGAAACTCTTCAAAGAAAATGTGATTTAAGCAGGACAGAATTCTTTTTTTTTGTTGTTTTTTGCCTTTTCTTGAGCCGCTCCCATGGCACATGGAGGTTCCCAGGCTAGGGGTCAAATCAGAGCTGTAGCCACCGGCCTCCACAGCTCATGGCAACTCCAGATCTTTAACCCACTGAGCAAGACCAGGGAACGAACCCGCAACCTCATGGTTCCTAGTCGGATTCGTTAACCACTGAGCCACGATGGAAACTCCAGGACAGAATTCTTAACACAATATAATTCTGATATTGTAATCAGAAATGATCCAGTTAAAAAACATGGAAAAGAATAAGATATTTCTAGAGAGCTCTTTGTTAAACTCAAATTTTAAAAGGATGTGAATAAAAGATGAAAAGGACAGAAACCAAGAGAGCTTTAGAGAGTAGCCCAGAACTGTGTAAATGGTGTCAGGAAGAGTCATACCCCACTATGGCCAAGTGTATGGATGATAAACATCTACCATTGATTGAGCACATAGACTACACTTTGCATGGATCATCTCATTGGATTTTTAGGACAACCCCATGAATTATTCTCACACTTAGAATTCGACATTCAGTTGGGAATATTATCACAATTTTTGACTTATTTTCCTGACAAGAAAGTCAAGTACAGAGAGTCTACGTAACTTGTATAAGATAATGCAACAGAAGAAGACTGGCCATGCTCTTAATTATTACATTATTCTTTCTCCAATAGCCAAGAACATGCCAACAGATAGAAGGGATGGGCTTTTTATCCAACATCTTAGCAAGGCTGCAGTGGTTGCAGCCGCTCTCCAAACTTCACTATGCTGCCCAAGGATGATGAGAAGAAGAAAGATGCCTGGAAGTCGGCCAAGAAAAACAAAGATCCAGTGAACAAATCTGGGGGCAAGGCCAAAAAGAAGAAGTGGTTCAGGACAAGCTCAATACCCTATCTTGTTGGATAGAGACATATGACAAACTCTGTAAGGTGGTTCCCAGCCACAAGCTCATAGCCTAACTCTCATCTCTGAGAGACTGAAGATTCATGGTGCTCTGACCAGGGCAGCCCTTCAGGAGCTCCTTAGTAAAGGACTTATTAAGCTGGTTTCTAAGCACAGAGCCCAAGTAACCTGCACCAGAAACACCAAGGGTGGAGATGTCCAGCTGCTTGTGAGGATGCATGAATAGGTCCCTCTAGCTGTACATTTTGAAAAATAAAACTTTATTAAAAAAGAAGTGATGGCTCTATTCTAGCAAAGAAAATTTTAGCAAAGTTAAAGGAAAAGTTCTACATTAAAAATTTTTTTGATTACAGAATGTAAGGTAAGATAATTTTGTTTCAGTCATTAAATTCAATGAGAATATCATGAAACAGCTTTTAGAATACAACATTATTGTACAATACATACTCTATTGTAACAGAGTATGAAGTATGAAGAAAATGGCAGATTTAACTCAACAACCACACCTGGAGCTCTTTTTAAAAACATGAAACTTAAAAAAAAAGACCCATTGATGGTATTAAAGAAAAAATTTGGAAAAAAAAATGCCAGAAATTTCCCCACCACAATTACTGATTTTAAATTTTTTTCATGTTTTTTCCAAGTATCATTTCACAAGCAGATGTGTTTTAATGCAATCGTTTGTATAAACTATTTTGCATTTTCTTTTCCCACACACCACACATAATCATTTTAATTATCATTTTGGGGCTGAATAATTTTCTGTCATGTTGATGTACCATAATTTACTAAACCAAATTGTTGGGTACTTAGCCTGTTTGCATTTTCTTTCCACTATAAGGAAATGTCATTTTGATCAATTGGGATTCTGACTTTTCTGTGTAGGATGTATTATAGTTGTCTAAACATAGCTCCTGGCTGGTTATGGATTTTTTCAGAGCCAATGGAATAAAAACAGAATGATAAAACATTTCTATATTTCTTCTTCATTAGCCAATGATTTTTTCTGTCAGTGACTTGAGCCATGCCCAAGCAAAGGAGCCTGAGGTCAATGACAACTATCCCAAAGCTTGTCTTATTATGTGAAAGCCAAACCCCGGTGTAATGTCTCCAGGGAAAGAGATTAAATACAAGTTTCTTCAGATTCGAGTAACTGCAGTAGTAATGTAGGAAAGGAGAAATCAGTGATGAACTACTGGGATATATTGGCTGGTCTGTAAAAAAAAAAGACAGTAAGTCAAAAAACCTGAAAATTATTTCATTCCTTGAGCAAATTCAGCTTGACCATGATATTTCCCAAAGCAATACCCTCTCTTGTCCACCTAGTGAACTTTAATTTCTTCCTTAAGAGTCAGCTCAGCTGTCGCCATTTTTGTGAGGCTTTTCTTCTCCTTTCCAGCACAGAACTCTGTAGTACACCCCTCTTACTGCCTTCATCCTAACATTGGCAACTCTGTTTTTTTGGAATAAACTAATGGGTTCTTTGGGGATGGACTTTGTCTTGCTCATTGTTCTAGCTCCACCATCTATCATAGTACGTGGCATGTAGTAATGTTTTAGAGTTTAGTGAGTGTTTGTTAAGTGCATTAGAGTGAACAGTAAGAATCTATTTCATCTGTTGTACTTTGTCCAACAACTTAAATACCAAGGGATGTCCCAGTTTTTAATTTATAGCAGGTGCATGCATATGCACCCACAACTCCCACTCCCTACCCTCCCCCACCCCACACACACTTGTTCCAAGGGAAAGTTGGAAAGACATTCTCTGGCTTGTACATCCTCTGCTACAGAAGAGGTCACCGAGGAGTCGGGGAAGCTGGGAATGGGTAAAAGCCAGCCATTCAGTGGTAGCTGGTCAGCACCTAAGACGTATTCTGGAAGTTCCCAATGTGGCTCAGTGGTAACGAATCCAACTGGTATTCATGAGGACACAGGTTCAATCCTGGCCTCACTCAGTGGGTGAAGGATCCAGCGTTGCCGTGAGCTGCAGTGTCTGTCACAGACGCAGCTTTGATCCCATGTTTCTGTGACGACTGTGCTGTAGGCCAGCAGCTGCAGCTCCGACTCAGCCCCTAGCCTGGGAACTTCCATATGCCGTGGGTGTGGCCCTAAAAAGAAAAAAAAATAATAAATAAATAAAAGAAAGAAAGAAAGAAAGAAAGAAAGAATTAAAAAAATAAAATGTATTCCATCATGCTAGGGTTGCAGAGTACCCCTTTTAGAGCATGTTTTTTATACATATGGGAAGATCTTCATATTTTAAAGTGGTGATTCTTCCCCACAATCTCTATACCTTTGTTAAAGCTGAAAAATTTGTTTATTCATCTTGCCACTCACAGAGCCAAGCTGTTTGAAATAGTTTATCTTCAGAAAGTAATAAGAGATGTAAGGAAAAGGATCACCAGGGTCTGTGTATTGACAGGAAGGAAGTTCCAGACATGTGGGGACATTCCTAGCCTTAATGCCAGGTTTTTTGTTTTTTTTTTTAATGCTTTATTCACTTTTCGTTTGAATGTCTAAATCTGTCAGCATGTCCAGACATCATGTCCAGACACTTGCCCCAGTTCTGCCTTTCCAGCTTTATTTCAGAGTCACATTCCTTTCTCTTAGGTCAGCAACTTTAGTCAGCACCCCTTCTTTCTCAAATGCACATTTGGATGTGTACCCTACTACTCTACCAACAAAGTCTCAGTCCTTGTCATTTTAGCTTTTCACTTCTCTGTTCTTAAAAATTACTGATGGATCATATGATTTTCTTAAAACTTTGCAAGGCTAAGTTACTATCAGGCAGCTAGCCTTCGACACTGGAGCTGTTAGAACATTTAATTAGAGATTTCAGGGTTAGATCTTTGCCAGTGGCATTTATTTTTAGGATTCTTCTTTATTCATATAGAAGCAAGCTTTGTGATTCTTAGAGGTAGCCAATAAGTTAGAGGCTCACACAACATATCTACACACTGCTGTTTTATAATACACAGGGAAATACCAGATCATCAGAGAACGTCCAGTAGCACCCTGATTCAGGCAAAATTCTCTCCCAAACATGGTTGGATTAATAAGGATTCCAGGTTTCAGGCAGCAATGAACACCTTCTAAGAGGTACCTACAGGTAGCTTAAAGTCAAATCCTGTCAATATTGTAGAATGAAGAATTGAAAGGATGGATTTTTTGAGCGTGATTCCAAGAACATGTGATGTCAGGTGAATCTAATATATTGACAGGCTTGCTAAACTAGCAGTTAAGAGGAATAGCATTTATACATACAACATGTGGATTTTATCAGCTTGTTTAACTACATCCTGTGATATTCTTTGAAAGAAAATGGAGAGAAACAGGCTAGGTAAGAGTAAAGTTAATGACTTAAGATGATTGAACAGCTTTATCCCAAAATTCTTATTAAAGCGGATCAATTTGAGTTTTGGGGACTACTTTAATGCCGGGTTACAGGATTAAATACTTGCTGTAGTCAACGTTTTTCTAAAATGTAACCCAGATATTGACTACCTCATCATTCTTCTGTTCCATCATGCTTGCATGCTGATGACGAGGAATCCACTCACATCAGAAAGTAAGCAATGTAGATTTTACTGAAGATTCCGTAAGTCAGAGGAGAGGTTTTATATCGTGTACTCCAAAGTTCATAATTTATTCCTTCCATCCGACTTTTCTAAATTTTGTTGTCTCTTTGCTGCTGTGTTGCCACTGAGAGTTCTTTCTCTGCATTTTTTTTCTGATACTTTGCCCTGCATTTCTAGTTCTTGTTTTTCCTCTCTTCAATTTTCCCTAGGTGTTTTGAATTCCTTTCCAAAGTAGAGCCTTTTTCCCACTTTTTAAAAGTTTTGTTGAAGTATAGTTGATTTACAATGTTATCATTTCTGCGTACAACAAACTGATTCAGTTATACATATACACACATCCATTCCTTTTCCAGACTTTTTTCCCTTATAGATTATCACAGAATGTTGGGTAGAGTTCCCTGTGCTGTACAGCAGGTCCCCCTTTGGATACCACAGTGTGCACATGCCAATTCCAAACCCCTAATCTATTCCTCCCTCCTCCCTGTCCCCTTTGGTAACCATAACTTCGTTTTCAAAGTCTGTGAGTCTGTTTTAAAGCAGAGGCTTTCAACTTGAGATTCCTTTCTACTTCTCATTTCTACTCCAAGTTTATCTATCCAAATCCATCATGGCTCTTGACAAAATAAGGAACCCTTTAGAGTAACAGGATACTCTTTTTTTTTCCTTTGGAGAGCAGGCAGGAGTACTAAGAAAAAGAAAAAGATTTCCATAACAGCATTGACTTAGATGAAAAAAATAATTAGAACATGTACAGAACAGTGAAGAGAAGGATGAGGGGACTCAAAACCGTGTTGTTTATCTATGACTGTGTAACGAATATACTAGAGTGTGGGGGCTTAAAACAATAATTTTTATCTTTTCCATGGTTCTGAGAGTTGACTGTGCTCAGCTGGGTGGTTGTTTCTTGGAGATTTCTTATGCAGTTATAGTCAGACAGTGGCTGGGACTGGAGTCTCCTACAGGCTTGACGGGACTACATAGTCACATGTCTGATAACTCCAGTGCTCTTCCATACACCTCTTTTTCAGAAGAGCGGCCAGGACTTCTGAAAAGTCCACGAGGTGGCTCAGAGCTCTGAGAGAAATGAACTGAGAGCACATGTTCTAAGGCAGAAGCTGAGGCTTTTTTTTTTTTTTTTTTTTTTTTTTTTTTGCCTACACCTGTGGCATGTGTGAATTTCTGGGCCAGAGATGAATCCCTCAAACCCTTGCTATAGCAGCAACCCAAATTGCTTCAGTGACAATGCCAAATCCTTTATCTGCTATGCCACAAGGGAACTCCAAAACTGAGGCTTTTTATCACCTATCCATGATGTCCTAGAACTTCATTTTCACTGAATTCTGTTGGTCAATGCAAGTCATTAAAGCTAGACCAGATTCAAAGGGAGGGGAATTAGATTCCCCCCTTTGAGTTGAGTATGAATAGAAAAAGAATTGATGGTGCCACCTTTGACTTTCTCCCATTGTTTGCCTTCTTGCCACCATTCACATTCTTTCTACATGCAAAATTACGTTCATTTTCTCTCAAGATCACCAAGGCTTGCTTTTATTTTAGCATGGGGTCAAAGTCCAGGATCTGGTCGTCATACAATTCTTTGGGTACTGTTCCTTGAGTATGGTTTCTGTTAATGTGAAGACTTGAGCTAAAGAGACAAGTGTATCTACCCTCTGCCCACCAAGATACTATGGTGATACAGGATGGGATAGCTATACCACCAATTAACACTCCAGGCAAAAGGACAGAGTAGTCATAGGTCTAATTCTGAAATCCAGCTGAAGCACGTTACCTGTTCCTTTAAATGGGTGCATCCTGCTCCCCGGGAATGATTCTCCATGGTTCTTGGCTCTGAACTCTGAGTCGTCCTTTTCTATAAGAAATGGTTCATGTTTGTAATGACATAGATTTCTCAGCCTGTACCCTCATAAAAATCTGGGAGTCTAAAGACAATCTAAAGGTATAAGGTGATATTTCACTGTGATTTTAATTTTCATTCCTCTGATTATCATAAATATTAATGAATTTGAGTATCTTTTTATGTTTCTGGGTAATTCTTTTTTGTTATTCTATGACATGCCTATTTCTGTCTTTTGCTTACTGTCCTTAATTGAATTTTTTAAGGCTTTTTTTTTTTGTTTTTATTTGATAACGATTTTTATTTTTTCCATTATAGCTGGTTTACAGTGTTCTGTCAATTTTCTACTGTTCAACAAGGTGACCCGGTCACACATACATGTATACACTCCTTTTTCTCACATTGTCATGCTCCATCGTAAGTGACTAGATATAGTTCCCAGTGCTATACAGCAGGATTCGAATGGATTTGTAGATGTTCTTTATATATTCTAAATTATAATTCTTTTTAGGTGATAAGTGTTGAAAATACCTTTTCCTAGTTTGTGGTTTATCTTTTCACTTTCTCTATCGTTGTTTGAACAGAAGTTATTAATTTTAATGTATTCAAATTTATCAGTTTCTTCTCTTGTGGTTGTGCTTTTTCGTTTCTTTTGAAAGAGATTCTTCTTTACCCTGAGGTCATAAATATATTTTTTATTTTCTTTGAAAAATTTTATAGTTTTGATGTTCATACTGAAGTCATTAATCCATAAGCATGGTGTGAGTTAAGGATCATTTTTCATTTATTTAATATGGATAAACGACTCTGCCAGCCTCATTCAACATTATGCACAATGTCAGCTCTGCCTTAAATCAGGTTTCCATATATTCATGAGCTCTCTATCTTGTTAGCTGTGACCAATACTACATTCGCCTCTGTGATCAATACCGTAATTATTTAATTATACATCTTTAAAATAAATCCTGATATCTGCTATAGCAAGCCCCGTCTGGTTTTCAGGACTGCCCTAGATCTCCTTGACCCTTTGTGCTTTCATACAAATTTCAGAACCAGCCTGTCAGGTTCCATAAAAATGAAAGAAAGCAAACAACTCCTCATTCATGTTTTGATTGCAATTACAGACTTTGCTACATTTTCACTGTCACTCACTCTCATGTCCTCATTTCCTTCCTCGCCCAACTTGGATTTCATGTTTAATCACTCCCTTGCAAATGTCCTTAACTCCCCTGTCCCTCTCTCCCTTCTTTATAGTTCTAACACATAATTGCTTTCTCTATGGCTGTACTCAATCAGCTATAATTGCTGGAAAAAAACAAATAACTATACTGAGTAGTTTCATTTAAAATTCATGACCACAAATTTCAAGTAAGCCTCCAATACTGTGTAACATTCCACTACACTTAACCATTCCCCAAAATTACCTCCATCATACCTCTCCCTCTCTTCTCAAACCTCCTACTTTTTTCTGTTCCTTTCTTACCTTTTTTCACTCTCAGATGATAATCTTGCCTCACTTCATTGAGAAGTCACAGCAAAAAGCAGAAACTCTCTTATGACCCTATTTACAAATCCACCTACCACATCATTCCCAGTTTCTGCTCCCCCTGCCTACCCCCACCTTCCATTCTCCCAGCCTTGTTCTTACTAAGAATGAAACTCATTGTTCCTATCAAAGGCCAACTTCTCCCTTGTGTTCTGGATCTCATCCCCTCTCATTTTTTCAATATGTCTCCTTTTGCATTTGCTCTCATTTACATCGTCAGTTTTTTCACTTTCCACTGACTGATTTCCATCAGCAAAAAAACAGGCTCTCTTATCAAACTAACAAGTAAACAAAACTTTTTAGGATCTCTCCTTTCAGCTAATATCCCAGTAGAGGCAATATGATGTAGTGGTTAGGAATATAAAGTCTGATGCCAGACTTCTTTGGTTCAGTTTCATCTCTGCCACTGACTAGTATTGTGACCCTAAGTAAGCAGCCCTGTCCAGTTCAGTAGACAGTAGCCACATGTGCCTATACATTTAAATATGGTAAGGAAAATTCAATATAATTAAAAATTTAGTTCTTCAGAGGGATTAGCCATATTTCAAGTGTGGCTGGTGGCTACCATATTGGATAGTAGAACAGTTTCATCATTGCAGAAAGTTCTGTTGCACACTACTGGTCTCAAACAGCCAGTCTTATTTTTCTTTTTCGTTAAAAAAAAAAAATTGGAGTATAGTTGATTTACAATGTTTTAGGTGTACAGTAAAGTAATTCAGATAGGTATATATATTCTTTTCCAGATTCTTTTTCATTTTAGGTTATTACAAGATATTGAATATAGTTTCCAGTGCTATAGATTAGGTCTTCGTTGTTTATCTACTTTATATAAGTAGTGAGTATATGTTAATCCCAAATCCCTAATTTATCCCTCACCCTCTTCCTCCTTTGGTAACTATCTGCTTGTTTTCTATGTCTGTGAGTCTATTTCTGTTTTGTAAATAAGTTCTTTGTATCTTTTAAAAAAGATTTCACATGTAAGTGATATTTGTCTCTCTGTCTGACTTCACTTAGTATGATAAACTAGGTGCATCCATGTGGCTGCAAATGGCATTGTTTCATTCTTTTCTGTGGCTGAATAATATTCATACATATGTATGTATACGCCACATATTCTTTATCCATTAATCTGTCAATGGACATTTAGGTTGCTTCCATGTCTTGGCTACTGTAAATAATTCTGCTATGAACATTGGGGTGCATGTACCTTTTCAAATTAAGAGTCTTCATATTTTCTGGATATCTGCCCAGGAGTAGGATTGCTGGATAATATAATAACTGAATTTTTAGTTTCTGAAGAAACCTCCATACTGTTCTCCATAGTGGCTGCACCAATCTACATTCCCACCAACAGTGAAGGAGGGTTCCCTTTTCTCCACACCCTCTCCAGCATTTATTATTTGTAGACTTTTTGATGATGGCCGTTCTGATCTGTGTGAAGTGGTACCTCATTATAGTTTTGATTTGCAGTTCTCTAATAATTAGTGATGTTGGGCATCTTTTCATGTGTCTGTTAGCCATTTGTATAAAAAGTCTTTTAAAAACTTAAAAAAATTTATTTTTACAAATTAAGAAAATTATTTTTCTAGTTCTCTTGAGATATAATTGACATATAACATCATATATACCTTAAGTTTAAGGTATGTAATATGTTGATTCAATATACTTACATATTAAAAAATGATTACTCCTCTAGCACTAGCTAACTCTAATCACATCACATAATCTCTAGTAAACTTTAATCTTATCACATCACATAATTATCATTTGTTTTTTGTGATAAGGTCCTTTGTAAAATTATATTCTATCATACCACAATTAAAATTTTTATCATAGCACTTGTCCCTGTCTGATATAGCTTATGTTCACTTGTTTATTTATTGCCTGTCTTTTCCTATCAGAATTAGAGCTCAGTGGGATCAGATCTTACTTCACCATTTGATCCTCAGTGCCTAGGACAGTGCCTAACACTACTGAGTTAAATAAATATGTATTCAGGAGTTCCCACTGTAGCTCAGCAGTTACGAACCCGACAAGTGTCCTTGAGGAGGCAAGTTCAATCCTTGGCCTGTTCAGTGGGTTAAGGATCTGCTGTTGCCATGAGCTGTGGTGTAGGTGCAGACACAGCTCGGATCCAGCCTTGCTGTGGCTGTGGTGTAGGCCTGTATCTGCAGCTGCGTTTAGACCCCTAACTTGGGAACTTCTATATGCTGTGGGTGTGGCCCTAAAAAAACGTGTGTGTGTGTGTGTGTGTGTGTGTGTGTGTGTGTGAGAGAGAGAGAGAGAGAGAGAGAGAGAGTATGTGTATATATATGGATTCAATGATGGCTGTTCAGACATTAAAAAGCTTTGGGTTGGGAAGATAAATATTTATCGAGCCATAGTATACTCATTTTTACATTATTGGTGGATATTAGCTCTAGTACATTGATAATGAGGGATATAGTAATTACTAATATTTAAAGGTTGCTGAACATCAAGAAAAAGGAATAAGCAACTATACTGAGACTAGAAGACTGGATCCTGGTCTTTGTGCTTTGTCAGCATGAATATTATGAACCAGCCCATGGACCTGATTAGAATAGAAAGTTTTTTCAAAAAGAGAACACATGTGAACCATTGTTGAAGAGTTACAGACTTTGTGTGGGTTTGGTTTCTTTGGAAGAAGGCTGCCTCAGATTCTCAAGAATGTTCATTGCAATATTGCCTATGACAGCAAACATTTGGAAACAACTTAAATGTTCATCGTTATGGGAATAAACCCTTAATGGTAAAATCATACAATGGAACATCATGGAGCAGTAAAATGACTAAACTAGATCTCAATTTATCAGTGTTACCAGACCTCAAAATACAATAATGAGTTGAGGAGTTCCCGTCGTGGCGCAGTGGTTAACGAATCCGACTAGGAACCATGAGGTTGCGGGTTCGGTCCCTGCCCTTGCTCAGTGGGTTAAGGATCCGGCGTTGCCGTGAGCTGTGGTGTAGGTTGCAGACGTGGCTCGGATCCCGCGTTGCTGTGGCTCTGGCGTAGGCCGGTGGCTACAGCTCCGATTCAACCCCTAGCCTGGGAACCTCCATATGCCGCGGGAGCGGCCCAAGAAATAGCAACAACAACAACAACAACAACAAAAGACAAAAGACAAAAAAAAAAAACAATAATGAGTTGAAAAGAGCAATTTGTAATGGATAAATATGATATGAACATTTATATAAATTAAAAAGAACATAACAGAAAAAGTAGCGTCTATGGCCACATATATAAATAGTCAAATGATTAAAACATTAATGGTAAAGAATATCTAAATAAATACTTTATTGGAAAGAAGATGAAAATGGGGCTAGGAAGAGGTACAAAACACTTCAGCAGCATCCGCAAAGTATTCTTTCTTTAAACTTTTGGAAGCAAACATGACAATTTAAAAATCACTGTGTTTATTGTTATTCTCTAGAGTTTGCTATATATTTGGAACATTTTGTAATTAAAAACAAAAAGCTATATGTACAACATGAGCTGCATCTATATCAAGTGATGATATAGCACATTAATTCAGTAGTATTTCTTAAGAATTGACTGTGTGTGTATTGTTGTGCTGGCTATTGAGGATTATAGAGAAATCATGTAAGACAAGTCTTTCTCCCCAGAAGCCTGCTTTCTTAGGTGACATGGTAGTACATCTTTCCATAAAGCAAGTAAGCCATGCAGGGTGTCAAAATGAGGAGTAGAAACCTAGAAATCAGAATCTCAGGAGCAGCTAGAGAAAACTTACTGGAGGAGGGGTAACTTGAAGAGTGAATCTGGGATAAGTACCTTCCAGCCAGAGGGAGCTAGATTTGAGAGAGACTAGTAAAAACCATGCAGAAATGAAGAGTTTTTTGTGTCGTTTGTTTGTTTGTTTGTTTTGCAGAGAAAATTGCATACATAGCACTGAAAGTAATACTTTAATGCCAGGTCTAGGAATTTAAACTTTATTTAGTAAGTTAAATGGGGAACCATTCACAGTTCTGAGGAATTAGAATGACACGATTTGATTTTGGTGACCATTAATCAGGTGGTATGCAGGGTAGAGAAGAATAAGAGAAGACTAGGGAATTTAGCTAGTCTAACAGTTAGCAGATGAGAGCATCAGGTGAGTTGATAATTGGGTTGGAGGAAAGAAAGAACTGATATTTTCCAGCAGGGTAGGTATTACTGGGTATAATTACAAAGGCACAGAGCAGGTACATGTTATATAGTCTGCTAGGGCAACCGTAGCAAAATACCATAGATGGGACAACTTAAACAATGGAAAATTACTTCTCATGGTTCTGGAGGCTGGGAAATCCATGATCAAGGTGCTGGCAAGGTATGTTTTATTTTGAAGCCTCTGCTCTTTGCTCGTAGGTAGCCAGCATCTCACTGTAGGCTCACAGGGAGAGAAAGAGCAGCTGAGCTCTCTGCTGTCTTTTCCTTTAAGGACACTAATCCTATCATGAGGGCTCCACAGTCATGAACTTATCTAACCTTACATACCTCCCAAAGGCCCCTTATCCAGATACTATCACGTTAGGCATTAGAGCTTCCAAATATGAATTGAGGGTAGGGGGGACACATTCAGTCTAAAACAGTAAGTAATTTGTTCACAGTTCTCATAGCTGTTACGTGTCAGAGCCTGCAATCAAATCTAGGTCTATTTACTCCAAAGTTTGTGTTGAAATTTTGAAAAATGCACTTGAGGAGTGATTGGATTTAGAAGATGAACAAGAAGGAGGGATACGAGAACAATGGGGTTTTAGTTGTGAGTAAAGTGCTTGATGAAAACTGGGAATATGTGAAGGTAAGCTAGTTTGGTGGAGAACAAAGTGAGTTTATTGTGGGAGATGGAAAGTTGGAGTTGTTGGTGGGCTATTCCAGTGCATATGACCTGGAGACTGTAGGGACTCAGATGGTTTAAGCTTTCAGCTCTAAACTGTTGAAAGTCATCAGCATGGAGGTGATGGTGAAAGTCTGAGGACAACACTTCCCAGAAGGAATAAGTAGAAATAAAGAGAAGAGATATTATGCATTTTAAGATGTGTTAAGGGAGTTCCCCTTGTGGCTCAGTGGGTTAAGAACTCAACACAGTGTTTGTGAGGATGTGGGTTCTATCCCTGGCCTTGCTCAGTGTTAAGGATACAGCATTGCCGCAAGGTGTGGCATAGACTGCAGATGCGGCTTGAATTCGGTGTTGACATGGCTGTAGTGTAAGTGGGCAGCTGCAGCTCTGATTTGACCCCTAACCTGGGAACTTCGTTATGCTGTGGGTGTGGCCATAAAAGTTTAAAAAAAAAAGAGAGAGAGAGAAAAGAAAAAGTATTAAGAAGGTATATTTCATGGTAAGTGTTCCTGCTATAATTTAATGAGAGAAAGAGAGAAAGGGAGGGGAGAGGGTAGGAAAGAGGAAGGCAGGGGAGGGGGAGAAACTGTTTCTAGGGATGCTCATTTGGTGAAATAAAACTGCCAATAAGGAAATCAATAGAGGAGCAGTCAGAGGAGAAAAACTGCTTCATTTTTTGCTTGGGGGTGGGGTGGGATTGTGTGTGTTTGTGTGTGCGCGCATGCACGCGGGCCATTGAAGCCTTTTCATTGAGGGGAGTTTTAAGAAGAGAATGGTTGAGTACATCAAATGCAATAGTGTTTGTTAAAAAGAATGACAACTGGTACTGGATGGTTGAAATATTCTGTGATTCAGTGAAAAAAACAAACAAACATGGGATTAACAACAGATCTTCTAGAAAGTGTGGCGCCTAGACTTTTAGATTTTACAGACCAACAATATTTCTTGGGTTTTTTTGCTCGTTGCTCTTTTTTTTTCATTTTTTAGAAAGTTTTATTAAAGTATAGTTGATTTACAATGTTATTGTTTCTGCTCTACAACAAAGTGATCCAGTTATACATATATACACATTCTTTTTCAGATGCTTTTCCCATATAGATTACTGCAGAATATTGGGCAGGATTCCCTGTGCTATACAGCAGGTCCCTGTTGGCCAATTATTCCACATCCCACAGTATGCACATGCCAATCCCAAACTTCCAATACAGCCCTCCCCTAAACCTGTCCCCTTTGGTAACCACAAGTTTGTTTTCAAAGTCTGCTAGTCTGTTTCTGTTCTGCAAGTACGTTCCTTTGTATCTATTTTTAATATTTCACATGTAAGTGATATCATATGATGTTTGTCTTTTTCTGTCTGACTTACTTAGTATGAGAATCTCTAGGTCCATCCATGTTGCTGCAAATGGCATTATTTCATTCTTTTCTATGCTTGAGTAATATTCCATTGTATATATGTACCATGTCTTATTTATCCATTCCTCTGTCAATGGACATTTAGGTTGCTTCCATGTCTTGGTTATGGTAAATAGTGCTGCACTGAACACTTGGGTGCATGTATCTTTTCAGATTATGGTTTTCTCCAGGTATATGCCAAGGAGTGGGATTGCTGGATCATATGGTAGTTCTATATTTAGTTTTTTGAGGAACCTCTATACTGTTTTTCATTGTGGTTTTACCAATTTACATTCCCACCAACAGTGCAAGAGTGTTCCCTTTTCTCCATGCCCTCTCGAGTATTTATTGTCTGTAGACTTTTTGATGATGGCCATTCTAATTGGTGTAAGGTGATACCTTATCATAGTTTTGATTTGCATTTCTCTAAGAATTGATGATGTGAGCATCTTTTCATGTGTTTTTTAGACCAATAATACTTCAAAAATATTTCAAAGAACTAAACGAGAATATTAGAAACATCACAATCTCTTATTAACCTCATTTTCCTAAAAGAAAAAAAAAGCACCTTTAACATAAATTTGGAAGGTCATGATTATAGAATAAGGGGTGGTTTTGATGTGGACTGGCTCAAAGTCGGTCCCTGACTGGGGCAGATCTGAGAACTTGATCTGAAAACTCCTGGAACATTTGTGGCGTCTCCTCTAATTCACATTCCCAGCAAGTCTGGTGTGTTATTGTTTTTAAAACCAATTTTTGTTTATAGAACATCTCTCCTTAGAGCACCAAAGAGGACATTTCAGGAAGTTTAAAAGATCCTCATACTCATCATGGAGACATTAAAATTAACCAAGTGGAGATGCCTGGGGATTAGTATTCCTGATGAAAGCAACTCTCCTTGTTGAAAAGAGAGTGAACTTGTAGAAGTAATAATAGTTTTATTTTCACACAAGTTAAATTTTCACACAAGCCTGGGAGAAAAACCATGGATTCTTTATTTCTTGACATTTCAAGTATGTTCAGCTCCCAAGAGGAATCTTGGAATCTGATGAAGCTCCAGGCCCAATCACCCTTGTTTTGATGTAAAGATAACCCTAATAATTTGGTTAAGTAGTTCCTGAAATGGTATCATGTTCTAACTTCCATCTACCTGCCCCAACCAACACTGAGTATAAGGGGAACTTGACTTCATTACCAAAGCCATAGGAACTGGACAAACTCAGAACTGGGGCTAACTTGCAGCCAGATCAGATTCAAAAATAAAATAAAAAGGCACTGTTTGTGCTATGATCCACTGAAACAGAGGCTCAAATGGAATGTTTACATGTGAAACCTGAAGGTTTATTATGCAAAACCAGTTTTCTGCTGGTTTAAGAAAGAAAAAAATAAGAGACTAATTATACAGGCTCAAATAACAACAACAAAAATGCATTATGCATTGAAATCTGTTTTGATTTTAAAAAATAAACAGCTTAGGCAGACACTGAAATTAACAAATTTCAGTGCCAAAAAAGATTTTAAAAAATTGCCCACCCACCTACCACAAAATAATATCCTTTAACTATAGTATATGTTTCCATTGGTTCTACAGTTATATTTGCCAAGTCATTTCTTTCACCAACTGTTCTCTTAATTTTGAAAATACTGTCTTTGGTCAGATTTCTTCACTGGCGTGATCTACAAAAGTGGACATTTCTAAGTTCTGGGAAAAAGCTTGTACAAGTCAAAATAATACTGTGATGATGCTAATAAAACCAACGGCATGAAAAAATTTTCCCAGATAGTGCTCTTTGTAATCAGTCTCTAAGGAAAAACACCAACTCTTATAAATAAAACATATTTGCAAAGGCATTACTTATTTTTTCCTTTTATTGTTCAATATGAAATATATACAGAAAATTACACAATATGCATGTACAGCTTAATGAGTAATTATAATAAGGCAAGGACCCAGGTAACTGCCATTCAGATAAAGAAATTGAACACTGCCGATGCAAAGAAGTTCTTGTGTCTCCCTTCCCTATCACCTCCCCCATCATCTTCTCTAGAGATAGAAAATGTTTAAATTTTTAATAATAATTCCTTGCTTTTTAAAAAATTACACTCCCTAGCTAACATGAACAACATAGTTTAGTTTTGCTTCTTTTTGAATTATATCTGTGGCTGCTTTTAAGAGGATTTTCTTCGTCTTTGGTTCTCAGAAGTTTTACTAAGATGTATTTTGGGGTTGGTTACAGGTCCTGAATCCTTGTTGGCTTTGAAAAACTCTCAGCCATTATCTCTTCAAATATTGCTTCTACTCCATTCTCTCTTTCCTCTCATTCTGATTTATAGTTATACTTTCTGTAGGGCTAATTCTTTGCTGCCTCTTGAATGAAATCATAGATAATTCTTTGTCTTTTCTAGTTGTTTTCAGGTAATCGAGTGTTCTGATCACTTTGTCCTTAAAATAGTTCAGTAATTATTATGTTCATATAGTAGTAAAAAAATCTAACTTTTAAAAATTAACAGCTTTGAGGTATAATTTACATACCGTAAATTCATCCACTATAAATGTAAATTTGATGGTATTTAGTAAATGTGTTGAGTTGTGAAACCATCAACATATCCCAGGTTCAGGACACATTCATCATCTTAAGAAGGGCCCTCATGCTTATCCCACTTCTGTCTCTAGCTCCAGGTAACCACTCATCTGCTTTCTGTCTCTGTTTCTGCCTTTTCTCGACATTTCATGTTCATGGAATCATGTAAATGAAATATTGGTCTTTTGTGTCTAGCTTCTTTTCCTCAGCATGTTTCCGAGGCTCATTCATGTTGCATATATCCCTATCTGTCTGTCTCTCTGTCTGTCTGTCTGTCTGTCTATCTACCTATCTATCTATCTATCTATCTATCTATCTATCTATCTATCTATCTATCTATCTATCTATCTATCTAATATGCTTATATGTAATTTGCTCTTTTGTATTGCTGAATAGCCTTCTGTTGTATACCACACTGTGTTCATCTAGTCATCAGTGATGGAAATTGGGTTTATTTCCACTTTGAAGCTATTCTAAATAAGCTGCTATGATCATTTATATAGAAGTATCTTTGTAGACATATGATTTTGTTTGTCTAGGGTAAATATGTAGGTGTGGAATCGCTGAGTGATATGGTAAGTTTATGCTTGACTTTATAAGAAATTGTCAAACTGTTTTCCAAAGCTGCTGTAACATTTACATTCCTACTAGCAATGTAGAAACATTCTCCACATACTTGCTGACGATTGTTGTTGTCTTTTTTACTGGCCATTCTAACTCATGAGTGATGGTGTTTTTCTGTGGATTTGCTTTTTTTTATAAGACCCATGGCATGCAGAAGCTCTGGGGTCAGGGATTGAACCTGCATCACAGCAGTGACAATTGCAGGATCCCTAATGTGCCGAGCCACCAAGGAACTCCCTATTTTACTGTGGTTTTAACTTGTATTTTCATAATGTCAGATAATGTTAAGAATCTTATTAGCTATCCATATGTCCTCTCTGGTCAAGTGTCATTTCAAATCATTTGCCCATTTGTTACTGGGTTGTTTGTCTTCTTATTGAATTATATGTGCATATCTAAGCACACAGATGCTTATTATACCTCCTTAATGAGATATAGGATTTATTGACATTTCTCTCAACCTTTTCATTTTCTCAATGGTATCTTTTGGAAAACAAATATTTCTAATTTTGATAAAGTCCAATTTATTATTTTTCATGCTTTTTGTGCCATATTTTTTAAAAATGATTTTCATTTTTCCCTTCATAGCTGGTTTGCAGTGTTCTGTCAGTTTTCCACTAGTACAGCAAGGTGACCCAGTTGCACATACATATATACATTCTTTTTCTCACATTATTGTGCTCCCTCATAAGTGACTACATATAGTTCCCAGTGCTATACAGCAGTATCTCATTGCTTATCCATTCCAAAGGCAATAATTTGCATCTATTAACCCCAAATTCCCAATCCATCCCACTTCCTCCCCCCACCCCTGCCAGCAACCAGTATTCTGTTCTCCAAGTCCATGATTTTCTTTTCTGTGGAAAGGTTCATCTGTGCCGTATATTAGATTCCAGATATAATGGCGTCGTATTTAAGAAACTGAGGAACTGTTAGAGGGGTGAAAAAATAACTAGGAAACCATAGTGTCATGAAACCCCAAGGAAGATAATGTTTTAGAAAGAAGGAGAATAATCATTAGTACCAAAACCTGCAAAATGTTCAGAGAAGATGAACGAGGCAAAAAGGTCACTAAATTTGAAGAATAACATAATAATACTGCTGGCTAATATTTATTGAATGCTTATTTTTTTGCCAGCCCCTATAATAAGTATGGTCTCATTTCTAGTTTCAATGAAATATATGGAGATTAGACACTTTTCTAAAATTTTGGTGTCAACATATTTTTTCCCTTCTACCTCTAAAAATATTGGTTCAGAGAGTATAGCATAGAATTTAGAGATGGGAAATTGTGTTACATTTGAGTTCTACAACTTATTAATTATGGGCAAGCCACTTACCTTTTTCACCTGTTATCTTACTTGTAAAGTAGGAATAATCATTGCCAAGTTGGGGGTAGGGCTGCCATGAAAGATAATATAGCAAAGCACCCAGCATGTTTCCTGGGCCATAGTACATGCTCTAAAAAAGAAGTTGTAATTACTAGTTGTCACAATCAGATAAAATCTGAAAATATTTTATAAACTGTTACACTCTATAGAATATATTATTCTTATTACTTAGTATTTTTTGAACCATAATGTGCATGTTATATATTGTCCTATTTTAAATTTTAAAGAAAAAGAGTGTGTGTATGTGTGTGACTGGGTCACTGTTGTACAGCAGAAATTGACACGACACTGTAAATCAACTATAATTTAATAAAAAAAATCTTGCCCATAAAGTACTTGAATTTCCCTCATTTTTCATAATTCAAAGAATGTAACTAATGCTTTTTTAAACAGCTTTTAAAAGTTATGATTCACATACCATATAATTCATCCATTTTAAAGTATATGGTTCAGTGGTTTTTAATATATTTTCAGAGTTGAGCAACTATCACCACAGTCAATTTTAAAACATTTTCATCATCCCAAAAAGAAACTCTGTACCCATTAGCAGACTCTCCATTATCCCCCGAGACCCTAGGCAATAGCTAATTGACTTTCTGTCTCTATAGATTCTCCTATTTTGTATATTTCATGTAAGTGGAATCATACAATATGTGATCTTTTGTGACTGACTTCTCTTATAGAAAACCAGAGACAGTTAAAGTAGTAAAAATATCTTTTTTTTCAAGAACTATTACAATAGGGGGAAAGAGACCTCGGTATACAACTGGGCTGAAAACTGAATACAGCATGGACAGTGGGGATTTCTAGATAAGGAGAAGGTTGTGATGGTGGGGAGAATAGGAAGATGGGAAATTATGAAGAACAGCCATTAAGGGTAGGGAAATTTCTTGCTGACATAAACTAACAGGATTGCTTGAAGGCACGCCAGGGTGACCAAGTATCACATAAAGGATTGTGGGGAATGATGAATTTGATCAGATATTGAGGATGGGAATTCTTGCTAAAATGACTTAGTAGGATTCTGTTTAAAAATGGGTTTTGTAGGCCTAAGGACAAAGCCTAAGATGAGGGCTGTTAAGAAAAGGCTTAGAGGAGCCCCACTAAAATTTGGTGAAGGAGAGAGTCTTTGTTACTTCTTTTGCTCAACATAATGTTTCAAATTTCATCCATGGTATAGCATGTATCACTGCTTCTTTCTTGTTGCTGAATAATAGCCCACTGCATAGATAAAACAGATTTTATTTTCCTATTATTTTTCCAGTTAGTGGGCATTTGGATTTTTTTCCATTTTTGATGTTTATGAATGATGCCACTATTAACATTCATATATAGGTTTTCATGTGGACATATGGTTTCACTTCTCTTGGGTATATATCTGAGAGTGGAATGGCTGGGTTATGCAGTAACTCTAACCTTTTGAAAAACTGCCAAACTGTTTTCCATAGTAGCTACACCATCTTACAATTCCAACAGCATATTAGGGTTCCAGTTTCTTCATAACATTCCTGACATTTGTTATAACATTTGCTATTACTTTTTTTTTTTAAATAACCAGGCTTGTGGGTGTGAAGTGGTATCTCACTGTGGTTTTGATTTCCATCACTTGATGGCTGATGATGTTGAGCATTAACCAATACTTCTTTAATTACAATGAAGTACAGACAGGACCTGGAAGATTTAAAGACAGAAAATAATTTGAAAATAGCCTTTTAGCATGTTGATATTGAAGTGCATCTGCCTAAAGCTTCAAGTTCTCGCTGAAATGGACATAAAAAGTGAAGGCAAGTAGATTTACTCAATTTTCTTCAGCCCCTGTAATCTCATCAATATGTGTTCTAGGTCATTGTTTCTGACCTAATGCACATATTGATCACAAGTCACTACAAATTATGTCACTTAGACCCTGCCCAAAATTACAAAAATGAAAAAGACAAAGAGAGGAATTAGTATCTCAGTACTATAGAAATTCATGATTTGATTTGATAAGATAAGGGCAATCATGTATTATTGCAGAAATCTTGAATCATAGATCCCAAGCCTCTCTTCATGGTCACTGGTAAATAAAGAAATTTCTTATTATATTTGTGTAAAAAGCTAGATAGTAAATATAGCTTTTAGAATCATACTGCTGTTTTAGTTACTGAGCTCTGCAGTTGTAGAGCAAAAACAGCCATAGACAATAATAAATGGATGTGGTTGCATTCTAATAAAACTTTTTTTACAAAAGCAGGCATTGGGCTGAATTTGGACCATAGGCTCTAGTTTGCAGTTCTCTTATGTAAAAGAAAGGGAGGGAGGTTCTTAGGAAGATATTTCTATGGTAACTCTGAAACTGGACAAAAGAGGATGCTTTTTTATTTTTCCTACACAGATGTTGTACAACTGTACTTGGCTTTTTACTAACCTGTATAGGTCAAGTGACTGATTTTGCAGGTTGTCTGTCTCTCTCTCTCTCACACTCTCTCTCTTCGTGTTTTTTTTTTTTTTTAGGGCCACAGCTGTAGCATATGTAAGTTCCTAGGCTAGAGGTCAAATCGGAGCAAGCTGCAGCTACCAGCTTATGCCACAGCCACAGCAATGCTGGATCCAGCTGTATCTGTGACCTACACTGCAGCTTGTGGCAACACTGGATCCTTAACCCACTGAGTGAGGCCAGGGATTGAACCCATATCCTCAAGAACACTATGTCAGGTTCTTAATCCACTGAGCCACAATGGGAACTCCCTGACTCTTTCCTTTCTAAAATTTTTTTGGTTATTGATAGGATGGCATCTTTGAGGTGTTTAAAACTAGATCAGAGAGAGTTTCAGTCATCTTTAGGAACAATTATTTTCATTATTGCCTATTACTCTTTTTTTTTTTTTTGTCTTTTTGCTATTTCTTGGGCCGCTCCCTCGGCATATGGAGGTTCCCAGGCTAGGGGTCGAATCGGAGCTGTAGTCACCGGCCTACACCAGAGCCACAGCAACACGGGATCCGAGCCGCGTCTGCAACCTACACCACAGCTCACAGCAACGCCGGACCCTTAACCCACATGAGCAAGGGCAGGGACCGAACCCACAACCTCATGGTTCCTAGTCGGATTCGTTAACCACTGCGCCACGATGGGAACTCCCCTATTACTCTTTTTTTTAAAGGAAGATATCACAAAAATACTTATTTACTAATTTCATTAATTTCATCAGTTATTTTTGACCAGCTTAAACTCTTTCATGTGCTTCTCATTTCTTTTACAGAGAAAGAGCCTATAAATTCATACTTGTTATTGATAGACATAATAGGACAGCAAGCTGGGGGAAATTCTTTTATATCTCATTGCTATGTCTAGATTACTGAAACTGTTATCTTTAAAAATACTCTTTAGGTGTTCCTGTCATGGGTCCCAATTAGTATCCATGAGGATGCAAGGTTTGACCCCTGGCCTCACTCATGGGGTTAAGGATCTGGCATCGCTGTGAGCTGTGGTGTAGGCTGCAGACATAATTTGGATACTATGTTGCCATGCTGTGGCATAGGCTGGCAGCTGTAGCTCTGATTTGACCCCTAGCCCTAAACAGACCAAAAAAAAAAAAAACTTTAAGCAGATCAACTAAATCAAAATTTAGAGTATAGCAGAAGCATGAAGTTAACAACCTTTTAGGTTGAGAGGGTAGGCTTGGTTTTGAGGATTTGCTGAACCACATCTTCGATCCTCCCTAGCTACATAAGCTAGTAAATTTCCCTTGGGCTTAAGCTGGTCAAGATGCATTTCTTGCAGCTTAAGGAGTCCTAGCTAATTCAAAGGATTTCATATTAGCCTTGAGATTCAAAAGACAATAGGTGGACAAGGGAGGGACCACGGTCCAGGCAGAGAAAAGAGCAGATGTAAGGTACAGAATGTGGAAATAAATGAGAAAATTGTGTGTTATGGGAATGACAAGGATGTTCTTAATGCTGGAGATTTAAGTAGGAAGAGATGGAGGTAGAAGAAGAGGCTGGGTATACAGACCAAATCATGAAGGACCTTTCATATCCTTCAGAGGTGTTTAGATTGTATAGTGTAGGCAATGAGGAGCCATTAAGGAATTTTGAGCAAGGGAGCAATATGAACAGATTCGAGGGCTAGAATGTTTGTTCTAATGGTGGCACGATGGAACAAGAAAGGAAGCAAGAACACCAGTTATAGGTTAGTTACTATTGTCCAGGTGAGAGATGATAAAAGCCTGAGATAGGACCTTGACTGAGAAAAGAAAATATATATGAAAAATATCAAGTAGGGTAACTAAATGGGAGAATAAGAGAATAGAGAGGAGTCTAGATGACTCTCAGTTTTCTGGCTTGGACAGCTGTATAGACGAAGGTGCTAATCACCAAGACAGGAAATAAGGTATATGTGAGTGGAGGGAGATATGTGAGGAGGGAAGACGGTAGGAAGAAAGACAATTTAATTTTGGATATGTTGAAATAGAGGTGCATGAGAGTTATTCAGTTAGATTATATGGGAAGCAGTTGGATGATGAGATGTAAATAATGCTTGTTAAAGAGTGTACTCAAAAACAGTTTGAAAGGTACTGACCCAGGAGATATGGCCATTTAAAACTGTGGTTAGAAGGAGGAGCCAGAGGGAGAAGAGAAATAACCAGGGGGACATAACAAATCGAGACAAAATTATTCTGAGCAAGATGGAGAGATTAAGGATGTCTGGTATTCTAAAGAGGGCAAACTTTACGAGAGCTGAAAAGAATGCATTGAATCTGGACAACAATAGGTAACTGGTGATCAGTGTGAAAAAATTGTTTCAGGATGCTACCTGAAGGAAAAGTTCAGACCATAGCACTCTGAAGAGGACTGGGAGATGAAGTAGCTGTTTTTGACCACTTTCCTCTGTTTCACTGTGAAGGACAAGGAAAAAGTAGCTTAGAAATTGGGAGTAGGCAGGTTTGGGAAAGGTGGTTGTTTTTCACTTATGGAAGAAATGAAGCATGTTCATGTGCTATGAAGAATCAGTAGAGAAGGATGAATATGAAGAAAAGAGAAGGAATATTAATGGAGCAAGGACCATGAGGATGGAGTAGAGGATGGAAATTCAGATAAATGGATGAGAAATGGACAAGGTAGTTGCCCTGATAGCTTGCTTGCTTGCTTCCTTCCTTCCTTTTCTTTGTTTTCTTTTCTTTTCTTTTCTTTCTTTCTTTCTTTCTTTCTTTCTTTCTTTCTTTCTTTCTTTCTTTCTTTCTGTCTGTCTGTCTGTCTGTCTGTCTGTCTGTCTGTCTGTCTGTGTCTCTCTCTCTCTCTCTCTTTTTGTCTTTTCTAGGGCCGCTCCTGCAGCATATGGAGGTTCTCAGGCTAGGGGTCTAATTGGAGCTGTAGCCGCCAGCCTACGCCACAGCCACAGCAACTCAGGGATCCGACACATGTCTGCAACCTACACCACAGCTCACGGCAATGCCAGATCCCTAACCCACTGAGCAAGGCCAGGGATCGAACCCGCAACCTCATGGTTCCTAGTTGGATTCATTAACCACTGCGCCACGACGGGAACCCCTATAACCATTTTTAAGAGTATAGTTCAGTGGTATTAAATATACTCATAATGTTGTAGAATATCACCACCATCCATCTCCATAGTTCTTTTCATGTTGTAAAACAGAAACTCTAAAACCACTAAACTGTAACTCCCTATTCCCCATTCCTTCCAGCCTTTGGCAGCAATTCTACTTTCTGTCTCTATGACTTTGACCACTCTAAGAATCTCATATAAATGGAATCATTACAGCATTTGTCTTTTGGTAATTGGTTTATTTCACTTAGCATAATATTCTCAATGTTCATCCATGTCATAGCATGTCAGAATCTCCTTCCTTTTAAAGGTTAAAACATGTTTATCACATTTTGCTTTATGGACACTTGAGTTGCTTTCACATTTTAGCTACTGTCAATAATGCTGCTATGGATGTAGGTGTACAAATATCTCATTGAGACCTTGACTTCAGTTCTTTTGGGTGTATATCCAGAAGTGGAATTGCTGGGTCTTATGCTAATTCTATTAATATTTTGAGGAACTGCCATACTGTTTTTCACAGTAGTTGTACTATGTTACATTCTTATCACAAGCATTCCTATTTCCTGGCCAGTACTTGTAATTTTCTGCTGTTCTGATAGTAGCTACCCTAATGGATATGAGGCGTTACCTCATTTTAGTTTTGATTTATGTTTCACTAATGATTAGCAATATTAAGCACCTTTTCTTTTTATTGGCCATTTGTATATATTCTTTGGAGAAATGTCTATTCAAATCTTTTTCCCATTTATTTTTTTTAATTAAAAACATTTTTTAAAATTTTTTGTCTTTTTAGGGCCGTACCCGCAGCGTATGGAGTTCCCAGGACAGGGGTCTAATCAGAGCTACAGCTGCCAGCCTACACCACAGCCCCAGCAACACAGGATCCGAGCCACATCTGCGACCCTCACCACAGCTCAGGGCAATGCTGGGCCCTTAACCCACTGAGCAAGGCCAGGGATTGAACCCACAACCTCATGGTTCCTAGTCGGATTTGTTTCCACTGCACCACAACAGGAACTCCCCCTTTTCTCATTTTTGAATTGGGTTTTGTTGTAGAGTTTTAGGAGTTCACTGTATATTCAGAATATAAAGCCCTAATGAAATGTTTGCTCATATCTTCTCCCATTCTGTGGGTTGCCTTTTTATTATTTTGATATCTTTTGATGCATAACACTGAAAAATTTTCAAGTCCAATCTGTCTTTTTTTCTTGTTGTTGCCTGTGACTTTGGTGTTATAGCCAAGAAATCATCGCCAAATCCAGTGTCATGAAGCTTTCTTCTAAGAGTCTTATTTTAACTCATTTTAAGTTAATTTTATATGGTGTTAGTTTAGGGGTCCGCCTTCATTCTCTTGCATGTGGATGCCCAGTTTTCCAAGCACTCCTTATTGAAAGAATATCTTTTCCACTTCGAATGGCCTTTGCGCCCTTGTCAAAAATCATTTGGCCATATATGTGATGATTTATTTTTGGGTTCTATATTCTAGTCCATTGATCTATATATTTGTCATTATGCCACTACCACAATGTTTTGTTTAGTATAGCTTTGTAGTAAGTTTTGAAATCAGAAGGTGTGACTCCTCCAACTATGTTTTTCTTTTTCAAAATGATTTTGGTTTTCAGGGTCCCTTAAAGTTCCATATGAATTTTAGGATGGGTTTATCTATTTCTGAAAAAACTTCATGGGATTTTGACAGAGATTATTTTGAATCTATAGATTGCATTGGGTAGTATTAACATCTTAAGGAGATCAAGTCTTTCAATCCATGACTATGGAATGTGTTTCCATCTATTTCTGTCATCTCTAATTTCTTTCAGCCTTGTTTTGTAGTTTTCATCATATAAGCACATCTTCAGTTACTAAGTAAGTATTTTTGATGTTATTATAACTGGAATTGTTTTTGTAATTTTCTTTTCAGATTGTTCATTGTTAGTGTACAGAAATGTAACCGAATTTTGTGTGTTGACCTTGTATCCTGCTATTTTGCTGAATTTATTTATTGGCTCTAACAATTGTGTGTATGTGTGATCTTCAGGGTTTTCTGGATATAAGGTTATATCATCTGTGGACCGAGATCATTTTACTCCTTTCTTTCCAATTTGGATGCCTTCCATTCATTTTTCTTGCCCAGTTTCTCTGGCTAGAACTTACAGAATCATGCTGAATAGAAGTGGTAAAAGTGGGCATCCTTGTCTTGTTCCTGATCCTTGAGGAAAAGCTTTCAGTCTTTCACCATTATAATGTTTGTTATGCATTTTTGATATATTGGCTTTTATTGTGTTTTGGTAATTCCTTCTATTCCTAGTCTGTTGAGTGTTTTCATTATGAAAAAATGTTGAATTTTCTCAAAAGCTTTTTTTTTTTTGCATCAGTGGAGATGATCATATGGTTAATGTGGTGTGTTACATTGATTACATTTCAGATATCTAAACCATCCCTACATTCCTGGATGAAATTCCATTTGGTCTGTCATTAGGTATGTAAGTGTTTGTAATCATTTTATCTTCTTGATGTATTGAACCTTTTATTAATATATGATGTCCTTCTTTGTCTCTTCATATAATGTCTTCTTTGTCTCAAAGTTTTCTTTGGAAACTTTTAATTTTTTAAATTTTTTAATTTTTATTTTTTGTCTTTTTTGTCTTTTTGCTATTTCTTGGGCCGCTCCCGCGGCATATGGAGGTTCCCAGGCTAGGGGTCGAATCGAGAGCTGTAGTCTCCGGCCTATGCCGGAGCCACAGCAATGCGGGATCCAAGCTGCATCTGCAACCTACAGCACAGCTCACAGCAACGCCGGATCGTTAACCCACCGAGCAAGCGCAGGGACCGAACCTGCAACCTCATGGTTCCTAGTCGGATTCGTCAACCACTGTGCCACGACGAGAACTCCATTCTGTTTTTTTTTTTTTTTGGAAACTTTTTAGATTGAATCTATTTTGTCTGGAGTTTGCATTGTGGCTCGGTGGGTTAAGAACCCAACATAGTGTCTGTGAGGAAGCAGGTTCAATCTCTGGCCTTGATCAGTGGATTAAGCAAGTTTCATGTAGTGTACAGGTATAGTTTGGATCCATCTTCGGTGTGGCTATGGTGTAGGCCAGCAGCTAGAGGTCCAATTTGACCCCTAACCTGGGAATATCCGTAGCCCATAGGTGTGGCTATAAAAATAAAAAGGAAAGGAGTTCCTGCTGTGGCACAACAGGATCAGTGGCATCTTGGGAGTGCTGAGACACAGGTTCAATCCCTGGCCTGGCACAATGGGTTAAGGATCCAGTGTTACTGCAGCTTCAGCTTAGGTTGCAACTGCACCTGGATCTGATCCCTGGCCTAAGAACTTCAGGGCAGCAGGGCAGCCAATAACGAAAAAGAAAAAAAAAAAAAAAAGATGAAGTCTATTTTGCCTAGCATTTGTACTGCCACCCCATTCTCTTTTGGTTACTGTATACATGGAATGTCTTTTTCCATTTTTTTATTTTCAATATATTTGAGTCATTGGATCTCAAGTGAATCTCTTAGAAACGGCATATGGTTGGATCATGTACTTTTATACATTCCGTCAGTCTCTGTCTTATGATTGAAGAGTTTAACCCACTTACATTCAAAGTAATTCTTGTTAAGAAGGGACTTATTTTTGTCATTTTGTTTTCTATATGCCTAGAGCTTTTTTTTTTTTTTTTTTGTCCCTCATTTCCTGCATTGCTATTTCCTTTTGTATTTAGTTGATTTTTTTTTTGGTAATGTAATGTAAATTCCTTTCTCCTTTACTTTGATGTGTACTCAATCACTTTTTTTTGTGGTTACCATGAGGGTTACATTTAACATCCTAAAGTTATAACACTCTAATTTGAATTTACACCACCTTCATTCAGTAACACAAAAACTCTTGATTTCTTGTAGCTCCATCCCCACACCTTCCAGCTGTTGAGGTCACAAATTTACATTATTGTGTACTCCAGGGACAATATGTTCTCTTTCTTTAGTACTTTCCACATCATTACAATCAGGGTCTCAATGAGGACTTGTTGAATTGACTTAACAATTTTAAGAGATCTTATCACAAGGAAATAAGTCAACTTATAATGTTAACACATTGTTTATATCACTTCTGTAAGTGCTAAAAAAAGGCATAGTCTTTTCTTTAAATGAGTTTGTATTCCAGCATCTGCCAGCTTTTTCTATCCTTGCCATTTAAACTCATTTTCTCTTGTTTTCTCTGTGCTTATGGAAGATGGAAAACAGCTGGTTAACATCCTCAGCTAATGCTTGTTAGATGCCTTCTTAACAATAATCCTTTAGGAGTTCCCATCATGGCGCAGTGGTTAACGAATCCAACTAGGAACCATGAGGTTTCAGGTTCGATCCCTGGCCTTGCTCAGTGGGTTAAGCATCTGGCGTTGCTGTGAGCTGTGGTGTAGGTCACAGACGTGGCTCAGATCTTGTGTTGCTGTGGCTGTGGTGTAGGCCGGTGGCTACAGCTCCGATTCGACCCCTAGCCTGGGAACCTCCATATGCCACAAGAGCGGCCCAAGAAATGCCAAAAAGACCCTCCCCCCCCAAAAAAAGAAAAATAAATAATTAATCCTTTAGTTTGAGGACATTATGCTAAGTGAGATAAGCCAATCACAATGGACAAATACTGTATGATTCCACTTCATTGAGGTTCCTAGAATTGTCACATTCATAGGACAGAAAGCAGAATGGTGATTGCCAGGGCCTGGGGGGAAGGAGGCAATGGGGAGTCAGTATTTAATGGATACAGAGTTTCAATTTTGCAAAATGAATGAGTTCTGTGGCTGAATGGTAGTGATGGTAGAACAACAATGTAAATTTTTTAATGCTACTGAAGTATACATTTAAAAATAGTTTCAGATGCTTAAAAATTTGCTTACATGCATAGAGAGGCTTATCTTTACCCCATGGGGACAGCAGAGAAACCATTACTGGACAATCTCATCCTCTACAGTCTTCTTTGCTTAACTTCTATTTGTTTCTCATCTTTTGTTGTAGCCCCTCTTAACATTCTTCCAGGAACTTTTGTTCTTTCCTCTGGACCATCTTCAAGTTTTCCTCAAACCAGATGTAGTTTTGGGAAGATGGCAGAGCCACTGTAGTATGGAGGCTGTCTCAGAGGTCGTCCGGTTTTGTGCAGGGTTTGTGCTGTGTTTGCTTGACACAGCTTGCCTGTGGTTTGTACCACAGGCAAGCTGTGTGGTAGATATGACTTCTGTTCTTTTCATCTGTAAGGCTGCAGTAGATGAACTAGATGAGCTCTAATGGAGTTTATAGCTCACCCTTTCCTTGGGACTTTTTCATTGTAAACTTATGTATTAATGTTATCATTTTTGGATTTATGTAATGAAATGTTACATACTGGTTTTTCAAATTTATGAATTCGGTACAAGCTAAAACTTGAATTTGTTTTTCCATTTTCCTCATCTCTTTTCTGTAATGAACTTCACTCTGTTGGAATAATTTTTTTAAAACGACCCCCTCCTCACTTTTTTTTTCTTTTATTTCTAAGAAGAAATGATAAGCAGAGAAATTGATAAACATGTAGGTAAATCAAAATAAATATTATTGGTTTGAAATAATAATGTATAGTAAAGGAAAAGATAAACTAAAATACTGGATAGGGAGTTCTTGTGTTGGCTCAGTGGTAATGAACCCAACTAGTATCCATGAGGATGTGGGCTCCATCCATGGCCTTGCTCAGTGGGTCAAGGATCCAGCATTGCTGAGAGCTGTGGTGTAGGTCGCAGACATGGCTCGGATCCCATGTTACTGTGGCTGTGGTGTAGGCCAGTGGCTACAGTTCCAATTGGACCCCTAGCCTGGGAACCTCCATATGCCACAAGTGTGGCCCTAAAAAGACAGTAAATAAGTAAATAAATAAAAAAATAAAAATAAATAAATAAATAAATAAAATACTGGGTAAAACTTTACATATTCAAGAAGGAGATATGAGTTAGCACTTTAAGTTCCGTTTTTTTGTCGAAGGAGGTTATGATATTAATTTTAGATTTCAAAGTTAACTATTAGGAGTTCCCTTTGTGGCTCAGCGGTTAATGAACCCCACTAGGATGCATGAGGATGTGGGTTTGATCCCTGGCCTCGCTCAGCAGTTTAAGGATCTGGCATTGCCGTGAGCTGTGGTGTAGGTCACAGACGTGGCTTGGATCCTGTGTTGCTGTGGCTGTGGTGTAGACTGGCAGCTGCAGCTCCAATTTGACCCCTAACGTGGCAACATCCATATGCTGCAGATGCAACCCTAAAAAGACCAAAAAAAAAAAAAAAACCCAAAAAATCCCAAAAGTTAACTATTAAAAGCCTAGAAATGGTGGAGTTCCCTGGTGGCTCATCTGGTCAAGGAACTGGTATTGTTACTGATGTAGCGTGGGTCACTACTGTGGCACAGGTTACATCCCTGGCCTGGGAATTTCTGTATGCCACAGGGGCAGCCCCCAAAAAATGAAAATGGAAAAAAAAGAATAGAAACAGTATATAACTTCCAAGGCAGTTTTTTTTTTTTTTAAGTCAAACAAGGGTAAAAACAAAATGAAGCATAAAAAAGTAGGACAAATAGAAAGCAAAAGTAAGATTATAGGAACAAATACAAGTATATCAGCAATCACAATATATGTAAACTTTCTGGCTAAAGGAAAGAACAGTAAAAGTAAGTTTTTTTTAATTAATAATAATTCAGCTCTACAGTGTTAGAAAAGACACCCCTAACATTCAAGGACAAAATAAAGGGATGGAAAAATATATTCCAGCAAATACTACTTAGAAGGAAACTAGAATAGCTTTATTGATAACAGTCAAAATAGACTTTGACAACATTATTTGCATAGGGAACTGTTTTCAGTATCTTGTAATAACCTAAAATTAAAAAGAATATTAAAAAAATACATATCATTTTGCTATACACCAGAAACTAACACACATTGTAAATCAACTATATTTCGATTTAAAAATGAAAGAAAAAAAATAACATCATTAAGGATAGAGAGAACGCTACATATTGATAGACGTTTCAATTCATTGGAAAAGGTATAACATCTAAAATAGCCTCAAAATACAAAAAAACAAAAATTGATAAAACTGTAGAGAAATTTCTCATGTTTCTCAAAGTTATTGCCCAGTGAAGCAGACAACAAATAATGAGTAAAGATATAAAATTTTGGCAGCACAATTAAATATCTTGATTCACACACTTAAGGACTTTGCTCCAAACAATTAGAATACATGTAATCTTCATAAGGAAGAATTATAAAAATTGATATCATACTAGGCCACAAAACAAGTCTCACCAAATTTCCAAGAATCACTATAATAATGACCACGTTCTCTGATAACAATACAATTAAATTAACAGTCAATAACTGAAAGTAACCCCCCACAAAATTCCCCTTATATTTGGAAATTTTAAAACATTTCTAAATAGTTCATTGCTCAAAGATATCATGATAGAAAATTTTAAATATTTAGATTTGAATGATAATGAAAATATTACATATCAAAACTTGTGATAGAGTTCCTGTTGTGGCTCAGTGGTATGAACCAGACTAGTATCCCTGGCCCCAGTCGGTGGGTTAAGGATCCAGTGTTGCTATGAGCTGTAGTGGCTTGGATCCCACATTGCTGTGGCTGTAGCTGTGGCCGACATCTGCAGCTCCGGTTCGGTCCCTATCCTGGGTGGCATTTGGAACTTCCATATGCCATGGGTGCAGCCCCCCCCAAAAAATTGACCACCTCCTTTTTGATTAAGGACTATGATTCCTAAATAGAGCACCTGAAATCAACCAGGCATTATATCTAATTAGTGTGCTTTCTCCTACCCCCGGATACACTGAGCCGAGAGTCCTTAATTTCCCAGTTTGTAACCTACAATTAAATCTTATAGGTTGCAGGTTCTACTGGGAATGCCTCATCAGTAAAGTAGTTCAGCTGGCTTAGTTTTAAAATCTCTTTCCGTTGCCATTATCTAGTAGAAGGGCCTTTGGGTGAAGACCTGGAAACTTGGAAAGGAGTTCTAACTCTGTTATAGTAAGTGTATGACTATATTACAGCTTCCTCAAGGGGGAAAAAAATCATACAGCAGAGGTATGCTCTTACACTCTTGTCCACATCATCCGACAATACTGTTGTTAGTTTGACATAGTATTTGCTTTCACTCATTAGCTGCTTCAGTGAGGAGGAGGAGGGATGGGGAGGAATTTAGTAGCCTAACGATATTTAGTAGAGTAAGAGATTAAGATGTCTACCCCTCTCCCTTGGTAAATCTACCTAGAAACCCAACCCGAACTTTCTTGTTCTCTTTCTAAGACACAATTAAAGTGAAATTGATGTTGTGCTGGTTAGAAATTGCATGTCCGTGTGTATATATGTATGTTTCACCTCTGTAACCATCATCCAGAAGGTTTCTTCATGCCCTCGCCCAGCAAGAACCCCCTTAAAGGTTATGCTGGAATGATTTGGTGTTGTGGTTGTCCAATCTGTGGGTGTACACCATAATAAACGTGGCTTCAATTTTGGTAGACCAGTCATATCCCAGGACTTACATGGCTTTGGATCTGTCTTGGTATTTAACATTCAGGGTGCTGAAAGGTGACACTGGTGGAACTAGTGTCAGATGTGGCGTCTGTGTCCAAGTTTAGTCCTGTACCAGAAGAGGTTAGATGCTACTACTGATTTTATACAAGTTGATGTTGGTCTGGAACTTGATGCCATGCTGGCGCCATGCTGTCTGCTGGCCTTTCAAAGGGAATACTGGCCTTCCTAATTTGGTTTCATACTTTTTGGTTGACCCATGTATTTTGGACAGTATACTGCCTGTGTGGCAGAGTTTAGTGGCGCCGTTAAGCTCTGTGTTACCAGGAAGCATTGCTGTTTGAGTCCTTACGTGAGCTGGTTGCTATGTGACCATAGTTGGTCTAGACTTCAGTCCTTGTTACTGAGCTGGTATTTCAAATGGGCCTGGGTCAGTTGTTTGTATTCTAGTCTGCATACAATGAACAAAATGGGGGCAGTTTCAGAGTGCCTCAACAATCTTAGTAGGTTAAAGAGAAAGCTGTTTCCCCAGTGTCTGGAAATATGCAAACTTGCACTCCCGAGGAAAATGGCATAGCATTTATTAAATAAGATCTATTACACCACAGTATTGTTGTATCGGTGAAGTTAGAGCATGCTAAATTACACATGTGCAATCAGACAATGCTGAGAAAGGTTTTTATACTGGCAAATAAATCACAGAAGCTGTTCCCCATCCCTTAGCACAATGCATGGCAGTGAATAAGCACTCAAAATATGTGTGAATAGATGTGTGAACAAATGAACAAATTTATTTATTTATTGAAGCTTTTATTTGAAAATAGTCATGATTAGAATGAGACAACTTGTGTGTCTTCAAATGAACAAATTTAATTAGTAGCTCTCAAAGTCTCCTTCTGAAATTTGTTTTAAAAATCTCCAGGGAGTTCTCTTTGTGGCTCAGCCAGTTAAGGACAGGACATTGTCTCTGTGAGGATATGGGTTCGATCCCTGCCCTCACTCAGTAGGTTAAGGATGGGATCTGGTGTGGCCATGGCTGTGGTGTAGGCCTGCAGCTGCAGCTCTGATTTGACCCCTAGACTGGGGGAACTTCCATATGTTGCAGGTGCAGCTGTAAAGAAAAAGAAAAAGAAAATCTCCAGAAAGCCTTGATAATGTTCCTTGCCATTTTCTTCTGCCTGTTATGTAGCAAATATCACTACCCAACTGTTTTGTAGTCTGAGGCTACAGAATGTTTTTCAACCACTGATGTTGAGAAACTAATACAGGAGACTCTTTCCTGGGATTTTAGAGAGAAAAGGAACATGACTTCCAGTGCCTTCTGAGAATTTAACTGAGATTGGAAGAGAGGTAGTCATCTCAGCACTGCAGAAAATAGCAAAATAACTCTGAGAATTCAAGAGAGTAAAATTCAGCAGTAACTCGCATATGGGAATAATGGGCTCAAAATTCAATACCCTGTGTTTGTCACTTTAGATTTTATTGACATATAAAGGAAAGTATTGTTTTCCCAAAGTTGCTATAGATTTTGAAACTGTGGGAGAGAAAGGCTGCAGGAACAGTTTTCTCAGCGTGAATGGGCACAGCCACTTAAAAGGTGTCAGAAAAATAATACTTTCAGAAGAGGAGTCCCTAGGGAAAAGCCATCAGTAGCCATGATGGTAGAAATAAGGGACCAAAACAAAGAAGACAGGGAAGGTCAGAAACATGCCATTCTTCCCCAGCAAATTTACTACATGTGAAAGGGACACAGGAAGAAGTGTTAATTGTCAACACTGGGGAAGAAAGGGAGAGGTGGAGGATTTCAGATCAGTGCAAAACAGGCTTTTTTTTTTTTTTTTTTTTTTTTGCCACACCCATGGCATGTGGAAGTTCCTGGGCCAGGGATTGAACCCGTGCCACAGCAGCGACCCAAGCTGCTGCAGTGACGACGTCGGATCCATAACCCGTGCTGCCACAGAGGAACTCCAAAACAGACTTCTAAATACCATGGAAGGATCAAATTTTCATAGAGGGCGCATCTGCTTTAGATTGGAGGACAATTTTCTTTTCTCTTTTGTTTCAGTCAATGTGATCGTAAGGGTTACCACAGGTTTGAAAGAGTGAGAGGTAGTGCAGCCTATTTGTTTGTTTTGAGTTATTTCTTCCATAAAGGTAAACAAAACCTTTCCTTACATGTGGTACTTAGGATCTTTTAAAAATCAAAGGAAACAATTGGAAGTCCAGGTGACATGAAAATAATCGAGGATTGTATCTGAAAGGCTCTTTCCCCAGCAGGCGTATCCTGGGTTCCATTAGTGGCTGTCCCTCCCGGTCCCCTCCCTTTCCATTTGAAGTGGCTGGGCGGACTGCCTACACCTGGAAGCCGAAAAGACACGCTCACTGCACCCTCTCATAGTTTTCCAAGAAAAATAGCAAAGAATGCACTTGTGTTGAGGTACAGGAGTTGCTGACTGGCAGGGTCTCTTAAGAATCAACATGCCCACATTTCTGCATCCTCTCATGTTCCCAAGTTGATTCTCAGCTCAAAATGAATAAAAGTGATGTGTTTTTGTAAATCAACAAGTACAGACCCTCCACTCCTTTAAATGTTCTTGTGTCCATTTAAAAACATTCCCCTCTACTCATAAAATTACTCTGCTGACAGGAAGGGCATTGCAGGAAGGGCATTATCCAGAAAGGGGAAGTAGGTGGATGTAACTGTGTGTACATTTGTTAATATTAACGATAATTCAACTACTATTTCTTGAGCCAGGCTCTGTGGTTGGTACTAGGATCAGAGCAGTGAATGAATCTCTACCCCAAGAAGCTTCTATATTTAAGGAAAGGACTTGGATGTTTTTGAGGTAGTATTGGATAGGAACATTGAACACTGACAGTGTTTAAAATTGTCATGTGGCGTTATACACTGTGTATAACTTCTCAAAGACTTGCTTTTCATTGTTCGTTGAGGAGGAACATTTAACATCAAAATTATTATTCTGAGTAGCATAATTAAAGAGGAGAAAACTCGAAACCACAAAGGCTTGTGATTATAGCAGAAGCTTTTTCAGATATCTGTCTCACAAAGCACATCCACAGGATGCATTCTTATTGCAAAGAAGTTTAACTTTGGTCCTCTCTCTCAGAGTTTCTTGTTCTATGTTTTTGGATTGAGGAGTAACCATTTATAGGGGAAATTTCTCTACTTATCTTTCAAGCAGATTTACATTACACAAAGCATGAGCTTTATGCACTGTTGAAGTTTCCTTCCCACTAGGTTGTATCCTATTATTTTGCAAAATAGCAACCATTCTCCAGAGCAGTGGATTCTGTAACTGTTCATCTGAAACATCTCATTTGAGATTGAGTAGGGATCGAACCAGATTTCTGTCGTGTGTGTTTGTTTAAAAACCACTGTTCCCTTGGAGCTTTTTCATTCCTTTTTTTGGTATGTCCTTTTACCAGAAATACCAGCCTCAAGAGAATTAGTTCTATTTTCATGTGTTTTACCTGACAGTTGACCCTTTCTCTCATCTTTACTAGCCTTTTGTCTGCTTGCTTCTGGATGCTGTCAGGCTGTATGTTCCTTTTCTGAGTAACATTTATTTGGTCAGCTTGCCTATAAAGATACTCTCAACAGACACTCTCATCCGCCTTTGCATCCTCAATAAGAAAGAGCTTTACTAGAGGAAATCGTGAGTGAGTTAGAGAGAGCTGGTGCTCCTTGAGATCCGGGGCTAAAATGCACTAAGCTCCTGCAGGTGCAGCTCTGTCCAGTCCTGAGTGCATGGAGGAGCTCATTTTTATGTCCCCAGCAAGCGCATAATCATAGGCAAACAAACAGTCCTGCCAGAGAGGCATCCAACAGCTCCTCAAGACAGAACAACAATTCTTGGCTCCTGGATCAGTAAAATTATCTATTTTCAAAACAATCCTTTTTTAAAAAAAGAAACCAACAAAGGGGATAGTGTTGTTTATGTAACTTTTTTGTAAGGTTATAAAAAGTTTTTCTCTCTGGGTACAAAATGGGTACGGTACATGTTCCCAAGCCTAGAGAGTTTGTTTGAGAAGGAAAACTCTCTCGGGATTTCCCTTTGCTAATGATTTCAGACTCTCCCTTGTGGAAGAAAAAAAAATTTATTTAAACATTCTGCTCTGAAATTCTT
The DNA here is from genome assembly GCF_016906955.1 of Phacochoerus africanus. Classification (NCBI taxonomy): domain Eukaryota; kingdom Metazoa; phylum Chordata; class Mammalia; order Artiodactyla; family Suidae; genus Phacochoerus; species Phacochoerus africanus. Next base: position 69,875,965 of record NC_062552.1, read on the forward strand.
TGGAATGGCTGGGACCTGGATGTGCTGGATCCCCCATCTTGCCTGGCAAGCTGGACAGGCAAGAGTGATCCTTGTTGAAGGTGGGACGGGGTGTGGCAGAGTGCTTGCAGCAGCTCCTGGTCTCTCTGGATGCCCACCGTAACCTGGGTGGAACACACTTTTCTTTCAGATTTCCTTTTTCTTATGCTCCTTGGCCATCAGCTTCTACCAGTAGCCTAGTGGAAGCTCACCCGGAAAGACGGCAGCAGTCAATATGGGTTGGAGGAGGGAGGGACTTCATAATAGACTTCGAGAAACCTTAAAAATGGAATTGAAAATGGGAAAATGCACAAATAAGAGATTCAAAAACTTTATGCGCTCAGAAGGCTACTGTAGAGGGAAAAGCAGAGATGAAAGAGCGCAAAGGGCATGCTGCCATCTTAAATAAGGAAGGCAGAATAAATTGCTGTGAAGGGCTCTTTGTAGAGGGAAGAATGTTGAAAAAGAGAGGCTGTTCAAATGAGGCTGACTTGAGGTCCAGGTGAAATGGAGCTGATCAGTCAGTGACTTCTCACCTAGCACAAGGATCAGTGACCCAGCCTGGGGATGTGCAATGTGGGAGGCTGTGGGCTTCCGGTGGCTGCTGTCCCCACAATGCTGTGCCCTGGGACGTCCCCTCACTTCATGCCAGTTGCCTGGGTCAGTCAGTGGGGACAGAAATGACGAAGGCCGTTATTTCTATTTCAGGCCAGCGGTATCCATTAGTTATATTCCATTTGTCTGTTTTGCAGGGAGTAGTTGTTGGCTTCGTTAGTTATCGGTGAGAAGCATTTCATAACAAATGTCAGCTATATACCAAGTTGTCATCTTGGCTTCGGGCTTGGACTGGACCTGGTCTTGGGCCCCTTCGGGACCTGAGCGTGTTTTATTTCTTTGTGTTTCTTGGCTTAGTGAGAGTTTCCAGATAGGTCTTAACTTTACTCATTTGTTCAGGGAGAATCTTCAGGGCACACTGAAGAATAAGGATATTGGGCCAAAGGTCATCTGTTGGTTCAGAATCTCTGGAAAACAAAAATTTTTGTTACCACTTTTGATGATAAGTATGAGTGGAATTTAAAATGTTTTTTTAATTGTATTTTTAAAGTTTGTCCTTTTTGATTTTAGAGGATGGTTCTTATCTACCAATCATTTATTAATTTCATACTTACTAAGTGCTGTCATGGAGCAGAGTATATATAGGGCCTTGTTTGAGTTGCCCATAGATTTGGGTAAGGCTTCCATGAAGTAGGCTTTGATAAATGAGTAGGAGCTCCTCAGATGGAGGTGTGGGAGGAGGGCATTTCAAGCGTTGGACAGTCCATGAAAGTGAACAACCTGCAGGGGGCAGTAGCAGTTCCTGAGTGATTGCAGCCAGTCTGGTGGTGGGGTGAGAGGACGATGAAGTTAGGAAGACAGACTGGGGGCAGGCACTGGACATTAATGTAAAACTTTTAATCAGACTCATGATATAGGTAGAGTGACCAGCTATATCTTTTTCACTCTTCTTGGCTGCGCAGCAAAGTATTATGCCAAAGAGACGGTGGGAAGCCTCTTTCCTGTGTTAGAGGAATTCCCCACCTTGTGATGCAGAGTTTGCCTCTCTGGAGAAGCTCAGAGTGTGTGTATTCTCTTTCCCAGTCTCGCTTGCAGTTGAGGAATGGGCATATGAACTGGCCCTGCTAATCAGATGTCTCCACTGCTGAACTTAAATAGTGCCACGAAGAAGCTGGAACCCCAAGAAAAATACAGTTTTGGAGATGGAGCCATAAATTTCTAGAGGCAGCAGAGGGCAAGGATCTGAGTGTTAGGACCAAGTGTCTGCTGTTTCAGGATGGTAGTGAGAGCTGTAGTGTCTCTGCCCAGCACCAGCAATGATGTCTTTACCTTACTGTCACCCAAGCATGGTTTGGGACATTGCTCCTGGCTACATAGCCTCCAAACCTGGTTCTCCACCTTTCTAAAAGATCCTGTGAACCGTCCAGTCCAGTTTCTTTCTTTTCTTTCCTCTTCATTCTTTCCCCTTCTTCCCTTCCTTCTTTCTTTCCTTCCTTCCTTGTCATGTTCATTGCGGTATAACTTACTGACAGTAAGATATACGCTTTTATTTATTTATTTATTCATTTGCTTTTTTAAGGTCTGCACGTGCAGCATATGGAAGTTCCCACGCTAGGGGCTGCATTGGAGCTGCAGCTGCTGGCCTACACCACAGCCACAGCAATGCAGGATCCAAGCCACATCTGCAACCCTACGCTACAGTTCACTGCAACACCAGATCCTTAACCCACTGAGTGAGGCCAATGATTGAAACCTCATCCTCATGGATACTAAGTTGGGTTTGGTACTGCTGGGCCACAATGGGAACTCCCTAAGATAGACTCTTTTAAAATTTATAATTTAATGAGTTTTGCCAAGTGTATTCAGATGTGTAACCAATATCATAAGAAACAGACTAGTCCAACACCCCAGAAAGTTCCCTTATGCCTCTTTGTAGTCAGTCCGCTCTCCTTGTTCCCAGCCCCTCATCTGATCTCATTTTTTGTCCTTGGAGTTTTGCCTTTTCCAAGTCATATAAATGGATCATACAATATGATGCTTTTGTGTCTGACTTTTTTTTTTAACTTAGTGTAATGCTTTCGAGATTCTTTTACGTTGTTGTGTGTAAAAATTCATTCCTTTTTCTTTTTTGTCATTTTAGGGCCACACCTATGACATATGGAAGTTCCCAGGCTAGGGGTTGAATTGAAGCTGCAGCTGCCAGCCTGCACCACAGCCACAGTAATGTGGGATCCAAGCTACATCTCTGACTTACACCACAGCTCAGGGCAACGCTGGATCCTTAACCCACTGAGTGAGGCCAGGGATGCTGGTCAGATTCTTAACCCACTGAGCCACAATGGGAACTCCCTTTATATTGTTGAATGATATTTGGTTATATCACAGTTTGTTTATCCAGTTACCAGTTTATAGATATTTGGTTTCATTCCAGTTTCTGCATATTATATATATAGACAGCTGTGAATGTTCCTGTATGAGTCCTTGTGTAGATATACATATGTTTTTATTTTTCTTAGATAATTACCTAGGAATAACACTGGGTCGGAGTTCCTGTCGTGGCTCAGTGGTTAACAAATCTGATTAGGAACCATGAGGTTGCGGTTCAATCCCTGGCCTTGCTCAGTGGGTTAAGGATCCAACATTGCCGTGAGCTGTGGTGTAGGTTGCAGACGAGGCTCAGATCCCACGTTGCTGTGGCTCTTGCATAGGCCAGCGGCTACAGCTCCAATTCGACCCCTAGCCTGGGAACCTCCATATGCCACGGGAGTGGCCCAAGAAATGACAAAAAGACAAAAAAAAATTGCTCATTTACAATGTTCTGTCAATTTCAGCTGTACAGCAAAGTGGCCCAGTTATACATATATATTACATTCTTTTTCTCACATTATCCTCTAATTGTACCATCACAAGTGATTGCATGTAGTTCCCTGTGCTTTACAGTAGGACCCCATTGCTTATCCACTCCAAATGCAATAGTTTGCATCTACTAACCCCAAACTCCCTGTCCGTTCCACTCTCTCCTCTTCCCCCTCCCCCTTGGCGACCACACATCTGTTCTCCAAGTCCATGAGTTTGTTTCTTTTCTGTAGATAGGTTCTTTTGTGCCATACATTAGATTCCAGATATAAGTGATATCATATGGTATTTGTCTTCTGACTCTTTCTGGCTTACTTCACTTAGTATGAGAGTCTCTAGCTCCATCCATGTTGCTGCAAATGGCATTATTTTGTTCTTTCTATGGCTAAGTAGTATTCCATTGTGTATATTTACCACATCTTAATCCATTCATCTGTCCAGGGACATTTAGGTTGTTTCCATGTCTTGGCTATTGTTAATATTGCTGCAGTGAACATAGGGATGCACTTATCTTTTTGAATTAAAGTTTTTTGTCTGGATAGAATCTCAGGAGTGGGATTTCTGGGTTATATAGTAGTTCTATATTTAGCTTTCTGAGGTACCTCCAGACTGTTTTACATAGTGGTTGTGCCAATTTACATTCCCACTAACAGAGAAGGAAGATTCCCTATCTCCACATTCTCTCTGGCATTTGTTATTTGTAGACTTATTAATGATGGCCATTCTGACTGGTGTGAGGTGGTATCTTATTGTAGTTTTGATTTGCATTTCTCTAATAATTAGTGATGCTGAGTATCTTTTCATGTGCCTGTCGGTCATTTGTATGTCTTCTTTGGAGAAATGTCTATTCAGGTCTTCTGCCCATTTTTTGATAGAGTTGTTTGTTTTTTGCTGTTGAGTTGTGTGAATAGTATATTTTGGAGATTAAGCCCTTATCAGTTTCATTGTTTGAAACTATTTTCTTCCACTCTGTAGGTTGTCTTTTTTTTTTTTTTTTATGGTTTCCTTTGCTGTGCAAAAACTTGTCAGTTTGATTAGGTCCCATTGGTTTATTTTTGTTTTTATTTCTATTGCCTTGGGAGACTGACCTAAGAAAATATTTGTAAGGTTGGTGTCAGAGTATGTTTTGCCTATGTTCTCCTCCTGGAGTCTTATGGTGTTTTGTCTTATGTTGAAATCTTTAAGCCATTTTGAGTTTATTTTTGTGCATGGTGTGATGGTGTGTTCGTTTCATTGATTTACATGGAGCTATCCATTTTTGTCAGCACCACTTGCTGAAGAGACTGTCTTTTTCCCATTTTTTTTTGTTCTTGGCTCCTTTGTTGAAGATTAATTGACCACAGGTGTCTGGGTTTATTTCTGGGTTCTCTGTTCTGTTCCATGTGTCTGTATGTCTGTTTTGGTACCGGTACCACATTGTCTTGACTACTGTGGCTGTGTAATATTGCCTGAAGTCTGGGAGAGTTATGCCTCCTCCTGGGTTTTTGTTCCTCAGGATTGCTTTGGCAGATCTGGGTCTTTTGTGGTTCCATATACATTTTTGGATTGTTTGTTCTAGATTTTTGACAAATGTCATGGGTAACTTGATAGGGATTGCACTGAATATGTAGATTGCTTTGGGTAGTATGGCTATTTTAATGACATTAATTCTTCTAATCTGGGAGCATTGGAATATCTTTTCATTTCTTTGAATCCTATTTAATTTCCTTGATTAATGTTCGAAAGTTCTCAGCACATAAGTCTTTCACCTTCTTGGTCAGGTTTATTTCTAGGTATTTAATTTTTGGGGGTGTATGTTAAACTTAAAAGACACTCCCAAATTGTTTTCCAAAGTGGTTATATCATTTTTCATTCTCATAAGCAAAGTATGAAAGGTCAGTTTGCTCTGTATCCTCCACATCACTTGTTGTTGTCAGTTATATTAATTTTAATTATTTGGTAGGTATGTAGTGGTATCTTATAATAGTCTTAATTGTTTACATTTTATAACATGCTTGTGAAAGATATGGGTTTTAAATTCCAGTGTGGTTCATGGCTAGTATACATAGTTGATTTTTGTATATTGACTTTGTGTCTTGTGACCCTGCTACACTCTCCTATCAATTCTTAAATCTCTCTAATAATTTCTTTAAGATTATGCAGATGATCTTGTCCACTGTGAATAAAGGCAGTTATATTTGTTCCTTAGTAATATGTCTGGTTTGTATTTCCTTACCTTATTGTTGTGCCCAAGACCTCTTCTTGAAGTGCATTGAATGGAATCAGTGAGAGCAGACTTGATTTTTGTTATTCTTGTTTAATGTTTAATTTATCAATGTCTTATAGCTAATAAAATTTGAAATTAATCTTTTGAGTATTTAAACATTATTTACAAACTTAAGAAATATCCTTAAATTTTTAAACTGCAATTAAAATTTTAGTATGGCTGATTCTTAGGAATGTTTCAGATATCTTAAGGAGCAGACAAAACATACAAATGATGGTTTACATATGATGTCACTTATATGTGGAATCTAAAATATGGCACAGATAAACCTCTCTACAGAACAGAAACAGACTCACAGACAAGGATAGCAGACTTGTGGTTGCCAAGGGAAAGGGAGAGGGAGAGACTGGGAGTTGGGGGTTAATAGAGAAAACTATTACATATAGAAGGGAAAAGCAACGAGGTCCTGTTATATAGCATAGGAAACTATATCCAATCACTTGTGATAGAACATGATGAAAGATAATAAGAAAAAAAAAGAGTATATGTGTATATTCTTCATATATACATATATGTATATATATGACTGGGTCACTTTGCTGTACAGTAGAAATTGACAGAACACTGTAAATCAACTATAATAAAAAGTTGATGATTTATTGTGAAGCTAATGAAGTTTTAAGTTTCAGGGCTCCTCACTTCACAACTTCTTATAAGGCCCCTTGCTTTGTCTAGATACATATTTACTCTTATACTTTACTTTGTGTGTCCTGTTTAAGAAAAAGTAGGCAAATTGTAAAAACCTAAGGCTCCACAAAATCTAGAGATTCCGGCCCTCTGCTTCCTTGAATCATTGCTTTATTTATTTAGTTATCTTCCTAGGCTTTCTGTAATATTATTTTTATTCTTTTCTGGGCTTTCAAAAATCTGATCAGACTAAAAAAAAAAATGTCATCTTAGTCCAATTACGGTTATTGCATCTGGGTGTTCAATTAGTTTATTCTTGAGAGTTCCCTGGTGGCTCAGTGGGTTAAGGATCCAGTGTTGTCCTTGCTCAGTCCTGGGCCTAGGAACTTCCATATGCCACAGGTGTGACCAAAAAAAAAAAAACTGATTCTTGGTCAGGACTCCAAACTTGTGCGGTCCAAGGGGATTTTCACCAGGCCACTGATCATCAGTTAAGCTTCCTTTTTGTTATATCTGTAAGATTTTTAAGTCATATCTTTCTCACAGGTCTTAATTTTTTGCAATCTGATGTCTTTCTTCAAAACCATGGGTTTTCAGCCTCAATTGGACAGCATTATGTAACCTATATTTGTTTGATACATTGACAGAGACTTTTGCAATTTTGAAAATTAATGTATTGCTATACTGATAGATTATTTTGCTACATTTATTGGGCCATCTGAAGGCTTTACTTCCCAAAAGAGGAGGAATTAAGTGTGTGGAGTTAGCAGGACTCTAGGAGAGTTGGCTAATTTGTTCTTGGAAGGTACTGTAACTTTTACTTGGTTATATTGTATGTGAGCAGCACTGTCCTTGTTCTGCCCACAGTTCCTATTGTTGGGACTGTTTGACTTCTCATAGGACTGTGAGTTGCTTTCCTTACCCAGGTGGAAACATATACTTTTTAAATAGATGTCTACTTAATAAAAGAAGCAAAGTGTCCATGTATGTTAACATTATTCACCAAAATTAAGAAGTTAAATATACCCTATTATAGTCATCGTGTGTGTGTGTGTGTGTGTGTGCGCGTGCGCGCGCGTGTGTGTTTCACCTACCTTTTTGCAATCTTTTTCTATTTAGAACTTTTTGGATTGTCATCATCAATTCATGGTCTTTCACAGATTCCACTTGTCCAGTAAAAATAACAGTAGTAATCATAAAATAATTATCATGTTATTATTTATGCTGCAGGGAGAGTTTGGTTGGTTTGTTCTATTAGCACAGCTGATGTTCTTTAAAGCCTTATGGCTTTCTGACAACAGGAGAATGTTCCAACTCCATCTACCTTGATTTTTTCCTCCAAGATGTGGACTTGGTACCTTTGCTTTGAATCAAGAATGGTACGCATGAGACCTATAAGAGTTGCTTATGGGGAGCAGACTTAACTATATATATGTGTGTGTGTGTGTGTGTGTATAGTTCTATATGTGTGTGTGTATATGTATATACACACATGTATTTATTTATTGAAGTATTGGTGATTTACAAGTCAGTTGCAGCTGTAGAGCAGAGTGATTCAGTTGTACCTATGTATGTATACAATTATACATGTATATAAATGTATATGTATATATTCCTTTTCAGATTCTTTTACATTATAGGTTATTGCAAGATATTGAATATAGTTCCCTGTGCTATACGGTAGGTTCTTGCTGTCTATTTTATGGAGTAGACTTCATTTTAAAGGGAAAACATTTGGTTTCTCACCATTAAGTATGATGTTAACTATCGATTTTCTTACATTTTCTTTACCAGTTTCAGACACTTCAGTTATACCAGTTTGCTGATAGCTTTTATCATGAATGCATGTTGGATGTTAGGTGTTTTTTCTGCATTTATTGAGATCATCATGGTATTTTTCTCTGTTAATATGGTGAATTAAAATGATTACTTTTTCAAATGTTGAACTGACTTTACATTGACCGACCCTACTTGGCCATGTTTTATCCTTTCTTTTTTGTACTGGATTCAATTGGCTAATATTTTGTGAAGAATTTTTCATATTTAGTTTTCTTATAATGTCTTCATTAAAGGTAATGCTGGCCTCATAGAATGAATTAGGAAGAGACTATATCATTGGTACGATTCATCAATGACCTCATCTGGGCGCAAAGTTTTCTTCGTGGAAGTTTTACAACTAGAGCAACAATCTCTTTAGTAAGTGTAGAGTTATTCATGTTTTCTTTTTACTTGAAGTGATCTTTCAAATAAATTATATAAATCATCCATTTTATCTGCTGTCAAATTTATTTGCCTTAAGTCTTTCCTAGTTTTTCCTTATTATCTTTTCAATAACTCTAAGATCTGTAGTAATATTTCTTCTTTCATTCTGATTTACTTAATATTGATAATTTGTATCTTCCTTCTTTTAAAAAATTTTTTTATTAAAGTATAGTTGATTTACAGTGTTGTACAGTTTTTGCTATACAGCAAAGTGACCCAGTTAAACATATATAAAAATTCTTTTTCTCATATTATCTTCCATTATGTTCTCTCCTGAGACTGAATATAGTTCCTTGTGCCATACAGTAGGATCTCATTACGTCTTCCTTCTTTTTTCTCGATTAGTCTGGCTAAAGGTTTATACATTTTATTGCATTTATTTATACATTGAATTTTACAAAGAACTAGCTTTTAGTTTCATAAATTTTCTTTATTAATTTTTTTTTATTTCTTTCATTTCTGCTTTTTATCATTTGCTTCCTTCTCATTTTGATATAAACTACTCTTCTGGAGTTCCCATTGTGGCTCAATGGGTTAAGGACCCGACATCTCTGTGAGGATGTAGGTTCAATCCCTGGTCTCACTCAGTGGGTTAAGGATCCAGGGTTGCTGTAAGCTGCATCATAGGTCACAGATGTGGCTCAGATCTGGTGTTGCTGTATCTGTGATGTATCCTCAGCTGCAGCTCCTATATGACCCCTAGCCTGGGAACTTCCATATGCCACAGCTGTAGCTCTAAGAAGAAAAACAAAACAAAACTACTTCTTTTTCTAGCTTTTAAATATAGAAACTTAGATTATCGATTTAAGACTTTTTTTTTCAAATGTAAGCATTTAATGCTATAAATTCTCCTCCAGATGCTGTTCTAACTGCATTCAACAAATTCTGGTACATTGTTTTCATTTTTATTCCATTCAAAATATTTACTGATTTCTCTTGTGATTTCTTCTTTGGCTCAAAGATTATCTAGGATTAGGTTGTTTAGTTTCTAAATCTTCAGGGATCTTTCTATTATTGATTTCTCATTTAATTCCAGTATGTTCAGAGGACATATTTTGCTTGATTTCAATACTTTTAAATTTGTTGAAAGTTGTTTCATGGCCCAAAATGTGGTTCATCCTGATGAACATTCCTTGTTCACTTGAAAAATGTTTATTCTGCTGCTTCTGGGTGGAACATTCTATTAATATTAATTAGGTCAAGTTAGTTGATGCTCCTGTACAAGTCTTTATCATTGCTGATGTTCTTTTTGTACTTCTATCAAATACTAAGAGAAAAGTACATTGAACTCTTTGTATATTTAAGGATTTGTATATTTTTCTGTTTAGTTCCATCATTTGTCCCTTACATATTTTTAAATCTTTGCTATTGGGTGCAAAGACTTTAGGATTGTTATACCTTCTTGATTGACCCCCTTATATATATAAGTAATGGTTCTCTTTATATTTGGAAAGCATTTTTGGTAAAGTCTACATTTTTCCTTTTCTTTTTTCGCTATTCCCATGCATGCAGAAATTCCTGGGCCAGGTATCAAACCCATGCCACAGTGGTGACCCAAGCCACTGCAGTGACAATGCTGGACCCTCAAACTGCTGCACCACAAGAGAACTCCTGTAAAGTCTACTTTGTTGGACAGTAACATAGTCTCTCTACCTCCCTTTTGAGTAGTGTCCACATATTATAGTATATCTTTTCCCATTCTTTTACAGTTAATATAGCTATTAAAAGTATGTCTTTTATTTAAAGTGGCATTCTTTCTTGAAGGCTTTTTCTTTGAATTTAACAATCTCTGCCTTTTTTTTTTCAATCTCTGCCTTTTAATCATAGTAGACCATGTACATTTTATGTAATCATTGATGTGTCTGGATTTACCTTTATCATCTTGCTAGTTATTTTCCACTTGTCCCATCTATTCTTTGTTTTTATTCTCTTTTCCTGTACTTATTTATTTATTTATTTAAATTTATGGTACTTGTAATAATTCCATTTGTTTCTATTATTTGCTTATTAGCTACCTGTATTTTTTAAAACATTTGCTTTTGGGATCACAATGTACATCTTTAACTTTTCACATTTAACCTTCAAGTAATATTTTATAACAGTATATTTTCATTTCTTCTCTTCCATCCTTTGTACTGTTCTTCTACTTTTTTGCTTCTACATATGTTATTTCCCCTCCACCCGGAAGCCATCTAGTTTTATTTATTATTATTATTATTATTTGCTTTTTTTAGGGCCACACCTGCAGCCTATGGAGGTTCCCAGGCTAGGAGTTGAATTGGAGCTACAGCTGCTGGCCTATGTCACAGCCACAGCAATGCCAGATCTAAGCCACGTCTGAGACCTACATCACAGCTCACGGCAACACCAGATCCTTAGCCCACTGAGCGAGGCCAGGGATTGAACCTGCAACCTCGTGGTTTGTAGTTGGATTCATTTCTGCTGTGCCACGATGGAACTCCTATTAATTTATTTTTAATTTTCATTTTTTTTGTGGTATAGTTGATTTACAATGTTGTCTTAGATTCAGATGTACAGCAAAGTGATTCAATTATACATATACATATATCCATTCTTGTTCAGATTCTTTTCCCATATAGGTTATTACAGAATACTTAGTAGAGTTCCCTGGGCTATACAATAGGTCCTTGTTGATTATCTATTTTATGTATAGTAGTGTGTATATGTTAATCCTAAACTCCTAATTTATATGTTGCCCCCACATTTGGTAACCATAAATTTGTTTTCGAGGTCAGTGAGTCTGTTTCTATTTAGTAAATTAGTTCATTTGTGTCTTTTTCTTAGATTACACATATAAGTGATATCATATGATGTTTGTCTTTCTCTGTGCGACTCACTTCACTTGGTGCGATAATCTCTAGGTCCATCCATGTTGCTGCAAGTGGCATTATTTCATTCTTTTTTCTGGCTGAGTGATATTCCCGTGTGTGTGTGTGTGTGTGTGTGTGTGTGTGTGTGTGTGTGTGTATCTTATTTTCTTTATCCATTCCTCTGAGAATGGACATTTAGGTTTCTTCCATTGTAAATAGTGCTGCAGTGAATATTGGGGTACATGTATCTTTTTGAATTATGCTTTTTCTAGATATATGCCCAGGAGTGTGGTTGCTGGATCATATGGTAGTTCCCTTTTTAGTTTTTAAAGGAACCACCATACTGTCCTCCATAGTGGTTGTATCAATTTATCTTCATACCACCCCTGTAGGAGGGTTCCCTTTTATCCACACCCTCTCCAGCATTTATTGTTTATAGTTTTTTTTTTGATAATGGCCATTCTGACCAGTGTTAACTGACATCTCTTTGTAGTTTTGATTTGAAGTTCTCTAATAATTAGTGATGTTGAGCATCCTTTAATGTGCCTATTGGCCAACCGTCTGTCTTCTTTGGAGAAATGTCTTCTGCCCATATTTTGATTTTCTTTTTATATTGAGCTACATGAGATGTTTGTATATTTGGAGATTGATATCTTGTTTCTTGCAAAGATTTTCTCACATTCTGTAGGTTGTCTTTTCATTTTGTTTATGGCTTCCTTTGTTATGCAATAACTTTTAAGTTTAATTAGGTTCCATTTATTTATTTTTTGTTTTATTTTCATTACTCTAGAAGATGGATCTGCAAGATATTGCTGCAATTTTTGTCAAAGAGTGTTCTGTCTGTGTTGTTCTCTAAGAGTTTTATAGTGTCTAGTCTTATGTTTAGGTCTTTAATACATTTTTAGTTTATTTTTGTGCATGGTGTTAGAGAATGTTGTAATTTCATTCTTTTACATGTAGCTGTCCAATTTTCCCAGCACCATTTATTGAAGAGTTTCAATATATATAGTATATAATTTTATTTATTGAATTTATTTATATAGAATAAATCTATTTATATGTAGTATATATAGTATATATAGTTTATTTATATATAGGATATATATTTATTGAATTTATTTATTATTATTTATTTATCTTCATTTTTTGAAGAATTTCAATATATAGTATCTGGTCTTATATTTAGGTCTTTAATGCATTTTTAGTTTATTTTTGTGCATGGTGTTAGAGAATGTTGTAATTTCATTCTTTTACATGTAGTTGTCCAATTTTCCCAACACCATTTATTGAAGAAGAACAAACAAAACCTAAAGTCAGAAGAAGGAAGGAAATCATAAAGATCAGAGAGGAAATCAATACAATAGAGATTCAAAAATAAATAGGAAAAAAATCAAAAATCAATAAATTAGAGATTCAAAAATAAGTAGGAAAAAATCAAAAATCAAATAGAAATAAAACCAAGATCTGGCTCTTTGAAAAGGTAAACAAAATTGACAAACCTCTGACCAGACTCACTAAGAAGAGGAGAGAAAAAAACCCAAATAAACAAAATAAGAAATGAAAAAGGATAAATCACAATGGATACTGCATAAATACAAAAAACCATAAGAGAACACTATGAACAATTATATGCCAACAAATATGACAACTTAGAAGAAATGGACAACTTTCTAGAGACTTACAGCCCACCAAAACTGAATTAAGAAGAAATAAATCGGAGTTCCCATTGTGGGCAGTGGAAACGAATCTGACTAGGAACCATGAAATTGTGGGTTCGATCCCTGGCCTTGCTCAGTGGGTTAAGGATCTGGTGTTGCCGTGAGCTGTGGTGTAGGTCACAGATGCAGCTTGGATCTAGCATTGCTGTGGCTCTGGTGTAGGCTGGAGGCTACAGGTCTGATTTGAACCCTCACCTGGGAACCTCCATATGCTGTGGGCGCAGCCCTAAAAAAAAGACAAAAAAATAAAAAATAAAAAGAAGAAATAGATCATCTGAACAGACCAATCACTAGAAATAAAATTGAATACATAATAAAAACACTCCCTACAAACAAAAGTCTTAGGACCCAATGGCTTCACAGGCAAATTCTACCAAACATACAAAGAGGAACTTGTACCCATCCTTCTTAAACTTTTCCAAAAGGTTGAAGAAGAAGGAATACTCCCAAAGACATTCTATGAAGCCACCATCACCCTAATACCAAAACCAGACAAAAATACTACCAAAAAAGAAAATTATAGGTCAATATATTTGATGAATATAGATGCAGAAATCCTCAACAAAATTTTAGCCAACCAAATCCAACAACATAAATAAAAGATCATATACTATGACCAATAAGATTCATCCCAGGTTCACAGGGATGGTTCAACATATGCAAATCAATCAACATCATACACCACATTAACAAAAACAAAGTCAAATTACACATGATCATCTCAATAGATGCAGAAAAAGCAGTTGACAAAGTCCAACATCTATTCAGGATCAAAACTCTTAGCATACCTTAACATACCTTAACATAATAAAAGCCATTTATGACAAACCCCTAGCAAATATAATACTTAATGGAGAAAAGCTGAAACCCTTCCCACTAAAATCTGGAACAAGACAAGTATGCCCACTCTCACCACTTTTTATTCAACAGAGTATTGGAATTCCTAACCACAGCAATCAGACAAACAAAAGAAATAAAATGTATCCAAATTGGAAGAGTAGAGGTAAAATTGTCTGCAGATGACATGATACTATATATAGAAAACCCTAAGGACTCCACACAAATGCTACTGGAACTGATCAACAAATTCAACAAAGTAGCAGGATGCAAGAGACTGTCTTTTCTCCATATGCATTCTTGCCTTCTTTGTCATAGATTAATTGACCATACCTGCATAGGTTTATTTCTAGGCTCTCTGTCTTTTTCCATTGATCTGTAAGTCTGTCTTTGTGCCAGTGCCAAAGCTACAGATGACTGTAGCTTTGTAGTATAGTCTGAAGTCAGGAAGCCTGATTCTTTCAGCTCCATTTTTCTTTCGCAGGACTGCTTTGGCTATTTGGGGTATTTTTTTGTTGTTGTTTTCATATAAATTTAAAGATACTTTGTTCTAGATTTGTAAAAAAAAATGCCATTGGTAATTTGATTGCATTGAATCAATAGATTCCCTTTGATAGTATAGTTATTTTGACAATATCGATTCTTCCAGTCCAAGCATGTGGTATATCTTTCCATATGTTTGTGTTATCTTTGACTTCTTTCATTAGCATCTTGTTTTTTGGAGTCCAGATCTTCTATTCCTTTAGGTATGTTTATTCCTAGGTGTTTTATTCTTTTTAATGCAATGGTAAATGAGATTGTTTCCTTAATTTCTCTTTCTCATCTTTTATTGTTAATGTATAGAATTGAAACAGACTTCTCTGTATTAACTTGGCATCCTGAAACTTTACTGAATTCATCACTCAGCTCTAATAGTTTTCTGTTAGTATTTTTAGGATTTTCTATATATAGTATCATGTTATCTGTAAATAGTGACAGGTTTACTTCTTTCCAATTTGGGTTCCTCTTATTTTTTTTCTTCTATGATGAATGTTGCTATGTTGAATAAAACTATGTCAAATAAAAGTGGTGAGAGTGAGTGTCTGTCTTGTTCCTAATTTTAAAGGAAATTCCTTCAATTTTTCTCAGTTGACTATGATATTAGTTGTGGGTTTGTATTATAGCAGTTATTATGTTGAGGTAGACTCCCTCTATGCCCACTTTCCAGAAAGACTTTTTCATAAATTGGTGTTGAATTTTGTCCAAAGCTTTTTCTACATCTATTGAGATGCTCATATGGATTTTATTCCTCAGTTTGTTAATGTGGTGTATCACACTGACTGATTTGTTGATATTGAAAAATGCTTGCATCCCTGGGATAACTCCCATGGTATACAATCTTTTGAATGTAATGCTGGATTCAGTTGTTAGTATTTTGTTGAGAATTTTTGTGTCTGTGTTCATCTGTGATATTGGCCTATTGTGTGTGTGTGTGTGTGTGTGTGTGTGTGTGTGGTATATTTGTCTGGTTTTGGTATCAGGGTGATGGTAGTCTTACAGAATGAGATTGGAAGGGTTCCTTCCTCTGCAATTTTTCGGGAATAATTTCAGAAGGGTAGGTGTTAACACTTCTCTAAATATTTGATAGAATTCACCTGCGAAACAATCTGGTATTACTTTTGTCCGTTGAGAGTTTGTAAATCAAAGTTTCAATTTCGGTACTTGTGATTGGTCTGTTCACATTTTCTATTTCTTCCTAGTTCAGTCTTGGGAGGTCATACCTTTCTAAGAATTTGTCCATTTCTTCTATGTTGTATATATTTTTCACACAAAGTTGTTTATAGTAGTCTCTTATGATCCTTTGTATTTCTGTGGTGTCAGTTGAAATTTATCCTTTTTCATTTATAATTTTATTGATTTGGGCCCTCTCCCTTTTTTTCTTAATGAGTCTGGCTCAGGGCTTATCAATTTTGTTTCTTTTCAAAGAACCTCCTTTTAATTTTATTGATCTTTTAAATTTTTTTCCTCATTTCTATTTTTTTTATTACTGCTCTGATCTTTATAATTTCTTTCCTTTGAATAACTTTTTTTTTTTTGGCCTCTCTGTGGCATATGGAGTTCCCAGGCCAGGGATCAGATCAAAGCCACAGTTTTGACCTATGCTTCAGCTGAAGCAATGCTGGATCCTTTAACCCACTGTGCTGGGATCAAACATGTATCCTGGCACTGCAGAGATGCTGCTGACCTCATTGCACCACAGTGGGAACTCCTAACTTTGGTTTTTATTCTTCTTTCTCTAGTTGTTTAGGTATAAGGTTAAATTGTATATTTGAGATTTTTTTTCTTGTTTCTTAAGGTAATATTGTATTGCAATAAAAATTTCCTTTTAGAACCACTTTTGCTGTATCCTGTAGATTTTTGAGTTGCCATATTTTTGTTTTTATTTGAGTCTAAGTATTTTTTATTTCCTCTTTTATTTCCTCATTAATCCATTGGTTGTTTAGCATATTGTTTAGCCTCCACTTGTTTGTATTTTTTATATTGTTTTCTTTGAGTTGATTTCTAATCTTTAGACTTGTGGTTGGAAAAATGCTTGATATAATTTCAATTTTCTTAAATATACTGAGGCTTGCTTTGTTGCTCAACATGTGATCTATCCTGGGGAATGTTCCAATGCACTTGACAATAACATTTTCTACTGTACTTGACAATAATATATTTTCTGCTGTTTTAAGGTGTAAATTTCTGTAGATATCAATTAAGTCCGTATGGTCTATGGTATCATTTAGAGCCTTTGTTTCCTTATTGATTTTCTGTCTGGATGATCTGCCCATTGTTGTAAATGAGGCATTAAAATCCCCAGCTATTAATATGTTACCATTGATTTCTCTTTTTATGGTCCCATTATCACTTGCCTTATATATTGAGGTGTTCCTTTTTTGGTGCATATATATTTACAGTTGTTATATCTTTTTCTTGGATCAATCCCTTGATCATTATGTAGTGTCATCCTTTGTCTCTTGCAACAGTGTTAATTTAAAGTCTATTTTGTCTGAATATTTCTAATCTGGCTTTCTTTTGATTTCCATTTGCACATTATACCTAGATCTGAAGTGTAGACAATGTGTATACATCTTGTTTGTATCCATTCAGTCAGTCTGTGTTTTTTGGTTGGAGCATTCAATCCACTTATATTTAAGATGATGATCAGTATGTATGTTCTTATTACCATTTTGTTAATTATTTTGAGTTTGTTTTTTTTAGGTGGTTTTTCCTTCCCTTCCTTTAATGCTCTCTTTTCTTGCGATTTGATGACAATATTTAGTGTCATGTTTGGATTGCTTTTTCTTTTGTGTCTGTATCTATTGGAGATTTTTGGTTTGTTGTTACCATGAGGTTTTGATATATATATAATGGTTTAAAATTGCTGATCTCTTAATTTCAAAAGCATTTCCAATATCCTACATTTTTGCACTCCTCTTCTCACAATCACTAGTTTTGATACCACATTTATGTGTGGATTATTTCCTACCTTTCCTGTATGTTTGCCTTAACTGGTGAGCTTTCCCATTCATAATTTTCTTGTTTCTAGCTGTGGCCTTTTCTTTTCTACCTAGAGGAGTTCCTTTAGCATTTGTCATAAAGCTGGTTTGGTGGTGCTAAATCCTCTTAGCTTTTGCTTGTCTGTGAAGCTTTTGATTTCAGTGTCAAATGTGAAGGAGAGCCTTGCTGGGTAGAGTATTCTTGGTTGTAGGTTTTTCCCTTTCATAACTTTAAATATATCAGGCCCTTCTGGCCTTCAGAATTTCTGCTGAAGTCAGCTGATGAATTATGGGGTTATTCCCTTGTAATTTGCTTCTCTTCTCTTGTTGCTTTTTAATATTTTTCTCTTTGTCTCTAATTTCTGTCAATTTGATTAATTTGAATATGTTTGTGTTCCTCCTTGTGTTTATCCTGTATGGGATTCTCTCTGCTTCTTGAAGTTGGATGAGTATTTCCTTTCCCATTAAGGAAGTTTTTGGTTATAATCTCATCAAATATTTTCTCAGGTCCTCTATCTTCTCCTTCTGGGACCCCTATAATGTGAATATTTGTGTGTTTATTGTTGTTCCAGAAGTCTCTTAAACTGTTCTCATTTATTTTCATTCTTTTTTATTTAGTCTGTTCTGCAGAAGTGATTTCCACCACTCAGTAATCTGGCTCACTTATCCTTGTTCTGCCTCATTTATTCTGCTATTGATTACTCCTAGTGTATTTTTCATTTCAGTTACTGTGTTCTTCAACTCTTATTTGTCCTTTAAATCTTCTAGCTTTTTGTTAAACATTTCTTGTATCATCTCAGTTTGTGCCTCCTTTCTTTTTCTGAGATCTTATATCATCCTTACTATCATTAATCTGAATTCTTTTGAGGGTAGATTGCCTATCTCTACTTCACTTAGTTGTTCTTCTGGAGTTTTATCTTGTTCCTTTGTCTCCAACATATTTCTTTGCTGTTTCTCTGTTTGCAGTCTCTGTTATGTAGGCTGCAGAAGTGTAGTTACCCTTGATTCTAGTATCTTCCCCATGGTGCATGAGGATAGTCTAGAAGCTTGTGCAAGTGTCCTGGTGGCAAGGACTCATGCCTGGCCACTGGTGGGTGGAGCTGGCTCTTATCCCTCTGATAGATAGGGTCACATCAAATGTGTGTTTAGAGGCATTTGTGGGCTTAGGACAACTTTAGGCAGCCTGTATGCTGGTGGGTGGGGCTATTTTCTCACCCTGTTGTTTGTTTTGGCCAGAGACATCCCAGCACTGGAGCCTATAAGGTGTTAGGTGGGGCCAGATCTTGGTGTCAAAATGGCAACCTCCAGGAGAGCTCATGCCAAGATCTTTCTCCCTTATTATGTAATGTTATTATTTCTCTGGCTGCTATCTAGCTTTTTTATTTAACATTGGTTTCTAGCAGTTTGACTCTGATGTGTCTAGATATGTGTGTGTGCTTGCATGTGTGTTTTAAATTTATTCTGTTTGGCGTTCTTTGAGCTCCTTGGTTCTGTGGCTCACTAATTTTGGAAAATATATGGCCATAATCTCTTCAAATACTTTTTCTGTCCCATTCTTGATGTCTTTTCTTCTTGCATCTTTGATTACTCTTATTTGATATTATTCCAAAATATCCTAGATGTTTTATTTCCCCTCACACTTTTTCCTCCTTGAGCTTTAGTTTCCACAATTCCTATTTACATACTTCCAAATTTACAAATTCTTTTATCTGTTGTGTTTAGTCTGATGATAAACCTATTAAAAGAATATTTCATCTCTGATATCATGGGTTTTTTTTCAGAATTTCCATATGACTTTAAAAAATTAATTTCTATCTATTGACTGAAATCCTATATCTGTTTATGCCTGTTGTTCACCTTTTCCACTAGATCTTTTAACAAATTAATTATAGCTATTTTAAAATTCCTTTCCTGTAGTTTCAATATCTGGTGTACTGGATCTGGCTTATGGGTCTAGTTCTGTTTATTGCTTTGTAACTTGAGAGTTATGTTTTATTGCTTTTTGTAATCTTAAAATTTTAAATGGCTGCTGGACACTGTTTATAGAAGAGTAGAGAGTGAGGTAAATCAGAATCAGGTGTAATTTTTATTCTGTTAGGCCATTGCTATGGAGGGTTGAGTCAGTCTAATCAGTAGTTTAGATGGGCTTGAGTTTTGTTGTTTCTATTGTTACACTGAGTGTACCACAGACTTGAAATTCCTAGTGGTGGGCTGCTGTTACCTTATGCTTTGTAAGTGGTCCAGGATGCTAGAAGGCTTTTCTCAGTGTGTATCCTCTACTTTCAGCTTTTAGTGGGTCCCTTTGATCAGAAGTCTCACCAAAAGTTAAAATTTTATATACCACATTCAGTTTTTTATAGAGTTATGGTATCTGATGATTTTCTGCATTCTAAGTGGAAGCAGAACTACACTTAGTATTCTTTTAATAAACCACTTTTATTTTTAAACCAGCTCTATACAACAAAGAATTTTGGCTGAGAGAAGAGGCAAAGTATAGTAGTAGTTAAAGTCATACAAAATAGGATTCTGATACAATTGGTTTTGAAACCCATCTCTACCACTTACCTTATCACTAACTTTACTTGCTAGGTGGTCTTGAGAAAATTATTTGACTCTGTCAATATTTCCTCATTTATAAGGTAAGGAAGAATAGAATAATTTATGTAAAATGGTTAACATAACTCCTGACACCCAGGAAGTGCTAAGTGAGTGGTCATTATTGTCAGATTGAATTTTGTATGAGTAAGCCTGGTGACAGAGTGGAGAGGAGCTTATAGGGAGGAGAGCCTAAGAAGCTGGAAGGCCAGTTAACGAATAAGTTCAGAAGATCAGATAAAAGTCATGAGGGGTTGAAACAGGGCTCCAACAAAGGAAATGGAAGAGAGAGACTCAGTAATCAACTGTCTTATCATGTGATGTCATGTACTTTTTGTTCTTCCATCTTCCTTCTGCTTCTCTACCTTCTCCACTAGCTTCTGCTCGGTCTAGTATCACTCAACCTTATAATTTTTTTGGATGTCTTTGTCTGCTAAGTAGGAATCCTCTGAGGGATTGGCCAAGTCTGATTCATTAATATATTCCTAGTGCTACACACAATGTCTGGCATATAGTAGCATCAATAATTTTGTTATATTAAAGTCGATAAAAAGTTGTTCTGTCCTCTTCCTCTTTCAGCTACTGTTCAAATTGTTTGTATTTTAATGTGCAATTGTTGGAATGTTTCTATTCTAGTAGCTGTGTCAAAAGCTGAATGACTCTTCCATTTTAATTCTAGCTAGTTCCTAGATTTTCTGGTGATCTTATCCTATCGCTTGGTGTTCTGTAGAGAAAGACAAGGAGAGGACAGAGGCTAATTGTGAAATGTATTGGGGACTTAGTCCCAAATTAAACAGCTTGACTATCCCCTTGCTTTATTTGGTAGTTTCATATTCAGGTATGTCAGATCCCCCAAAGATACTTTTCTTTATTTAAGTCCCAATTTTATTGATTAATAGTACACAATTAACCAGTTAGTTGCCTGAGGGGCAGAAATTTGTGAGGCAGTGAGTGTCCTTTCCTTTATCATAGGAAATCCATGTGTGATTTCTGACTTCTTGGGTTTATCAATTTATTGCCCTATGCCAGTTCTACAAAGGTCTTTATGTAACAAGATGAAATTATATTCAGCAGAATTCCTTTCAGCAAGAGGAATGTTTTGTTTAAAGGAATTTCCTTGACTAAGTTTCTTGGGGTTAAAAAAAATGAGACCTCAAGGAACCCAAGGAACCTCACTGAGAGAACAAATCTGAGTGAAAAGATGGGAGATCTGTCTGTGGCCCCTGCAGGAGACCAAGCATCTGTAGCCAGAGGAATGGTGGGAAGAAGCACGTTTGTAATGTGACACCTCATGATTCCTCTTCATGATCTCCCATGTCATCAGCAAAGTTACCCACTTCATATCATGCTTGGAATGAGAAGCTTAAAAAAAGAAAAAAAATGTAGGAAAGAACTGAAAACAAATGTTCAAACAAAAAGCTTGTACATGAATATTAGAAGTAACCCAAATGTCCATCACTGGAGGAATGGACAAATAAAATATGGTTTACATCCATATAATGGAACATTTTGCCGTTGAAAGGAATGAAGTACTGTTACATGCTACAACATGCACAAACCATGAAATCACTCTGAAGTGAAAGAAGCCAGACACAAAAGGCCAAATGTATCATTGTAGTATCCCATTTACAGGAAATAACCAGACAAGGCAAATTCATTGAGGTAGAAAGCAGATTACTGTTGGTTGCTAGTGTTTAATGTGGTTTGACTACTTAATGGTTATGGGGTTTCTGATTGAGGTGATTAAGAAAAGTTCTAGAACTAGATAGTGGTACAAGTTGTACAAGACTGAGAATGTATTTAATATCACTCAATTGAACACTTTAAAATGGTTTTGTATTTTAACATACATGCAGATAATAGAAGGGCTAGGCTCTGAACACACTTGGGTTGGAGATGGCAGCCAGAGCAGACAAGGGAATGTGGAATCAGTGAGAAGAAGTAAACTGTAAGAACACCTAGAAAGAAGTGGAGGGCTTTTAACTATTCAGCCTGACACTAGGATTTTGGGCCAAGGTTAACCAGGTCTCTGACAGCCCTGATGGAGACCCAAAGAGAAAGGAGACATTATAGAGGTTTTGTTTTTTGTTTTTCGTTTTTATCTTTTCAAGGCCACGCCTGTGGCATATGGATGTTCCCAAGCTAGGGGTTGAATTGGAGCTGCAGCTGCTGGCCTAGGCCATAGCCACAGAAATGCCATTTATGAGCCACTTCTGCGACCTATACCACAGCTCATGGCAATGCTAGATCACTGAGCTAGGCCAGGGATAGAACCGATGTCCTCATGGATGCTAGTCAGATTTGTTTCCGGTGAGCCATGATGGGAACTCTGAGGGTTTTTTTAATTTGAAAGTGCAAACAGCATCTGAATGATGAAATCATGGTGTATAGGCAAATATAGATTTACAGTTATTTTAAGTTTATAATATTGTTAAAATGATTTTTACAGTGTTAGGGAGTGAATGTCAGTGTCTCCTTGGCATTGATGTTTGTTGAAATCATGATCCCCTATGCAATGGTATTAAGAGGTGGGGCCCTGGGAGATAATTAGATCATAAGGGTGGAACCTTCATGGATGAGATTAGTACCCTTTTAAGAAGAGTCTTGAGAGAGCTTGCTTCCTCCCTCTGCTTGTTGCTGCGTGAAGGTACAAGAAGACAGCCATCTGCAATTTAGGAAGCCAGTCCCTGTCAGACACTCATCAGCCGAAACTTTGATCTTGAGCTTCCCAGCCCCTAGAACTGTGAGAAAAAAGTGGTTCCTACAAAGTCTGTGGTAATTTGTTTTTTTTTTTTTGTTTGTTTTGTCTTTTTGCTATTTCTTGGGCCACTCCCTCGGCATATGGAGGTTCCCAGGCTAGGGGTCACATCAGAGTTGTAGCCACCGGCCTACGCCAGAGCCACAGCAACTCGGGATCCAAGCCGTGTCTGCAACGACTCACAGCAATGCCGGATCATTAACCCACTGAGCAAGGGCAGGGACCAAACCCTCAACCTCATGGTTCCTAGTCGGATTCATTAACCACTGCGCCACGACGGGAACTCCAATCTGTGGTAATTTGTTATAATAGCCCAACTGAGGAGACAGAGAGTTGGGTAATCCCACAACCTGCTGAACATTATCATTTGTGGGTATGATTTAAGTCTGCTCCATGGTAAAACTCTCAAATCAAAGTTCAGTTTTGCACATATGTAAATAAGACCTGATATCAATCTTCATCACCATGGCTGTATCTCAAGTATGGTTATACATATTTATTTAATAAGAATGGACCTGGTATAAATCTTCTCTTACAGTTATCCATGGAGGATGATGCCAGGGACCCCAAGTTAATACAGAGGCAGCTGGGAGCTGTGGAAAGAGAAGGGACTTTGTCATTAGAACACTTGCTTTTGTCCTAGCTTACAAACAACTCTGACATGCATGGTTGGGAAGCAAGGCCAGCATCTTACTCTGATGAAGAGCAGAGAATGAATGAATGGATGAATGAATGAACATTAGGCCCATACATAAAAACTGTAAATTTCATACTATAAAAATCTGAACATATCTGAGTTTCCCGGTGGCTCAACAGCTTAAGGATCTAGTGATGACACTGCTGTGGCTCCAGTTGTTGCTGTGGCATGGATTCAATTCCTGGATTCGGAACTTCTGCATACCACATGGCCAGAAAAGAACCAAAACCAAAAACAAAAAGCCAAACACATCCATTATCAGGTAATAAGTTGATGAAGCACTAACTGCCTATCTTAGTCCTGACTTTTCCTGATATCCACAAAAAGTCGTCTTCTTTCAGGTCTAGTTGATCGCCTGTCTTCTTTTCATCCCCTTCTCTCTCTATTGGGATCCTGGGAGCCAGTTTATCTTGTATGTATGTCATGGGGGCAAGACTCGTTTAAAAAAGAAATCTCACAGCACTTCTTCAAGGCTTCCTCTCCTTCAAGTCTTTAGTCAACTCTGACCTTTTTTAACAAAGCCAGTCCTGGACTACCTAATACTACTTGTCTCTAACACTTTGTCCAGCCCCAACCTGTAGCACTTTGTCTTTTCCTAGTATCTATTATCTTTTAACACAGTCGGTAATTTATCCAATTTGTTGTTTATTTTCTATGTCCTCGCTCTAGAAAACAACTCTATGAAGGTGTCCCTTCACTTGTGAGGGAGTGGTATCCTTCTCAGTATAAATGGTATTGGCCTTTTGCCACGTTAGAGATGACTTTACCTACATAATGTCAGCTTGCTATATGAGCTGTTGTGGATAGTGTTCTCACTGTTGATGTCTGCAAGGTCAATCCTGCTAAAACCTAGTTCAGAGACATCTGACTTCTGTGGAAATCTCCTCAATAAAAATTAGCTTTTATTTTGCATGTTAATCATGTTTATTTTGAACTTTACTGAAATACTGGAAAGTGCAGTATGTACAAATTTTCAACCACATTGGAAAAGCTAGATAGAGATGTTGCCAATTCTTAAAATAGAGCTGTTTGGCTAGTAAGAGTCGCTCTTTTTTTCAAGTTTCAGCTACATAATTTAACATTTAAATTTTAGCTTAAAAGTAATTCATGTGCTTATTATAGTTAGTGTAGCTCTGTTCTAGCATAACTCTTAGCGGGGGGCATTTAAGAGGACACCCAGTAAAACCACACAGCCAAGTGACATCTCCAAACATTTCCTTAAAAATATGAAGAGAATAGCCCCATTGTTATAGACACAAGCGGGTCAGTTCTGGTCCTACTTAGAGGCCAAGAACTTTGATGATTTAGTGTATTTTTTCACATTGCAAAATTTACATATTTCAAAGGATTATTAGGCCTGAAAAAGAAGGATTTTCCTGGGGGTCAGGAAAAGTCAGGACTAAGATAGGAAGTTTGTGCATCATCAGCTTTTTTACCTGGTAATGGATGTGGGTTTTTTTTTTTTTGTCTTTTTGCTATTTCTTTGGGCTGCTTCCTCGGCATATGGAGGTTCCCAGGCTAGGGGTCTAATCGGAGCTGGAGCCACGGGCCTACGCCAGAGCCACAGCAACGCAGGATCCAAGCCGCATCTGCAACCTACACCACAGCTCACAGCAACGCTGGATCGTTAACCCACTGAGCAAGGGCAGGGACCGAACCCCACAACCTCATAGTTCCTAGTCAGATTCGTTAACCACTGCGCCACGACGGGAACTCCCTTTTTTTTTTTTTTTTTTGGCCTTGTGGTATATGGAATTTCCCAGGCCAGGTATTGAATCCATGCAACAGCAGCAATCTGAGCCACAGCAGTGACAATATTGGATTAATTCCCCCCCCCACCCCCACGGGACTGTCATTTATTTAAAAAATTTTTTTTTATTATAGTGGATTTACAATGTTCTGACAATTTCTACTGTACAGCAAAGTGACCCAGCCATAGATATATATGTATTCTTTTTCTCACATTATCCTCCATTATGTTCCATCACAAGTGATTAAATATCATTCCCTATGCTATACAGTAGGATCTCAATGCTTATCCACTCCAAATGCAATAGTCTGCATCTACTAAACCCAAACTCCCAGTCCATCCCACGCCCTCCCCCTTGGCAACCACAAGTCTGTTCTCCATGTCCATGAGTTTGTTTCTTTTCTGTAGATAGGTTCATTTGTGCACTGTATATTAGATTCCAGATATAAGTAATATCATATGGTATTTGTCTTCCTCTTTCTAACTTACTTCGCTTAGTATGAGAGTCTCTAGTTCCATCCATGTTGTTACAAATGCCATTATTTTGTTCTTTTTAATGGCTGAGTAGTATTCCATTGTGTATATATACCACATCTTCTTAATCCATGCATCCCTCCATGGACATTTAGTTTGTTTCCATGCCCTGGCTATTGTGAATAGTGCTGCAATGAACATATTGGTGCACGTATCTTTTTGAATGAAAGTTTTGTCTGGATAGATGCCCAGGAATGGGATTGCTGGGTGATATGGTAGTTCTACATTTAGTTTTCTGAGGTACCTCCATATTATTTTACATAGTAGTTGTACCAGCTTACATTCCCACCAACAGTGAAGGAAGATTCCCTTTTCTCCACACCTTCTCCAGCATTTGTTATTTGTTGACTTGTTAATGATGGCCATTCTGACAGGTGTGAGGTGGTACCTCATAGTAGTTTTTATTTGTATTTCTCTAACAACTAGTGATGTTGAGCATTTTTTAATGTGCCTGTTGGCCACCTGTATATCTTTGGAGAAATGTCTATTCAGGTCTTCTGCCCATTTTTCTATTGGATTATTGTTTTTTGTTTTTCGCTGTGGAGTTTTATAAGTTGTTTGTATATTTTGAGGATTAAGCCCTTATCAGTTTCATTGTTTGAAACTATTTTCCCCCATTCTATAGGTTGTCTTTTTTTTTTTTATGGTTTCCTTTGCTGTGCAAAAACTTGTCAGTTTGATTAGATCCCATTGGTTTATTTTTGTTTTTATTTCTATTGCCTTGGGAGACTGACCTAAGAAAACATTTGAAAGGTTGGTGTCAGAGTATGTTTTGCCTGTGTTCTCCTCCTGGAGTTTTATGGTGTTTTGTCTTATGTTGAAGTCTCTAAGCCATTTTGAGTTTATTTTTGTGCATGGTGCGATGGTGTGTTCCACTTGCTGAAGAGACTATTTTTTTGTTGTTGTTCTTGGCTCCTTTGTTGAAGATTAATTGACCATAGGTGTCTGGGTTTATTTCTGGGTTCTCTATTCTGTTCCATTGGCCTGTATGTCTGTTTTGGCACCAGTACCACACTTTCTTGATCACTGTAGCTTTGTAATATTGCCTGAGGTCTGGGAAAGTTATGCCTCCTGCTTGGTTTTTGTTCCTCAGGATTGCTTTGGCAATTCTGGGTTGTTTTTTTTTTTTTAGATGGTATTATATATATGCATGTATGTATGTATATATTTGTCTTTTTAGGGCCACACCCACAGCATATGGAAGTTCCCAGACTAGGGGTCAAATTGGAGCTGTAGCTGCTGGCCTCTGCCACAGCCACAGCAACATGGGATCTGAGCAGCATCTGCAACCTACACCACAGCTCACGGCAACACCAGATCCTTAACCGACTGAGCAAGGCCAGGGACTGAACCCACATCCTCATGGATACAGTCAGGTTCGCTAACCACTGAGCCATGATGGGAACGTCCTGGTTCCACATATATTTTTGGATTTTTCTAGTTCTGTGAAAAATGTCATAGGTAATTTAATAGGGATTGCATTGAATCTGTAGATTGCTTTGGGTAGTGTGGCCATTTTAATGACAAGAATTCTTCTAATCTGGGAGCATGGAATATCTTTCCATTTCTTTGAATCCTCTTTAATTTCCTTGATTAATGTTTTATAGTTCTCAGCCTATAAATCTTTCACCTCCTTGGTCAGTTTATTCCTAGGTATTTAATTTTGGGGATGTGATTTTAAAAGGTACTGGCTTTTTATATTCCTTTTCTAATATTGCATTCTTAGTATACAGAAATGCAACCAGTTTCTGAATGTTAATTTTGTGTCTTGCTACTTTGCTTAATTCACTGATCAGTTCAAATAGTTTTTATGTGGAGTTCTTAGGGTTTTCTATATATATAGCATCATGTCATCTGCATTGAGTGACAATTTTTCTTCTCTTCCAATTTGGATACATTTTTTTTTTCATCTTTTTGCCTTTGCTAGGGCTGCTCCCATGGGCACATGGAGGTTCCCAGGCTAGGGGTCCAGTAGGAGCTGTAGCCATGGGCCTACACCAGAGCCACAGTAACGCAGGATCCAAGCCACATCTGCAACCTACACCACAGCTCACGGCAATGCTGGTTCCCCAACCCGCTGAGCAAGGCCAGGGATTGAACCCACAGCCTCATGATTCCTAGTCAGATTCGTTAACCACTGTGCCACCACGGGAACTCCTGGATACCTTTTATTCCTTTTGTTTATCTGACTGCTATGGCTAGGACTTTCAATACAATGTTGAATAAAAGCAATGAGAGTGGGCATTCTTGTTTTGTTCCAGATTTTAGTGGGAAGGCTTTTTGCTTTTTTCCATTGAGTATTATATTGGTTGTGATTTTTTTGCTTTATAGGGCCACACCCATAACATATGGAAGGTCCCAGGTTAGGGGTTGAATCAGAGTTGCAGCTTCCAGCCTATACCACAGCAATGCCAGATCTGAGCCTTGCCTGCAACCCACACCACAGTTGACAACAACAGTGATCCTTAACCCACTGAGCAAAGATGGGGATTGAACCCACATCTTCATGGATACTAATTGGGTTCATTACCACTCAGACATGATGGGAATTCCTGGGCTGTGGGTTTGTCATAAACAGCTTTTATTATGTTAGGGTACGTTCCTCTATACCTACTTTGGTAAAGAGTTATCATGAAAGGATGTTGGAGTTCATCACATGTTTTTTCTGCATCTATTGAGATGATCATGTGGTTTTTTACTTTTCTTTGTTAATGTGGCATATGATGTTGATTGATTTGTGTATGTCAAACCATCCTTGTGAAGTTGGGATGAATCCCACTTGGTGCTGGCATATGATCTTTTTTATATGTTGTTGGATTCAGTTTGCTAAAATTTTGTTGGGAATTTTTGTGTCTATATTCATCAAATATATTGGCCTATAATTTTCTTTTTTGGTAGTATCTTTGTCTTAAGGTGATGGTGGCTTCATAGAATGTCTTTGGGAGTGTTCCTTCTTCAGTCTTTCAGAAAAGTTTAAGAAGGATGGGTATAAGTTCTTTTTCCATATGTCTGGTAAAATTTGCCTGTGAAGCCATATGGTCTGGACTTTTGTTGGTAGGGAGTGTTTTTATTACATATTCAATTTCATTTCTAGTGATGGGCCTGTTCAGTTTGATCTATTTCTTTTTGATTCAGTTTTGCTGGAATGTATGTCTCTAGAATGTTGTTCATTTCTTCCAGGTTGTCAAATCTATTGGCATATAATTGTTCATAGTATTCTCTCTCTCTCTTTTTTTTTGGATTTCTGTAGTATCTGTTGAGATTTCTCCTTTTTCATTTTCTATTTTGTTTGAGTTCTTTCTCTCCTCTTCTTGGTGAGTCTAGCCAGAGGTTTGTCAATTTTGTTTACCTTTTCAAAGAACCAGCTTTTGGTTTTTTGATTTTTTTCCTGTTGTTTTTTGAATCTCTAGTTTATTGATTTTCTCTCTGATCTTTATGATTTCCTTCTTTCTGCTGACTTTAGGTTTTATTTTTTCTTTTTATAATTCTTTTAGGTGGCAGGTTAAGTTGTTGATCTGAGATTTTCCTTCTTTTCTGAGGAAGGCCTGTTATAACTATGAGTTTCCCTCTAAGAACTGCTTTTGTGGCATCTCATAGATTTTGAATGGTTGTGTTCATTATCATTTGTCTCAAGGTATTTTTAAATTTCTCTTTTGATTTCCCCATTGTTTTTTTTTTCCCACTGTACAGCAAGGGGATCAAGTAATCCTTACATGTATACATTTTTTCCCCACCCTTTGTTCTGTTACAATATGAGTATCTAAACATAGTTCTCAATGCTACTCAGGAGGATCTCCTTGTAAATCTATTCTAAGTTGTGTCTGATAAGCCCAAGCTCCCGATCCCTCCCACTCCCTCCCCCTCCCCCTCCCATCAGGCAGCCACAAGTCTCTTCTCCAAGTCCATGATTTTTTTTTCTGAGGAGATGTTCATCTGTGCTGGATATTAGATTCCAGTTATAAGTGATATCATATGGTATTTGTCTTTGTCTTTCTGGCTCATTTCACTCAGTATGAGATTCTCTAGTTCCATCCATGTTGCTGCAAATGGCATTATGTCATTCTTTTTTTATGGCTGAGTAGTATTCCATTGTGTATATATACCACATCTTCTGAATCCAGTCATCTGTTGATGGACATTTGGGTTGTTTCCATGTCTTGGCTCTTTTGAACAGTGCTGCAATGAACATGCGGGTGCACGTGTCTCTTTTAAGAAGAGTTTTGTCCGGATAGATGCCCAAGAGTGGGATTGCGGGGTCATATGGAAGTTCTCTGTATAGATTTCTAAGGTATCTCCAAACTGTTCTCCATAGTGGCTGTACCAGTTTCCATTCCCACCAACAGTGCAGGAGGGTTCCCTTTTCTCCACAGCCCCTCCAGCACTTGTTATTTGTGGATTTATGAATGATGGCCATTCTGACTGGTGTGAGGTGGTATCTCATGGCTGTTTTGATTTGCATTTCTCTTATAATCAGTGATGTTGATCATTTTTTCATGTGTTTGTTGGCCATCTGTATATCTTCTTTGGAGAACAGTCTATTCAGGTCTTTTGCCCATTTTTCCATGGGTTGATTGGCTTTTTTGCTGTTGGGTTTTATAAGTTGCTTATATATTCTGGAGATTAAGCCCCTGGCCGTTGCATCATTTGAAACTATTTTCTCCCATTCTGTAAGTTGTCTTTTTGTTTTCTTTTTGGTTTCCTTTGCTGTGCAAAAGCTTTTCAGTTTGATGAAGTCCCATGGGTTTATTTTTGCTCTTATTTCTATTGCTTTGGGAAACTGACCTGAGAAAATATTCATGATGTTGATGTCAGAGTGTTTTGCCTATGTTCTCTTCTAGGAGTTTGATGGTGTCTTGTCTTATATTTAAGTCTTTCAGCCATTTTGAGTTTATTTGCATGCATGGTGTGAGGGTGTGTTCTAGTTTCATTGCTTTGCATGTAGCTGTCCAGGTTTCCCAGCAATGCTTGCTGAATAGACTTTCTTTTTTCCATTTTATGTTCTTGCCTCCCTTGTCAAAGATTAATTGACCATAGGTGTCAGGGTTTATTTCTGGGTTCTCTATTCTTTCCATTGGTCTGTCTGTCTGTTTTGATATCAGTACCACACTGTTTTGATGACTGTGGCTTTGTAATACTGCTTGAAGTCTGGGAGAGTTATGCCCCCTGCTTGGTTTTTGTTTCTCAGGATTGCTTTGGCGACTCTGGGTCTTTTGTGGTTCCATATAAATGCTTGGATTGTTTGTTCTAGTTCTGTGAAAAATGTCATGGGTAATTTGATAGGGATTGCATTGAATCTGTAGATTGTTTTGGGTAGTATGGCCATTTTTACAATATTGATTTTTTCAATCCATGAACATGGAATATCTTTTTCTTTACATCTTCTTTGATTTCTTTGATTAAAGTTTTATAGTTCTAAGCATATAAGTCCTTTATCTCCTTGGTCAGGTGTATTCCAAGGTATTTGATTTTGTGAGGTGCAATTTTAAAAGGTATTGTATTTTCGTATTCCTTTTCTAACATTTCATTGCTGGTATACAGAAATGCGACTGACTTCTGAATGTTCATCTTATATCCTGCTACTTTGCTGAATTTATTAATCAGTTCGAGTAGTTTTTGGGTTGAGTCCTTAGGGTTTTCTATGTATAGTATCATGTCATCTGCATACAGTGACAGTTTTATCTCTTCTCTTCCTATGTGGATGCCTTTTATTTCTTTTGTTTGTCTAATTGCTGTGGCTAGGACTTCCAAAACTACATTGAATAGCAGTGGTGAGAATGGGCATCCCTGTCTTGTTCCAGATTTGAGTGAGAAGGCTTTCAGTTTTTCCCCATTGAGCATTATATTTGCTGTGGGTTTATCATAAATGGCTTTGATTATGTTCAGGAATGTTCCCTCTATACCCACTTTGGCGAGGGTCTTGATCATGAATGGATGTTGGACTTTGTCAAATGCTTTTTCTGCATCTATTGAGATGACCATATGATTTTTGACTTTTCTTTGGTTAATGTGGTGTATGATGTTGATTGATTTGCAAATGTTGAACCATCCTTGTGGACCTGGGATGAACCCTACCTGGTCATGGTGTATAATTTTTTTGATATGTTGTTGGATTCAGTTGGCTAAGATTTTGTTGAGAATTTTTGCATCTATATTCATCAAAGAGATTGGCCGATAGTTTTCTTTTTTGGTGTTATCTTTGTCTGGTTTTGGAATTAGGGTGATGGTGGCATCATTGAATGTCTTTGGGAGTATTCCTTCTTCTTCAACCTTTTGAAAGAGTTTAAGGAGGATGGGCACCAGTTCCTCTTTATGTGTTTGATAGAATTTGCCTGTGAAGCCATCTGGTCCTGGACTTTTATTTGCAGGGAGTGTTTTTATGACTTTTTCAATTTCATTTCTAGTGATTGGTCTGTTCAGTTGGTCTATTTCTTCTTGATTCAGTTTTGGCAGGCTGTAAGATTCTAGAAAATTGTGCATTTCTTCCAGATTGTCAAATTTGTTGGCTTATAGTTGCTCATAGTATTCTCTTATGGTTTTTTGTATTTCTGCAGTATCCATTGTGATTTCTCCTTTTTCATTTATAATTTTGTTTATTTGTGTTCTTTCTCTCCTCTTTTTAGTGAGTCTGGCCAGGGGTTTGTCAATTTTGTTTACCTTTTCAAAGAACCAGCTCTTAGTGTTATTAATTTTCTCTATTGTTTTTTGAATCTCTATTTTATTGATTTCTTCTTTGATCTTTATAATTTCCTTCCTTCTGCTGACTTTAGGCCTTTTTTGTTCTTCTTTTTCTAATTCGTTTAGGTGGAGGGTTAAGTTGTCAATTTGGGATCTTTCTTCTTTTTTTGAGAAAGGCCTGTATCGCTATAAATTTCCCTCTGAGCACTGCTTTTGCAGCCTACCATAGATTTTGAGCGGTTGTGTCTTCATTATCATTTGTTTCAAGGTATTTTTTAATTTCCTTCTTGATTTCCTCATTGACCCATTGGTTTTTTAGTTGCATGTTGTTTAGTCTTCATGTAATCAGTTTTTTCTCATTTCTTTTCCTGTGATTGATTTCTACTTTTATGCCATTGTGGTCAGAGAAGATACTTGAAATAATTTCTATACTCTTAAACTTGTTGAGGTTATTTTTGTGCCCCAGTATGTGGTCAATCTTTGAGAATGTTCCATGTGCACTTGAGAAGAGCTTATACTCTAATTTTTTTGGACGTAATGTCCTGAAAATTAAGTCAATTAAGTCTAACTTTGCTATTATGTCATTTAGGATCTGTTTCCTTATTGATTTTCTGTCTAGAGGATCTATCCATTGATATGAGGTGGGTGTTAAAGTCTCCTACAATTATTGTATTCTCATCAGTTTCTCCTTTTATGTTGGTTAGTTTTTATTGTAAATATTGGATTCATAACCTGATGAGCCACCAAGGAACTTGGATGTGTTCAGATTTTATAGCATGAAGTTTACACTTTTGATGTGTGGTCCTAATGTTCACTCATTCATCCAGCCCTCTCTCTTCTTCCTTTTCTCTCTTCCTCTGTCATTCCATTATTTCTGTCATTCTATTATTTCTTTTTCATGTATTAGGCATTGTGCTGGGGGGAGAGTGGTGGTGGGGGACTGAGAGGAATTAAATTTTGTATTAGAGGGGCCCATGGGGTAGTAACAACTTAAGGTTTAATGAGTAGCTAGGTTAGTATATGGCAAACTTCATCATTTAGATTCTCTAACAGGCTTTGTCAAGATCTGGTATGGTGGAGAGAGACTTAGGAATAGTACATTAACAGTTTCACACATGAGGAAACATTATTTTCTTCAAAATAAAGTTTTAAATATTTTCAGGTCTTCCTAATAATTATGGCAAAAAAATCAGAGTCCTGGTGAAGGGGTCACTGCAATTTTCCTAGCCATCCCAAGTCCCAGGCATGAGAAAAGCACAACATGATTTTTGGTTGAGGTCAGCAGTGTGCCTTGGAGGTGGGTCAGCAGTCATGTTAGTTAAATTTCAGAAGAAATTAAACACTTTAGTGGCAAATCTTGACTAGTATGGCATGTTCTGCAGGGCCTGAAAAGGAGGCCAGACCACTGTTGACTTTGTTTGGTTGTCAGCTGGCCCAGGGAAGCAGACAAAAGCCAACAAAGACAGGGCAAAGTTCTTAGGAAGGAGATGGTGGTAGAAGACTCCAGCTAACATAATAGTTTTATTTTCCAGTGTTTTGCTAAAAAATTAAAAAAAAGAAACCCACACTTACAAAAAACCCCCAGGAGTGTCAGAATCTCACTGTCAGATAGAAAACAAGGTCATGAATGTGAACAAGTTGATGGGGGCTAAAGAGAAGTGCTCATGAGATTTGGAGTAAGGACCATGAATATTAACAAGACAACATCAGAATGGAAAGCCAAGCCAGATGCACTCCCCATAAATCATGCCATCTGCAGCTATTGTCTGCTTTTAAGCTTCACAACTGTTGGGTCTTGAAGGTATATTGGAAGAAGTGACTGTTCTCAAAATATTTGTATTGAAATATAAAGTGATGCTGGTTGATCGTTGGTTGAACAATACAGTTCTTTTGATAGTTGCTACTGCGTGTCTGGAAGCTCACTCAGACTAAATCAATGACGGATGACTTCACCTCAAGGTTCACATAGACCCAGGTTGTAATCACAGTGCCAGGCCCATGGAGATCCAGGGACTGTCCTGTAGCCAGGCCTCTTGAGTCTGGAAAATAGTTCTTTCCCCAAACGGTGACTCAGGATGCCTCATGATGCTAGTGGCAGAGACTTTTCTTCTTCCAGTATGAGGACTCACTAGATCAGCTCTAGCTGTCTGCCATCACCCACACTCAGCTACTCTAGTGCTCTTTATTCTGACTACCTCTGAATGTCATTCTGCCTTAGCACCTGCTACCAACTTCTCCCTCTTTCTGCAAACCTCTTAAGAGAGAGGATCATTTGATTCGGATCCCCATCCAGTACAGGTTCCCTTCTTGAGCTAAGACTGCTCCCCACCAGATTATAGGTTGAGTCTAATCACCGATGGCCAGGGTGGTAGGTCGTGTATTATAGAACCAGGCAAGGAAGCAGTGTCTGTAAATATGGTAGTCTCCCTCAGAAAGAGCCAAACAAGAGGTGAGTGCTCAAGATTCTTGCTGGAGCCATTTCACTGTGACTGGAAGGCAATTGGCCATTGCCTCATGCCCAGGGTAGGGAGAAAGAGATCACATGCAAAGGGATGGCTAGGATGCCAGACTCTGCTATTCACAAATAGGCTGGATAGCACAGAATTCACACCAACACATCTCTTGTCTCCCTACACATCTGGGCCTTCATCCAGGTATCGTGAATTCTGCTAAGAGAATGGGCAGCAAAGTGAGGTGGAGAGCAGAGTCCCTGGAGTCATAGCCTTGGCTTCCAGCATTGTGACTTGCCTGTATATACCTATCATGTTAGAAAAGCTCACTATGCCTCAGTTTTTCTCACTTGTAAAGTGGATATATAAGTACTCGTCTCATGGGGTTGTAGTGAGGCCAGGGGAGAGATAGTACGTCTTTTTGAATGTTCTAGGCTCACCAGCGTAGTGTAAAAATACAGTCCGCCTAAGGTCACCTGGGTGGACCCTCACCTGTTTGTTCTTGTGCTGTTTTGGAGTGTCCTCCCCGTGCCTCCCCACCCCGTGGGGCCTGAGGCGGTGACCTACCCTGTCTGGGTTACTTTCTGTCAATCTGTAGTTTGTCTGAGTTACTTTCTGTCAATTTGTAGTTCTTCAGACATGATAGTTATTTTAGTGTATTTCTTCCAGCCACCTGGCCATCTTCCCACTGATGTCTTTCTCTCCAACCAGAAGGAAAATACCTTTCCCTTCTATGTCCTAGTTGGGAGAGAGCCATACCCATAGTGGTAGCAGCTTATATTGAGCACCTCACCTCCCTGGAATGGGGCACTTCCAACAGCATGGGTTGGGCTTGAGTGGCATCATTTATTTTTACCCCAGGATCCTTCCTTTCCAGGACCCCTAGATAGTCCCCAGAGGGCTGGTTTCCCTATGTTTTTTTTCCTCATTTAATGGTGATTTCTTTCTTAAGTAATTTCTTTTGGCTCTCCTCCTTGTTCCTTACCTGTATCAAAATCCAAGTAATGACAGGGATTCATTTCTCTCTCATGTGGCTCAGAGAAAACCACAGAGGTGCTCTCTACAGGCAAGGAGTTCTTGCTGTGATGCGCACCCAGAAGGATTCTCCAATAGTGATGCTTTAACTTCACAACTGGTGTTTTTAAATCCTCTTCTGCCTGGCTGAAACCCCAGGGCACATGTGTGAAATGCTTGGCTAGTTCCCAGCTCATGGAAGATGCTTGGTCAGTAGTTGTTACAGTCATTATTTTTACTGATGCCCCAGGCCTGCTTTGAAATTACTGTTCTCTGGTTATATCTTTCTGTCTGTCTTTCTATCCATCCATCCAACCAACCATCTATCATGTGTGTACTATGGTCTCCAGAGAAATAGGAAACAGAATCAACAGTATGTATATATATCTATATATCTATATATCTATATATATATCCAGACATACCCTGTCTTATTGCACTTTTTATTGTGTTTCGCAGATATTGCTCTTTTTTCTGTTTTTTTTTTTTTTTTTTTTAAACAAATTGAATGTTGTGGCAAACCTATGTCAAGTAAGTCTCGGTGCCATTTTTCTTTTCTTTTTTTTTTGGTGGGGGGTGGCGGGCTGTACCTGTAGCATATGGAAGTTGCCACGCCAGGGGTTCAATTGGAGACCTATGCTACAGCAACACGGGATCCAAGCCATGTCTGTGATCTACACCACAGCTCACAACAATGCCAGATCCCCAGCCCACCGAGTGACGCCGGGTATCGAATCTGCATCCTCATGGACAGTAGTTGCATTCGTGACCTGCTGAGCCACAAGGGGAACTTCCTCTTTGTGGCGTTTTTCCAACAGCACTTAGCTTACTTTTGTCTCTGGGTCACAGTTTGGTAATTCTTAGAATATTTCTAATGTTTCACCATGATTATATTGCTATGATGATCTGTGATTAGTGATCTTTGCTACTATTTAAAATTTTTGGTTTTGTATTTTTAAATTAAGATATATACTTTTTTTAAGGCACACCTAGTAGATCACAATATAGTATGAACATAATTTTTATTGTATATAGTGGGAAACCAAAAGATTGATGTGACTGACGTTATTGCAATATTTGCTTTGTTGTGGTGGTCTAGATCAGCAATATCTCAAAGGTCTGCCTATATACACATTTATATGTGATACGGTCTTACATATATAATATGTATATTACATATATGTGTGCATGTGTGTGTATTATTATGAGTAGTTTGAGAAGTTGCAAGCTGGAGATCCTGGAAAGCTGGTGGTGTAATTGCAGTATGAGTCTGAAGGCCTGAGAACCAGGGCAGTTGATGGTATAAGTTTCAGTCCAAGGCAGGAGAAGACCATTCTCCTAGCTGAAGTAGGTGGGGAGCAAAGGGAGCAGATTCCTTCTTCCTTTGCCTTTTGTTCTATTCATGCCCTCAAGGGATTAGCTGATGCCCACACACACTGGGGAGGGCAATCTACTTGACTGAATCCACAGATTCAAATGCCAGTCTCATCAGGAAACACCCTCAGAGACACACCAGAAATAATGCTTAATGTAGACACTCCATGCCATGGCAGCATCAAGCTGAACAAAATTACTTGTCATGCTATTTGGTATGTGTGTGTATATTTACATATTCAGAATACGCATACATTATATACTCACACACCCCTACCCACACACCTACATGTAATCAGTTCTCTGAAGTAACTGCCAACTCCTGCTGGTTCCTCATCATACTTGGTATGTTCCTGGCTTTCCATATGGTCCGTATTAAGTTTTTATTACTTTAGCAACTCTTATATGAGGCAGAAATTTCTTAAGGAAGGATTAAGTGTAAGATCTTCATTATTTATTCTGTGTGTGTATGTGTATACTATTTATTCTGACAGAAACTCATACCTTGGAGGTAAAATAGGCAGCACTTTTCCAGAGCACTTAGATTTTCTTATTTTTCTCCTTTAGACATAAATGAATATCACCAAAAGTTAAAGTGAGTGAAATGCTGAGCTCACTGTAGTTTTTGCCTGCTGATGACCACAAGGTCCATTTCTTTAGGTACAGAGGGCACCAGAGAAAGCATAAGACAGGCAAAAGGCAGGTTGGCTGCAGTCTGACACCTGTGTTTCCCATGCTGACACAGCATTTCTAGTATTTGCCTCCTTATGGCAAGTGCTTTCATGTGGGAGGAGGCCAACAGATCTTTTTATTATAGGAATATGTCTGTGGATGCTGTTCTTCATATATACCTATGCTCTTCTGCAGAGGAGATGCTTTCAGTAAGTGGGACTCATAAACGCGGTGGCAGGATCCAGCGTGGCTTTGAAAAAGAAAACTTGGAGAATTAGTAAGGCTTCCGCTTCAAGGTGGCTTATGCTTATCCATGTCCCAGCAGTTCTTGAAATACCTGCTCTCTGATGGCTGATGGATAAGCATTTCCTTCACATCATATTGGTACTTTTATAGTCAGGTGATGAAAGGGAGCATGGTGCTGGAAGTCTGACCTGCTTGTGCATATGTGAAGGTGCAATTTCCTGAGCTTTCTTATGGCCTGGCTCAGCTGTCCAAGGATGTCGCTGGTATCTCAGGAAGAAGGTACAACAATGATTCTGAAGGACTACTGGCTGGGGTCAGGGCAGGGCTGGTGCTGGTGTCACAGAGGAGAATTGAGCAGTTAAACTGGGCCACGTGGGGGCTCCTTCAGTCCTGAG
Organism: Phacochoerus africanus; assembly: GCF_016906955.1. Taxonomy (NCBI): domain Eukaryota; kingdom Metazoa; phylum Chordata; class Mammalia; order Artiodactyla; family Suidae; genus Phacochoerus; species Phacochoerus africanus. The sequence goes on from NC_062552.1 coordinate 69,914,616, forward strand.
CTTCTTCAATCTTATAGTTCCAGAAGTTTTTATTTGAGAGAATTAATAAGGCAATTATCCTGATGCTCTCTATTCACTTATTACCATCCTCTCTTTTTCTTTCTGTTAAAAGGAAATAACTTTATTAAAGTTATTGAAAACAAGGACACAGCCTGAGGTCAGATGATCTGATGCTCTAAGTCCTTAGTGAGCAGGCACAGGGACATGGGGGTTAGAAGGTAAATGAAGTTGGAATATTTAGAAGCAAGTGGAAAAGCTCCCTTAATTTTGCATATCCTTGGGCATCTATTTTCTGGATATCTTTGGGGTCAATCTATCAATCGTGGAGTTCCCTGTTGACATGAAAGGCGGGTTTGTGAGGAGGTGAAGGAAAGAAAGAAAACATAGCTGAGAAGGGCATTTGCCTCCTTAATGTGGGAACTTATTTCTACATCTTATAAACTATTATCCCTATTTTTACCAACTTCAAATTGAAAGTGGTCTCTTTTTCACTCTTGCCTTTGGACGACTTTCCTCCTAAACACAAGCAGTTTATTAGAAATCTGATCACCAAATACTCTGGAGCCAAAGGATTGTTTCCAGGGCTGAATCTTGATGTCAGCACAAGGGTCCTGAGCCGTCAAACATTTCTCTGAATTCAAGGTGCCTGAATGCCGGGGCTCATAAGGCTGAATTCTTGAGATGCAGGAGCTGCCTCTTGATGTCATGTTAGGATTCAGAGTCTGTGCTGAGGCAGATCCATGGGGTGTATACACTGACAGTTTAGCCACATGGGCAGCCAGGAGAGAGGTGACAGCTGGCACACAGTACCCACATACAGCCCACATGGGGGATCATGTCAGATAGGGCCAGGATGGGGGGCAGAGCAAATCAGAGGTGACATTTGGGAATGAGAAAATTGGTTGACTTATTTCCTTTCCTTCCTGTTACTACAGCATGGGGACAACTTGGGACATTTTGTGGTTCTTCCAGAGGAGATATTTGAACTGCTGCCTACAGAGAGGCGGTGAGGGCCCTACCTTCCTGACGGAGGGAGGAAGAGGATTGTGTACATAGAGGAGAACTGCGCCCTGCGCCTTTGACACAATGTTTAGCAGCTGGCAGAGGTGCAGAATGGGCCAGAGAACTTTGCTGTCTACAGAATCTTGCTCCTACTCCCAAGAGCCTGTGCCACAGAAGGCAAATGGCACCAGAGTCTTTAGGAAGGTCTTAGGCATATCCCTGATGTGGCCATGTGGAGCCCAAAAGCTGCAGAGCTGAGGGCCTGGCTCCTGGGTTCCTGTCTGTGAGAATCACTCCCAAGGCACTTACAGCACCTGGTGGCAATAGAGGTCTCTATGGGACCAACCAGCAGCCCCCTGAATGGATGGCAGAGCCCTGCCCTCCAGAAATTTACAAAGTGGGATGTGGTTATAGCTGACGTGCACTGAGCTTTGGACCTTGTAACTACCACTTTTCTGGATTTTATGTCATTTTAATCGGCATAACAATCGTATGAGGTTATAAAATTCTTTTATCTTTGTAGAGGTGAGGAGTTGAAGCTTAGAGAAGTTACTACCTGGGACCACATAGGCAATAAGAGATGAGGCTGGGATTGAGTTTAGGCAGTCTGGCTCCAAAGTTCAGTTGTAGATTAATATTTTTAAATAGAGACATTAGTATCAATCAGTGTAGTGCTGAGTAGCTGTTCTTAATTTTTTTCTAGTGGTAAGATAGGGTAAAACCAGCTGTCCCTATACAAAGTATTCTGTGACAAATCCGATGACACTTTCTCCCCTTGATTCTCATCTAGGATGTCTGAATCTCAGGAATGATAGGAACAGACTATAAATCAAAAGGTACTTGGATGTCAAGGGGACTAAAGAAGGGGAATTTCAAGAAGGGAGTAGACAACAATGTTAAATGCTACAGAGACAGGAAGTAAAATGGGAATTTAAAAGATCTTATCAGATTTGCAATTAGATTTTGTGAGCTGAAACAATCTATTATCCCCTGATATATCAGAAGAGCTCTCCCCCCCATTCTCAATTTTAGTGAAATAAATAACACAATATGGTAGTAAACTCAAAATATATAAAAGTTGGACAATGCAAAGTCTCTAGGTCTCCCTCCCATCCCTGTACCCCAGGCACCCAGTTTCTTTCTAGCAAGTCAACAGTTACCAATTGATATGTATCCTTCCTGAGCTACTCTATGTACATGTAATAAGTAAGTGTATTCCTTTTTCTTTTTTACACATAGAGTATGCAATACTTTGTACCTTAAAAAAAACGAAACAACCGTAGTCTTGTAGACTGTCTGGTGACAGCACCGCAAGTGTTTCTTTATTAGTTTTGCAGCTGCACAGGGTTCCAAGGTTTGGTTCTGTTCTAATTATTTAATAAATGTATGTTTTGAGCTGGCCCTAAGAAAGCACCAACATCTAGGAAAGATACTGGAAAGGTCTTTCTCCTACAAGGACAGAAAGGCAGCTATCTGAAGGAACTATATGGAGCTGAGGACCATTTATGTTTAGGGGTGCTTATCCCAAGTCTAATTGAATCCAAGAACTAGCTTACTTCTGAGGGGTGTTCTTACAAGGACCACCCTGCACTGTGATTTAAAAACTTTCTTTCTGAAAATGGTGTAACTTCTTAGACATTGGCTAGAAGAAGTCAAGACATTGTCTCCAATCTTTTGGGAAATGAGGGATGTTATAATTGTGTCTTTTTGACTTTGTAACTCTAGCATCCCCAGAGTATCTTGCACATAAGAGGCTTTTCATAAAAGTTTGTTTACTTGAATGAATGAATGAGGGCACATGGCCACATTGGATTTTTGAAGTAGAGTCAGTGAATGAGGGTTTGTGACTAGAATCTTCATTCATCTATCATCTGTCCTGTCGAATGTTTACTTTAAGGACCAGCTTCTGCTAATCAGTCCTGGTTACTGGGCAAACTTATACAGTCTTTCCTCCAGCTCCTAAGAACTGAACCAATTGTGGATCAAAAATATATTTTTTAAAAAATATAACTTTGTCTAGATACTCATGTTGCAACAGAAGAAAGGGTGGGGTAAAAATGTAATTGTAATGTATACATGTAAGGATAACCTGATCCCCTTGCTGTACAGTGGGGAAAAAAAAAAAAAAATGGAAAGTTCCAAAAAACAAAACTTGAATTTGCTGCATACTGGCAACTATTTACATGGTACTTACATTGTATAAGGTATTATAAGTAATCTAGAAATGATTTACAGTATAGAGGAGGATGCATATAGGTTACACGCAAATACTATATACAATTTTATACAAAGGACATTAGCATCTGCTGATTTTGGTGTCTATGGGGCTCTTGAAAACAATCCATCCACCGTCCCCAGAAACCTAGGGATAGCTATACCTAGAGAAGTTATCAGGCTGAAATAACTTGGTCAAAGTATCTCTAACCTCTATGTCCTCAAATTACTAACATCGTAATACCTCGAATTCCTCATTTCAAATGGAAAAGATATAGACTCAGATCTGTGCAGTACAAATTCCACCACTTACTAACCGAATGACCTTGGATAGTGGCTGAACTCTGAATTTATATTTCCTCATATGCAAAGAAGGAATAGTATTACCTGTTTTCTTAGGGATTTTATTAGGATTAAACGAGCTAATATTTAAAACACATAGCAAAGTCCTTGTCTGATAATAGAAGCTTAAAGCTGTTGATTTGCTCTTCTTTGCTCTTCTGCTTCTCATAAAGTATGACCCATGCAACTGACCATTGCTGACTTTTAGTGTATGTTAATTTATAAATAAATTGGAATATAGGTTTATGAATCAGTTTTCTGTGTTTGGCTGTAATCTTAGAATGTTAATGATCATAAGACACTTGAAGATTGTGTAATCCAAGCTTTTTGTTTTCATTTTGTTTTGTTTTTTGCTTTTAGGGCTGCACATGTGGCATATAAGTTCTCAGGCTAGGGGTCTAATCGGAGCTGCAGCTGCCAATCTACACCGCAGCAATGTCAGATCTGAGCCATGTCTGTGAACTACAGCACAGCTCATGGCAAAACTGGATCCGTAACCCACTGAATGAGGCCAGGGAGTGAACCCACATCCTCATGTTACTAGTCAGGTGGGTTACCACTGAGCCACAATGGGAACTCCAGTTTTTGCTTTTTATTTTTTAAGTAGAGGATACATGATCAGAAATTTGTGTGAACTGAATGATGTAAAACATTACTCAAAGAATTAACAACTACAAACATTTTAGCAGCACAAAAAGTAGTCCACAAACAGTTTAATCAGTTTTATTCTCAAGAAGGTTCATAATTTTAGGCCTAGTATATGTAATTAGCCAAATATAAAAATCAGTGAGAATTCTTATATATTTAACAGACTAGGGAGTTTTTGAATTGTAGCTTATATTCTACAGGCATATCTCAATTCTGAATCTACATCCATGTTCCTGAGTAGGTATAAGCATTGGTTTTAGCACTTCTGTGAAAGACAATGTGTTTTCTCAGAATTGGTTAGATCGATGTAGGTATGATTTCTAGAATTAGGCAACTATTTCATTGTTTTTTTTTTTGTTTTCTGTTTTTTTTTTTTTTTTGGCAAATGGTAGAAAGTCCTCTCAAACTGTCTTAAGCCAAAAAGTGAATGTAATGACAGGTAATTAGAAAAAAAGATTCAGGCATGTCTTAAGGCTGTCACTGTAAGTTTTTGGTCACAGAAAATATTTAGGAGTCATTTTTGTTTAAAGAGTTGACTTTTGGTTCATTAAAACTAGACTGAAAAAACCCAGGTCTTCTTTAACTTCAGTATATAAATTTTATTCTTCATATATGTCTAGAAAATTTTTAATATCAGACATTGAATTTTTTGTTTCTAGTTCAATTGACGTTTCTTTCTTTCTTTTTTTAAAATGGCTGCACCCACAGCATATTGAAGTCCTGGGCCAGGGATTGAATCCGAGCCATGGTGCCAGGCTGGGGATTTAACTGGTGCCTCTGCAGCGACCCAAGATGCTGCAGTCTGATTCTTAACTCACTGCACCAAAGTGGGAACTCTGAAGTCTTTTTTATATCTTCTACATATCTATTTTAAATTGCTTGGAGGTCCTTGGTGGGAATAATTGTTTTAATGTTTCAGCTCTGGCATTTCTAGGTCTGTTTCTATTGAGGATTTTTCTCTTCATTGTACTCTTTATTGTCCTATAATCTTATCTGGTAAGTTTGGACACTGTAACTTTTTATCTTCTTGGGGGCTTAGATATTTCTGTACTTCTCTATTCTTATACTTTCTTGTACATGGTAAAGTTACTTAGAAACAATTTAATCCTTTTGAGTCTTGCTTTTAAGGTTCCTTAGGTAAGACCTCAAGAGCATTTAGTTGGGCTAATTTCCTCCATGACTGAGGTAAAAACACTTCTTGAGTACTTGACATTCCCCATGAATTGGGTATTGGGTATTGGGAACACACCCTATTTGTGGGCCAACAATTGTTCCTGCTCTTGTGTTAACTCTGAGGTAGTTATTTCCCTGGGCTCGGGCAGTTTCCTTACACACTTGCACTGACCAGTATTCATCTGACCCTCTGAAGATCTCTATCTAGAACTCTCTTCCTGTGTAGCTTTCTTCTTTCCATTACTCCACCCTATGACTGCAAACTGCCTTGACCTTCCCAGCTGTCCAACTCTGTCTCAACTGAGAGACCTCTGGACTAGCTGCACCCTGAAAATAGTCTCTTTAAGAAATAAGCTGAGCAATTATAGGGCTCATATCTTGCTAAATTTCTCTTCTCTTAGGGATCATTGTTCTGTGCTGACATCCATTATCTGAAAATCACCGTTTCTTATGTTTTGTCTGGTTTACATTTCTTTGGCTCTCAAAAGATGTTTAAATAATCTGCTGGATTTTACTGTCTGTCTCTGGCTCCAACACTCAGATTATGCTAATGATAGACTGGGGGGTTCAAATGATGTCATTAGGATGTCTTTGGGCTCCGTATTGGCTTCATTCTCACGTGTCACATGGCAGTATTTACAGCCTCATGTTTAAACATCTCCAGTTTAAGTGTAGCAGCAAAGAGTACTTCTGCAGGAGTCTAATTGCCTTTCCTTGGTTGGGTTTACTTATCTATCCTGTAACCATTTACTATTGTCAGGAATGCTGTCAGCTCCACCTGAGCCATACGGATGAAAGGAAAGGAAGAAAAGATCAGAGTGACAAAAATTAGGGAAAACGATGTTGGCAGAAAAATCAACATACGTCATGATAGTCATGTAGCCATGGTCTTTTCTTAGTTCTAGAATTGATGTAGTTCTGATTCTTAGGATACTTGAAACAGAGAGCTTGCTTTTAGCTCAATCTGCTTTCTTTTGAAATTGAGCCATATGGAGCGGTTGATGCTTGATAATTTAGACATCCTGAGGTTTCCATTAGAAAAGCAGCTACCGTCATTTAAAGCCCAGTACACATTCGTCAACACCCAGACATTTCTTTGGATATAAACTTTTGAGACTCGCGATTCTGTTGAACCCTGGGCAATTCAACAAAGTGAAGCTGAATGGTCCCTAGTTCTGTTAATTCTATGTCTGTTTTGATGTGGTTGCCACAACAAACCAGACATTCAGTTTCCAGTGTTCTTTAGTCATATGTCACCTCAGTACAATCTCATCAGCCTCTGGAGTCAGGTTGCTCTATGCCTAGCAATTTTAAAAAATTGTGAAAAAATTTCTCCAAATGCCCGTGGTGTGATGATTTGGCTCTATTTAGGTAAATTAGGTAAATTATAATCTCCACACAGCTTCAACCTCTTTTAACTATTACCTAAAAATGGCTAAATTTTAAGGGAATGAGTTGAAAATTTACAATATTGATCACACTAGGATGGGAGTCTATCTTCCAATTTGTCACAGTTATGACTTGATGGTGATGAAATGGAAGCTTTCATTTCAGGGCAAATTTCTGTTTTGACTTGAATTTCCGCAGCTCTTTTTTATTTTGCCTTTTCCCAACTGACCTTTCCCATGTTTATGCCAAACTACTCAAATTCTTTCTTATGGGAGGCTAAGTCTGCTGGTTCCTTATGAGCTCAGTGGTAGGGAGTACGTTTTGTTGAGCATCCTGAGCTGGCCAGTTCATGTGTGCTGCATTGCCTGGAGGGTGCCTGCTCTGTACCCATGCTGGGTTACCCAGACCAGGACAGATGGGACTAAACTATGGACTGTTTGAGAAAAAACAAAGTTTCTCTGGCTTTTTTTTTTTTTCCCCTTCATTTTAGACCCGCAGCCATGGCTGTTGGAAGTTCCCAGGCTAGGGATTGGATTGGAGCTACAGCTGCCGGCCTACACCACAGCCACAGCAGCATGGTATCTGAGCTGTGTCTGTGACCATAGCTCATGGCAACACCAGATCCTTAACCCACTGATCGAGGCCAGGGATCAGACCTGCATCTTCATGGATACCAGTCAGATTCATTTTCGCTGTGTCATAAGGTAAACTCCTGGGATATCAATCTATCTACCTATATGTATTTTTAAAGGCCTCAAATCTATCATCTATCTATCATCTATCTATCCATATGTATTTTTAAAGGCCTCAAATCTTTATAGTCTCACAGAAAGGTTTCTATCTCAGAACCTTGGCAATGACCTTTTATGTGAACTTAAGGCAAGCCTGAAAGAAATTACTGCACGTTCAGAGACTACTTTTCCAACCCATTTTAAACTGCACAAAGATAACATGAAGAGACCACTTCCTTTTGTCTTTCATGTAGTTTTAACATATTAACATGTTCTTAAATTAACTATTTAGAGCCTGACTTCTCCAATACTGAGGAAACAGGGACACTGCTTTTGCTCTTCTGTAGCTTATCATCTCAATTAGCTGTGTTGTCTCTGCATAACGTTCTGTCCTGAAGCCCTGAGCACCAGCCACTTTGACAAATGTAGTGCAATGGATTGAATGTTTGTGTCTTCCACAAATTCATATGCTGAGGCCTCAACCCCAGTGTAATGATAGTAAAGGCCTTGGGTGGTACCTGGGCTTGGATGAGATCATAGAGGTGGTACCCCCATGATGGGATTGGTGCCTTCAAAAGGGGAGGAAGGGACCAGAGCTCTCGCTCTACTTCTACCATGCGGGGATACAAGAAAATGACTGCCTGCAAACCAGGAAGAAGGTTCTCACCAGATAATGGATCTGCTGGGACCATGATCTTAGAATTTCCAGCATCCAGAACTGTGAGAAATACATGTTTGTTGGTTAAGCCACCCAATCCATGGTAATTTGTTATGGTAGCCCAAACATACATCCCAGGACTAGGCCAGATCAGCCAACCACTACACAACTAGAATTATTTTTCTTGACCTGTGCTTTGGCATGATGGCACTGATGCATGGTGGATGGGGGTGCAGAATGTTTATCTATTATCAGGATGTTGCCTGTAATGCTCCAGATTCCTCTTGATGAGGCTCATTAGGAGGAAAAGCTCCCTGACCTTTATAATAGGAACAGTTTGTTTTTCCAGAGTAGTTGGTTTGCTTTTATCTTACGACTGCCCTGGGCTGTATGATGGATCAACATTTCTTCTCAGTGCTGCACCCCAGGCAGATAGGAAGGTTAGAACCAAATTTAACACTCACTTGTACATATTTTTAGAACTTTACAGGATAAATGTTTTGTATCTTTCCACTCTAGATGTTGTTAATGTTTGATTTTGACATTTATAAAGGAGAGACTTGATGTGATAAAATGTACATAGGTGTGCCAGAGGGAGAAAAGACATTTAAAGTGGCTTTAAAATCTTCACATTAAAATCTAGAGGTGTATTTCCTGCTGTGACACAGCAGGTTAAGGATCTGGTGGTGTCACTGCAGTGGCTTGAGTTGCTGCTGTGATGCAGGTCTGATTCCTGGCCCAGTAACATCCATGTGCTGCGGACACGGCAAAAGGGAAACAAACTATGTTAAGGTAATTTTATGATTAAAATATGTATGTGTAGGAGAGTCATGAGCAAATCGAATAATACTTGTGTATTCTTAAACTTGCACTAGCTTCAATCATATTAATTATATTAGTATTTTAACATTATATTCAGACAGTTTTCCTTCTGAAGTAACTTCTTTCTCACTTGTCAAACATAATAGGAGAGAGAATGTACGATGTTAAAATTTATTTCTGAAATGCTTTATTCTTTTAATCAGTACACATTATATTAAGTATAGAATTTCCTGAAAAATTAACAAATAACTCTAAACTTCACCGTTAGGACTTTGATATGGAGAAGGAAACATCGGGCTCTTTTTACATTTATCCAAGTTCTATGTAGATTCTCATGTTAAGGTTCTACATTATTTTTGTCCAAGTTGTGACAGCTAAAACAAAATGAAACATAAAATCATAAATGTTACCTTTTTTAAAATCACAAAAGAAACTTATGCATTTAATCATATTTATAAAGACCTTAAACGCACACTTTATCATGGTAAAAATTCAGGCTATTTCATTCATCACATTTTTAAAACAACAGAATATCACCACTAACTCAAATGTTTAAGATTCATGATATTTAAAAAACTCATGGCAAAAAATATGAATAAATATTACAGGTGCAAATTCAATTAATGGAAAATAAAAACCTGAGAATAAAAAAGGCCCCCTCCCCTACAGTATTTGTTAACTTTATCAAGAGAAACTATTCCTTAGCCCAGATATTCATAGCTCATAGATTCATAGTTTAGGATCACAGCTAAGTGCAAAACTTCCCCAGAACTCAACCTAAAGAAATTATATTCCAAAATCACTTTGCACTTTGAAAGATATTAGCCCTCCTCATCTCAAAATTTCTCACAGAATCCTAATTTCTGTAGAAATCTGCATATGCCTTCTTTCTTGGTTCAGCCACAGAAAACTTAGAGAAAGCTGCAACTCCCAGGGACACAATGAATTAACTCAGTATGAAAAATGTAACGAAAAATGTCGTGTGTGACCTCCCTGCTGACAGTTCACTTTTTAAATATATTTTAATGCATTTCTAAAATAAATCAGAAATATATTTAATATTTCTAAAAGTTCATTAAGAGGAAAGGAAAAGGCTTTCAAACCTGGAAAGCTAGGTAAACTCCTACTGGACCAAGTCTCTCAGAGATAGAAATGATAAACTTTAAACAAATAGAAAAAACAACTACCTGAAGGCATGGAGAGCAACTGAAAGCAGGCAGGTTCTATTACAGAATCAACATTTGGAAGGAAGAATAGCACTAGCTGAGATCTCTGGTTCTGCTCCTCTTAGTCTGAAGGCAGGCTGCCGCTGGAGCTATACTGACAGTGAAAATGTACAGAAAACTTGCAGGCTTTCTGGTCTGAAGTTTGGGAGCAACTAAAGCCACTGGAAAGTGAGAGGGAAATCCTGGAGAGGGCTGGTGTGAGTGAGCACTAAATTCTGTACAGACTTTTTCTAAATCTATGGTGAAATACTGAACCACTCATGAATGAGAGGGACTAAGATCTGAGCTGCTGCCCAAAAGACAGGTTTTTATTTTATTTTATTGGAGTACACTTCTTACAATGCTGTATTAGTTTTGGGTGTATAGCAAAGTAAATCAGTTATACATATATAAAGATCCATTCTTTTTTCCCATATAGGTTATTATAAACTACTGAGTAGATTTTCTCTATGCTATAAGTAGGATCTTATTAACTACCTATTTTATACAGTAGCATTCTATGTTATTCTCATCTTCCTAATTTATTCCTCCTGCCACAGTTTCCCTTGTGGTAACCCTAAGTTGGATTTGGAAAGCTGTGAGTTTGTTTCTGTGAACTTGTTTTGTTAATAAGTTCTCTTGTATCCTTTTAAAAATTAGATTCTACGTAAGGTGAAATCATATGATATCTTTCTCTGACTCACTTCACAAAGTATGATAATGTGTAGATCCATTAATGTTGCTAGAAATGGCCATTATTTTGTTCTTTTTATGACTAGATAATAATATTCCATTGTATACATGTACCTTTAGCCATTTCTCTGTAGATGGATATTTAGGTTGTTTCCATGTCTTGGCTATTGTAAACAGTGCTGTAATGAACATTTGGGGTGCATGTCTCTTTTCAAATTAAAGTTTTCTCTGTATATAGGCCCAGCAGTAGCTTGCTGGATCATATGGTAGTTCTATTTTTAGTTTTTTAAGGACCTCCATAGTGGCCGTACCAATTTAAATTCCCACCAACCAACAGTGTAAGAGTGTTTCCCTTTCTCCACACTCTCTCCAGCATTTACTGTTTGCAGACTTTTTGATGATGGCCATTCTGACTGGTGTGAGGTGATATATATACTTCATTATAGTTTTGACTTGCATTTCTCTAATAATTAGTGATGCTGAGCATCATTCATGTATTTTTTTGGCTATCTTCTTTGGAGAAATGTGTATTTAGATCTTCTGCCAATATTCTGATTGGGTTACTTTTTTGCTATTAAGCTGCATGAGAAGTTTGTATATTTTGGAGTTTAATCCCTTGTCAGTTGCTTCATTTGTGAACATTTTCTCCCCCTCAATGGGTAGTCCTTTTCTTTTTTTTTTAATGGTTTCCTTTCCTGTCAAATAGCCTTTAAGTTTATTTAGCTACCATTCGTTTATTTTTTTTTACTTTTATTACTCTAGGAGGTGGATCAAAAAAGATACTGCTGTGATTTATGTCAACAAGTGTCCTGCCTATGTTCTCCTCTCGGGGTTTTATAATTTGGTTTTAAATTTAGGTCTTTAATCAATTTTGAGTTTACATTTAGGTCTTTAATAATCAATTTTGAGTTTATTTTTGTGTATGGTATTAGAGAGTATTTTAATTTCATTCTTTTGCACGTAGCTGTCCAGTTTTCCCAGCACCACTTATGAAAGAGACTGACTTTCTTCCACTGTATATTCTTGCCTCCTTTGCCAGATTAGTTGATCATAGGTGTGTGGGTTTAATTCTGGGCTTCCTAGCCTGTTACTGTGTCAGTACCATAGTGTTTTGATGACTGAAACTTTATAATACAGTCTGAAGTCAGGCCTATTGGAACTGGAACTGGATTCTTCCAGTTCCAATTTTCTTTCTAATGATTGCTTTGGATATTTGAGGTCTTTTATGTTTCCATATAAATTAAAATTGTTTTTATTCTATGAAGAATGCCACTGATAATTTGATAGGGATTGCACTGAATCTGTAGATTGTTTTGGGTAGTAGAGACTTTTTTTTTGGTCTTTTTTGTCTTTTTAGGGCTGCACCCACGGCACGGCATATGGAGATTCCCAGGCTAGGGGTCTTATTGGAGCTATAGCTGCTGGCCTACACCACAGCCACAGCAATGCCAGATCCTTAACCCACTAAGCAAGGCCAGGGATCGAACCTGCAACCTCATGGTTCCCAGGTGGATTTGTTTCTGCTGCACCATGACAGGAACTCCAGTAGAGTCATTTTGACAATACGGAGTCTTCCAACCCACGACCATCATATATCTTTCCATCTGTTTGTGTCACGTTTGATTTCTTTCATCAACGTCTTTTAGTTTTCAGAGTACAGGTTCTTTTGTCTCTTTAGATAGGTTTATTCCTTGGTGTTTTGTTCTCTTTGCTGCAAAGGGAAATGGGATTATTTCCTTAATTTATCTTTCTGATCCTTCATTGTTAGTATACAGAAATGCAAGAGATTTGTCTATTAATTCTGTATCCTGCAACTTTACTGAATTCACTGATGAGCTCTAACAGTTTCCTGGTAGCATCTTTACCATGCCATCTGCAAACAGTGATAGTTTTATTTCTTTTTTCCAACTTGGACTCCTTTTATTTCTTTTTCTTCTCTGGTTTTCGTGGCTAGTACTTCCAATCCTATCTTGAATGAAAGTGGTGAGTGTGGACATCCTTGTCTTGTTCCTGATCTTAGTGGAAATGCTTCACCTTTTCACCACTGAGAATAATGTTAGCTGTGGGTTTGTCATATATAGCTTTTATTATGCTGAGGTATGTTCCTTCTATGCCTAGTTTCTGGAGAGTTTTTTTTTTTTTTTTTTTAAATCAAATGGGTGTTGAATTTGTCAAAAGCTTTTTCTGCATCTATTGAGATGATCATATGGGTTTTATGCTTCAATTTGTTAACTGCACTGATTGATTTGGGTATTTTAAAGCATCCTTGTAACCTTGGGATAAATCTCAACTGATCATGGTGTATAAATCTTCTAAGGTATTGTTGGATTTGGTTTACTAATTTTTCTTGAGGATTTTTGGGTCTATGTTTATCAGTGATATTGGTCTTTAATTTTCTTTTTTATGTGTTATCTTTGACTGGTTTTGGTATCAGGATGATGGCAGCCTCACAGAATGAGATGAGGAGTGTTCCTTCCTCTGCATTTTTTTGGCAGAGTTTCAGAAGGTGTTAACCCTTATCTAAATGTTTGATAGAATTCATCTGTGAAGTCATCTAGCCCTGGAATTTTATTTGTTGAAAGTCTTTTAATCACAGTTTCAATTTCAGTACTTGTGACTGGTCTGTTCATTTTTCTTGTTGGTCTTGGAAGGTTGTACCTTTCTAAGAATTTGTCCATTTTGTCTAGGTTGTCCCTTTTATTGGCATATAGTTGTGTTAGTAGTCTATGATCCTTTGTATTTCTGTGGTGTCAGTTGTAACTTCTTTTTCATTTCTAATTTTATTGAGACCTCTCCCTTTTCTTTCTTGAGTCTGGATTGAGGTTCATCAATTTTGTTTATCTTTTTAAAGAACTTCTCATTGATCTTTTCTATTGTTTTCTTCATCACTATTTCCTTTATTTTTTGCTCCAATCTTTATGATTTCTTTCTTTCTACTAACTTTGGGTTTTGTTTGTTCTTCTTGCTCTAGTTACTTGAAGTGTAAGGTAAGGTTGTTTGATACTTTTCTTGTTTCCTGAGATAAGACTGTACTGCTAGAAATTTCATTCCTAGAACTGCTTTTGCTGGGTCCTGTAGGTTTTGGATCATTGTGTTTTCAATTGTCTCTAGGTTTCTTTTTTTTTTTTCTTTTTTCTTTTTTTACTCTTTAATTCCTTCAGTGATCCATTGGTTGTTTAGCCTTCGGGTGTTTGTGTTTTTTTCTTGTAGTTGACTTCTGGTCTCATAGCATTGTGGTCAGAGAAGATGCTTGATATAATTTCAATTTTCTTAAATTTACCAAGGCTTGATTTATGGCTCAAGATGTGATCTATCCTGGAGAATGTTCTGGGTGCACTTGAGAAGAATGTATATTCTGCTGATTTTGGATGGAATGTTCTTTAATACCATTTAAAGTCTGTCTGGTCTACTGTGTCATTCAAGGACTGTATTTCCTTCCTGATTTTCTGTCTGGATGATCCATTGCTGTAAGTAGGGTGTTAAAGTCCTCCACTATTATTATGTTACTATTGACTTCTCTTTTCCAAAAATTTAAACTTCAGGTCTGATTAACACTCTTTAAAGAAACAGAAATCAGTTCCAAAACATAACATTTACAATGCAAAAGATACAATGTAAAAGATACAACCTAAAATTAGTAAATATATGAAGAAACAGGAAAATGGGAGCCAATCTTTAGATGGAAAAACAATGGAGACCAGCAGTGAGACGACCCATGTAAGGTAGTTGAGAGATCAGGTTTTTTTTTGTTTTTTTTTTTTATTTTATTTTCCCACTGTACAGCAAGGGGGTCAGGTTATCCTTACATGTATACATTACAATTACATTTTTCCCCCACCCTTTCTTCTGTTGCAACATGAGTATCTAGACAAAGTTCTCAATGCTATTCAGCAGGATCTCCTTGTAAATCTATTCTAAGTTGTGTCTGATAAGCCCAAGCTCCCGATCCCTCCCACTCCCTCCCCCTCCCATCAGGCAGCCACAAGTCTCTTCTCCAAGTCCATGATTTTCTTTTCTGAGGAGATGTTCATTTGTGCTGGATATTAGATTCCAGTTATAAGTGATATCATATGGTATTTGTCTTTGTCTTTCTGGCTCATTTCACTCAGGATGAGATTCTCTAGTTCCATCCATGTTGCTGCAAATGGCATTATGTCATTCTTTTTTATGGCTGAGTAGTATTCCATTGTGTATATATACCACATCTTCTGAATCCAGTCATCTGTTGATGGACATTTGGGTTGTTTCCATGTCTTGGCTATTGTGAATAGTGCTGCAATGCACATGCGGGTGCACGTGTCTCTTTTAAGAAGAGTTTTGTCCGGATAGATGCCCAAGAGTGGGATTGCGGGGTCATATGGAAGTTCTATGTATAGATTTCTAAGGTATCTCCAAACTGTTCTCCATAGTGGCTGTACCAGTTTCCATTCCCACCAACAGTGCAGGAGGGTTCCCTTTTCTCCACAGCCCCTCCAGCACTTGTTATTTGTGGACTTATTAATGAGGGCCATTCTGACTGGTGTGAGGTGGTATCTCATGGTAGTTTTGATTTGCATTTCTCTTATAATCAGCGATGGTGAGCATTTTTTCATGTGTTTGTTGGCCATCTGTATATCTTCTTTGGAGAACAGTCTATTCAGGTCTTTTGCCCATTTTTCCATGGGTTGATTGGCTTTTTTGCTGTTGGGTTTTATAAGTTGCTTATATATTCTGGAGATTAAGCCCCTGGCCGTTGCATCATTTGAAACTATTTTCTCCCATTCTGTAAGTTGTCTTTTTGTTTTCTTTTTGGTTTCCTTTGCTGTGCAAAAGCTTTTCAGTTTGATGAGGTCCCATGGGTTTATTTTTGCTCTTATTTCTATTGCTTTGGGAAACTGACCTGAGAAAATATTCATGATGTTGATGTCAGAGTGTTTTGCCTATGTTCTCTTCTAGGAGTTTGATGGTGTCTTGTCTTATATTTAAGTCTTTCAGCCATTTTGAGTTTATTTGCATGCATGGTGTGAGGGTGTGTTCTAGTTTCATTGCTTTGCATGTAGCTGTCCAGGTTTCCCAGCAATGCCTGCTGAATAGACTTTCTTTTTTCCATTTTATGTTCTTGCCTCCCTTGTCAAAGAGATCAGGTTTTAGAAGCAGCCAGGACAATATCCTCAATGCTCACAATGAATGAGAAATAAGAAATCTCAGAAAAATGCAAACTATGTTTTAAAAAACTCCTGAAAATTCTAGATCTGGTAAAAACATCAAACAGCAATATGGAGAGAGCAGAACTAAAACTTAGTTGATACAGCAACTGAAGTATATAGACTTTAAAGAACAGAATCCTCAGGGATTTGTTAGACACTATAAAAAGTTAGTTATGTAAATGGAATCTCCGAAGGGGAGGAGAAAGAAAACTGGGCATAAAAATATGTGAAGAAATAACAGCTGAAAATTCCTAAATTTGGTGAAGGTATAAACTTAGAGATTCAAGAAAGCTCAGTGACTCCCAAGCAAGATACACAGAAGTCACACCTAGATACATCATAATTAAATTGCTGAAAACCAAAGATAATATTTTGAAAACAGCCGGAAATAGATTAAACATTTCATATAAAGTTACAGTGCTCTGAAGGACTTCCATCAGAAACAAAGAAGGGCAGAAGACACTGGAATAACATCTTTAAAGTGTTGAAAAACTGACAATCTAGGATTCCGTATCCACCAAAAATATCCTGTATTCTTATCATTAAAGAATGAAGGTAAATTAAAGACATTTTCATCTAATAGAAAATTAAGAGGACTCACTGTTAGCACACCTGAGCTACAAGGAATGCTATAACAAGTTTTTCAGTCAACAGAAATTAAAATCTATACATAGTGATAAAGAGCACTGGAAATCATACCTGTATACATGCAAAAGATCTATGTCTTTACATACACAACTATTTGAAGCACAAATGATAACACTGTCCACTGTCTTATGAGGTCAATGATGTATGCAGATGGAAAATATGATGATCACAGCACAAATGCTTAATGTCTATGATGTCTAAGTTGCAAGGTTTCTACATTTAATGCAAGTGGCATAGTAACCAGTCTACGAACAGTTAAAGATGTATATTAATGGGATCTCTAGAGGAACCCTAAATTAATAAAACAATTTATAGCTAAAAAGAAAATCTGTGGATGAATTAAAGTGGAATTCTAACAAGTGTTCAAATAATACAAAGAAAGGCAGGAAAGGAGGACCAGAGAAAATAGTAAAATGACAGACCTAAATCCAAATCATATTAATAATTTCATTAGATGTTAGAACAATAGATTACAATTAAAAGAGAAATTGTCAGAGTGGTTTAAAAAAAGCACAATAAGATCCAGATATATTCCACCTACAAGATACACACTTTACCTTCAACTTATATATGAATTTATATTTAAACATGCTGTAAGTATAAGAAGGCTAGGGTGGCTATATTAATATCTGATAAAGTAGACTTTGAGACAGAAAGCATTACCAGATATGTAGAGTAATAGTACATAATGACAAGAGAGTCCATTTATCAGGAATATAGAACAATCAAAATCTGTATGTACTGAATAACAGAACTAAAAAATGGAAAAAGCAGAAATTGGAGTTCCTGTTATGGCCAGTGGTTAACAAATCCGACTAGGAACCATGAGGTTGCGGGTTCGATCCCTGCCCTTGCTCAGTAGGTTAACAATCCGGCATTGCCATGAGCTGTGATGCAGGTTGCAGATGTGGCTTGGATCCCGTGTTGCTGCGGCTTTGGCATAGGCTGGCAGCTACAGCTCCAATTAGACCCCTAGCCTGGGAACCTCCATATGCCACAGGAGCGGCCCAAGAAATGGCAAAAAGACAAAAAAAAAAAAAAAGAAAGAAAAGAAAAAGCAGAAATTGATAGAACTAAAGGAAGAAATAATCCCATAATCATAGTTGGGAGATTTTAATACCAGTCTTTCAGTACTTGATAGAAATAGATAAAAAAACAAGTGCAAGAATCTAAATAATGCTATCAACCACCTTGACCAAAGTAATGTTTATAGAACTCTTCCCTCAACTTCTGCATAATGCACATTCATTTTAAAGTACACATGGAGTGCTTAGCAAGATGGGCCATATGTTGGGCCAGGAAAGGGATTTAATAAATTTTGCAATAATGAAGTCATGTATAGAATGTCATATGACAACAAAGGAATTAAATTAGAAATCAATGAGATATCTAGAAAACCCACAAACACTTGAAATGACAAAAGATCTCTCTATAAATGAGGTAAAGAATAAACCACCAGGTGAATTTAAAATATTTCAAACAATGATAACGCAAATATATCAACATTTGTGGAATGTGGCTAAAGCAGTGTTTAGCAAGAAACTAAATTTTACGGCTTTCAAAGATCATTTTTTTAAAAAAAACCTGTTAATGACTTAATAATTATCCAATATCAGAAGGTAGTAAAAGCACAAAGTAAACCCAAAGTAATCAAAACACAAGAAATAATAGAGTAGAAACGAATGAACAGAAAAAAATAGAAAAAAGAAGCATTAACCCTATGTAGTTCATTAAAAGGATTAACAAAATTGATAGAGTTCCTGTCGTGCCTCAGTGGTTAATGAAAACGACTAGTATCCATGAGGATGCAGGTTTGATCCCTGGTCTCACTCAGTGGGTTAAGGCTCTGGCGTTGCCATGAGCTGTGGTATAGGTCACAGACATGGCTCGGATCCCACGTTGCTGTGGCTTTGGCGTGGGCCAGCGGCTACTACTATGATTGGACCCCTAGCCTGGGAACCTCCATATGCCATAGGTGCAGCCCTAAAAAACCAAAAAAAACCCCAAACCAAACAACAACAACAAAATAAAACGAAAACCGAGAATCCTATAGTTAACAAAGAAAAATTCCACTTACGTGATGTTCTAGAATAGACAAGACTAATCTATGGTGGAAAAACACTAAGACTATTTTGGAGACAGGCTTTAACCAGGAGCAAGGATTAACTGCCAGAGGCCATAAAGGAATTTATGGTGTAATGGTTCTATATCTTGATAGGGGTTTAGGTTACTCTGGTGAATGACACATCTGACAAAGCGCAGGAACGTACACTCAAGATATGTGTATTTCAGTATTGTAAAGTTTAGTCCCAAAGGGTAAAACAAGAACAACAAAAAAACTAAACAAATAATGAAATCTAGTTAATGATATTGGCACTGAAGTATTAAGGGGGAAGTGTACTGATATTTACAATTTACTACGAAATTAATAAGGTAAACTGGAGCAATGAATAGAATGACGAATGGAGACACAGACAGCATATAAAGCAAGTATGATAAAATGTTCATGGGGAATACACATGTGTTCCCTGTAAATTGTCTTTAAATTTTCTGTATGTCTGAAATTCTCATAAAATTACTGGGCCACCATATGAAGGTTAAAAATACAAAAACCACATAGTGTGGGTAAGAAAGCTGTGCTGGACAAAGGTGAAAGGAAGAACTGCAAAAAACAGGGTAGTTATGATGCTGATGGCAGCCAATGCAAAAATAAATTATGGATATTATTGGTCAGTCTACTAAGTATCCAGGCAGTTTAAGCTTTAAAAGTTGGTTAATATAATTACTTGAGAACATTAATGAGACTAATACTAAGAGAATGCTAATACTTTGTACACTTCAGCTACTGCTGTCATTAACTATCAAGGTCAATGTAATTCTGCTGTATCACTGAACACATATAACCACCCCCTCCCCAAGAGTTACTTAATTTCTCAGCCCAATTTGTGATATGCTTAGACAGTAAGTATAAGGAAATGCTGAATTGAATTTTGCCTGAGTACACTATACCAATTTAAAAATTTTTGAATTAAAAATAGATTTGGGATAAGGGAAATAATATTATTTATAACAGTTTTCTTTACAGTTGTCCATGGCAAAACCTTACATTCTTTAGCTCTACAGCCTTTAGTTTCAGCTTTCAGATGAATATGATCATCTTGCTCTCTTTTGAAAAATATCAAAAGCAACTTAGAAACAAACTAAAAGGTACACTTTACCTGCTTTATGAACTGTGTAGCATTGAAAAGTTCACTGCAACCATATAAAATGTGCTTGCCTTGTTTCCCCTGTAAAAAATCAGAGAGAGAACTTAGATAAAAGTAGATATAAGTAACAAGTAATATTTTAAATATTCCCAAGAAAAGGGATTAACCATAAGAAGACTTTTTATTATTCTTAAAAGTTGTATTTTTTTAGAAGAGTATCAGATTTTAATGTACACATGTCTATTCTAAAATGACATGGAATAATGTAGTGAAATGGGCATAGTTTTTTCTTTCTTCTTCAAAATACATGTGTTGGGTATACTCCCAGTGCCATTTACTCTGAAAATAGAAGGAATATGGTAACTGACACATTTCATGTGAGCAACCAATCATTTGTAAAATCTTAGGCCAACATTCTTCCAATGTAGGATCTGTAACTACTTGAAAACATTTTTTGGAGTTTTGTTACGGTGAAAATATATAGTGTGAGTAACATGGAATGTCATTTCAGACTCATTTGTGATAATAAGGTATTTATACCACATTCTATTCTGTAACTCTATGAATTTCATTCTAATTTTGATAGAATGTTGGAACCAATTACAGTAGTCAAAATTTTGACTGGACTCCCAAGGCAACAGAAATGAAAGCAAAACTAAATAAATGGGACCTAATCAAGGAAACCATAAACAAGTAAAAAGACAACCCACAGACTGGGAGAAAATAGCTGCAAGTGATGGAACTGACAAGGGTTTAATTTCCAAAATATACAAACAGCTCATACAATTCAGTAAAAAAAAACTCCAACCAAATTGAAAAATGGGCAGAAGACCTAAATAGACATTTCTCCAAAGAAGACATACAGATGTCAACAGGCATATGAAAAGATGCTCATCATCACTAATTATTAGAGAAATGAAAATCAAAACAACAGTGAGGTACTACCTCACACCAGTCAGAATGGCCATCATTAAAAAGTCTACAAATGGAGTTCCTATAGTGGCTCAGCAGTAACGAACCCGACTAGGATCCCTGAGGATGTGGGTTCAATCCCTGGCCTTGTTCAGTGGATTAAGGATCCGGTGTTGCCGTGAGCTGTGGTGTAGGTCATGGATGCTGCTCAGATCCTATGTTGCTGGGCTGTGGAGTCACATCTCACTCACCTTTTTTTCAAAATGAGATGGTCATGTGCAACAATTACATAGGGTCATATAATCAGGATTCTTGAAGTGATATTCACATAAGGTTAGAGGTCACAGTACATAAGGAAACATTCCACAGGTCCAAAATTTCTAGACAGAGCTCCCAGGACCCTGTATCTCAGTAACACAACACATATTTCAGTAGAGATACCTTGGTCTCAGGGGAGCCCCAGTCTTGTCCAAGGAGGGGTCCTTAATGCATCTTTGATTACAGAGCTAGAAGCAGGGTGCATGACCAGGCTTAACAGCAGAATCAAAAAAATATGACACAAACCAGGAACGAACCATTGATCTTTACATTTTCTATTAAAGAATGCTGACAAGCTAGTGCCAATTTCCTCCTAGTCTATCTTGGACCCTGGCGCCGGCCTATATTAATCACTAGTTAGTACATTTCATTCAGGGTTGGCCAAACATCAGCACAGGGTATTAACTGGCTGAGATTAATCTTATATAACTGACACTCCCTCTATCCCCCCTCTCCACCCTTAAGTTTTCTTTCTTTCTTTTTTTTTTTTTTTTGTCTTTTTAGGGTCGCACCTTTGGCATATAGAAGTTCCCAGACTAGCAGTCAAATCAGAGTGGTAGCTGCTGGCCTACGCCAGAGCCACAGCAACACAGGATCCGAGCCAAGTCTGTGACCTACACCACAGCTCATGGAAACACCGGATCCTTAACCCACTGAGTGAGGCCAGGGATCGAACCTGCATCCTCAAGGATGCTAGTCAGATTCATTTCTGCTGAGCCACAAGCGAACTCCATGCTTTCTTAACTCTAATCATTTGTCATCATTTTTCATCTTTCACAGCATTTACAGAATACAAAAACAAGGACAGATACAAAAATTATCATTTTTGTATCATCCAGTCCTCACTAATTTAACATCGCAGCTTACCAATATTCTGGTGTAAAATTCTTCTTAATTATGTACAAACTTGATACTTCCTCCTCCCATTAAAAACTGAACTGTATGAAATGTACCAAAATTTTGATTCAATGTGACAATTATTAACTAAACCTAGTTCATTCTCTAGCCAATCACCTTCCATCAAAAGAACAGCCTGTAATGTCTTGAGGTCAAATTCCCAATACATTTGGTCACTGATATCAGTATTATCCAATGTCTGGTTAAAAAACAAATCATATTAAGTTTATGAAATATATCAGTGGTATACTAAGTAGCAGTTACATTATGAGCTAGAGTAACATCATTACTAAATAAATCAGCTAGAATTATTATAGTATTTTGTCTTCCCAACAATAATGGCACTTGCCTTGCCTGTTGTTTTGTGAACTTATAAATCAAGAGCCATGTTAGATTACTCTCAATTAAAAATTTCTTGGGAGTGCCTATTGTGGCTCAGTGGGTTAAGAACCCAAAGCTGTCTCTCTGAGGATGCAGGTTTGATCCCTGGCCTTGCTGAATGGGTTAAGGGTCCAGCACAGGTCACAGATGCAGCTCATATCTGGTGTTGCCATGGCTGTGATGTGGGCCTGCAGCTGCAGTTCTGATTCCACCCCTAACCTGGTAACTTCCATATGCTGCAGATGTAGGCATACCCATAAATTTTGTCTCATACTACAAGGTTGTACCAACTTGGGTTTCTAAATGTCATGAGGGAGGCTGTCACAGACCTACTAGCTCAGTTTCCCCTGAATGAAGCTGAATGTTACAAAAAAAAAAAAAAATGAGGATTATTCAGAACAAAGAAAACAGTAAGACCGAAAGGGATTTTTTTTTTAAAAGCATTCTCAGGATAATTAAACCAGGTAGCTCAATAGATACTAAACATTAATGGTTCTAAAGGGCATCTATTAAAAACCCATAACTAAACTTGCACTTATCCCACCTACCTCCTGTGACTGGGAATTGAAAAAGGGAAAGTCCTGGCCAATCTCATACTGTTGCCAGCTATGTATCAGCTGTCTTGCTGAATCTGATAGTCTTTTAAGCCAGGGACCAAATTCTGAGAGAAAATTTTGACACATGGGAAGATGGAGAAGTCTTAAATCTCAGAAAGGGAACCAATAAGTAAATAATACAAAAAAATTAAAGCTAACATTATCTTGGTACCTTGTAAGAGGCTGAGAGCAAGAGAATAATGCTCTTGGCTATATTTATAGATGCCCATAAGACCTGCAGAAATAGCCTACTTTATTTGAAGCTGAACTCCAGATGGGTTCTGAGAGACTGATGGAGGATTTTATCTGCACTTTATCCATGTGCTATCTTGATGATGCTAGTAACATCTAGGGAATAAACACTTAGAATAATTTTTATGCTTTTTTTTGTTGTTGTTCTACAGATTCTCATTTTCCAGGTTTTATATATTCTAGAGGATCCCTTTTGAGAGGCAAAATTAGGACAGTGTTGCTGCTCAAATGAATACAAAAAAAATTTTGCCCAAAAATGAGCCAAAGGAGTTCCCATCATGGCTTAGTGGTTAATGAATCCGACTAGGAACCATGGGGCTGCGGGTTCGATCCCTGGCCTCGCTCAGTGGGTTAAGGATCTGGTGTTGCCGTGAGCTATGGTGTAGACCGCAGATGTGGCTTGGATCCTACATTGCTGTGGCTCTGGTGTAGGCCGGTGGCTACAGCTCCGGTTGGACCCCTAGCCTGGGAACCTCCATATGCCGCGGGAGCAGCCCCAGAAAAGGCAAAAAGACAAAAAAAAAAAAAAATTTGAGCCAAAGACCATTGTGTAACTATGAACCTAAGTGATAACCTGTTAAGAAACATACATGGATACAGTGACATAAAATACCCACTATATCCCTGATTAGTCATAGTATCATGAGCCCTGCTACCTATACAACATGTTCTTTGTGGGAGGAGGAAATAATCAATGTTAAAAACCAAAACTCTAAACTGAAACCAAGTAAAGGATAACTTGGTGGGCTTACATATCATATCTACCATTGATAACCCTGATGTTATTCTCTGAAGGTGACTGATGAGAGAAAGAACTAGACTTAGTTAATAAACAATTGTTATATTGAATCAATTTATTAATACATTTCACAAAATTAAAATTTCTGTGGTGGAGAGAAGTAAGAGTTGTGAGGCCTGTGCATTAAAAACAAGTTTGCACTGGAGTATCTGGTTAACTGCAGTGTTTCTTTAACATTACACCTGCATTTCACTCACTATACTACACAAATGATTAGTATTTTGGTTTTTATCTTTCTTGTTTTTCTATTTATGTTAAATGTTAAAAATAATGCAGAAAGAATGCTGCAAATGTAATTAAGAAAGTTTATCCAAGGATGGGAATAAGTACAGGATTAACTTGCAACCCTGTGTTTATCCCTAGGAACACACCTGGAACCAGTCATGTTGCTAACCCTTGGCCAAATGCGAAAGAAATAGGTTAATAAAGCCCTGCACAAGCGTCAGAGACTAAGGGAAAACCTGCACTAGCTTGTCAGACCATTTATAGAAATTGTACAGACTGACTGAGGGTTTGCACCTGGTTTCTGTTATGTTCTTTTGGTTTCTGTTTTTGAGCCTACTCATGCAGTCTGATTCTGGCTATAGGATGTTCCCTTGAGACCAAGGTATCTTACATAAATCTTGGTGATGGTTCACATCCTGAAGATGAAGCATGTTCTGAGCAACTGGGGTAAGATCCTTGGAGTTGTACTGGTAGTTTTGAAGCTCTGTGACATCTGCCTATATATTTTTCCTCCTACTACACAAAAAACTTCTACCTCTACTGAAGTCATGTAATACAGGAATAAGGACTAATCATTATTTAATGTTAAGTGAATAGAGGAAGATTACAAAAGGTCATTCTAACAATCACTAATTCTGTTACCTCTCCATTTTAAATGGTGTTTTTGCTCTTCAAGTTTCATCGTTTCACGTTCTTTTGCTTAGCTGTCTGTCACTCCCTGCTGCTGTTAGCTCTAAATAGCACATACTTCTAATGTGCTACCTTTAAAGTCCCTGTCTACTGAAAAGGCAGACACTCCAAGTTTGTTGCAGACTTAGGTCAGTAAGATGAGACAAAAGTGCTCATTATTCAGGTAAACAGGGTTCAGGAAATCATTTCACCAAAGGAGACTTTTTTGGAAGAGGAGCTTATTTGAGGTCTCTAAACATTTAAAGTCAAATCAAGACAGGTAACTGCAAAGCACATTACATCAACAAGATACATTATCTTCTAGATTAAGTACAATTTTAGGCTAGAAATGAATGTGATAGAAAAATAATGAACATATGGGCATTTCCCCCTAACTGCCAGATTTTCAAACTACTTCTGGAAAAGGGGTTATGTAAGACTCAAGAGAGCCAGCAGAAAATGCTAATATGTTGAAGACACAGAACAACTGTGAAACTTAAAATGATAAAAGAAAATAAAGGCCAAATGTACCTTTATGTAGTCAACAAGATTTTGATATTCAATGTAATTGCCTCCTCCCACCACAAAAACAATTGCCTAAAAATGCAAACAGAAAAAGGAGGTCAGTTTAAAGAAATACGTAAAACAGTATTTTAGCTTTCCAGCAACATGGTGTGTATGATGGAGCCTATTCCACAACTTAGGATGTTATCTTTTGCTAGCTAGTATTTTTTTAACCTACGTGCTTGACGCCACTTCAACTGTAAATGAATTTATTTTCAAAAAAGTCTATTAAATTATAAACTTATAATGTCTAATAATAGCTTATAACCTCTAATGTCTACTGAGTAGTAAAAGTAGAGATTTTTCAGAAACAATTCAGAGGAAAATAAACCTCATTCTTCAATTAAACACCGAATGAATCCAAAGAGCTTTTTCTAAAAGTCATTTCAATTTGATGTTATTTATAAGAATCTTGGTTACTCAGAATTGGATTTATCAAGACTGGCATACAGTAATCATCATATTTAGGATAAAGATATTTTTCAAGACTAATTGGTCACCTTTTCATCTTTCCATTTTAGGGGCAGAGAATTTTTATATGAACTTACCTCTTGGAATGGATTTTTATTCCTTGGAACTGAGCTGTAACAACAACAAAGCCATACTGAAAATTTCACCCAAAGCTTTTCTTATAGATAAAATAGGCATGGGAAACGCAAACATGCACATGCACTCATGCACTATTAGCTATGAATTTATAATTCTTCTTCTTTCATCTCTTTGAGCCAGGTGGTAAACTGAGATGCAGAGGAACAAATGAGACAAAGTACATGTTTCCCATCTAGATGGGAATGGGGCAACCTGCTGACTTTAAAATTCTAGAAGACTGAGAGGAAAAAGGAAAGAATGAGCAGCAGCTTCCATAAAGAGTGGAAATCTGGGTATAAGGGGAATTGAAAAAATATATACTGTAGTGATAAGCTATGTGAAATTTTTAACATATTAAACAGATCATACCTAGTCTGTATCTACATTTGTGAAAAAGCTATGTAAAAACATGTATGGGGAGGATAACAACTTAGGAAGGAAAGTGGGGACTGAAGGAGGGATCTGTATTTTGTTGTAGCTTATTTACTATATATTAATACTACATATATTAATTACATATTTATTTATATATTTATAGTATATTTCAAAAATACATTCTTGGTGTCCAAGAGATCATTTAATATAGACAATTATATATATAACATATATAAATATAAAATATATTTATATAAAATTTATATAAAAACATATTAATAAATATAAATATTTATTGGCTGTAACCATGGCATGTGAAAGTTTCCAGGCCATGGTCTGAACCTGTGCTGCAGTTATGGCCTGTGCTACAGCTGCAGCAATACCATATCCTTAACCTGCTGCACCACCACATGGCAACTTCTGACACATATTTGTTTTAAGTGATAAAACAGGCTATACAAAGATAACTTAGGTTTTCTTCATAAGGCATTTTTAAAAACCTCAACCAAGGGGAGATACTTATTACACCCTCTCAATTATTCAGAGGCTGATTCCACAGTTCTGTTTTTTCCTCATTTCTGTGGCCTGTCTGAATATTCCACAGAAGAGGCCAGTACCTGCCTTGACTGAAATGCCTCATAATGTTTAACTTCCTTCCAGAGTGTTTTAAGTTTCTCTAAGTTTAGAGAAGAGATGGGGCGAGGTGAGACTTAAGTAGCACAGCATTACTAGTTTTTTTTTTGGTGGGGTCTTTTTGTCTTTTTAGGGCCACGTGGCATATGGAGGTTCCCAGGCTAGGGGTCTAATTGGAGCTGCAGCTGCCGGCCCACACCAGAGCCACAGCAACGTGGAATCTGAGCTGCGTCTGCGACCTACACCACAGCTCATGGCAATGCCAGATCCTTAACCCACTGAGCGAGGCCGGGGACTGAACCTGCAACCTCATGGTTCTTAGTTGGATTCATTCCCGCTGTGCCACAAAAGGAACTCCGCATTACTAGTTATTAAAAACCAAGATCAAATTGTGACAAGACAGCTCAGGAGAAGGCTAAGTCCATTAAAAATAAAACTGTGTTTCTCTGTCAATGCTAATATTCCTCTTCATTATCATATATAAACTAGAGGGAGGATTAAAATAATTCCTCAGAAGTTTCTGAGAAGCAAAATATAACTATTAATGCAAATGCAAGGAAGGAAAAATCGTAAGCTGGAGAACATCAAGATAGGAAAAGAGTTGTAAATCCACCATTTTGAAGTATACGATTGGTGCTCCCTCCTGCCCTTTTTTAGTATATTTAGAGTTGTATAACCATCACCACTAATTTCAGAACATTTTAATCACCCCCCAAAGAAGTCCCATACCCATAAGCTGTCATTCCCCATTTTCTCCTTTCTATGATTTTATTCTTTATCACATTCTCTCCTGCCAGCTTCAGGTGTTATCAGTAGCTCTTTTTCAAACTACCAATGTTAGCATTTCTGGGGAAGTTCAGAAAAGAGAATACCAAAACAATCTAAAAATCAACTATCTAGTAACTAGATTATGTGTTCAGACTACCTACAAGGATGTGAAAGCTTGGGATAAAGCAAAGACAAAGTTCTAAAAATCCCAAACATAAGATGTAGGCAAGAAACAAGCTTCACCCAAGTTTTGGCACAAAAGATCATCCCTACAAGAAGGTTTTTATTCTTCTCCTAATTCTGCCTATTCTTACTCTATATCTTGTAGGCTATTTTTCATACCACTAAAAAATCTTAAAAAATAATATCCATAATTAAGTTAACAAATGCCATACTATGTTTGTCATAAAATACAGAAATTATTTGTAGAATGTTTCATTGCCATAAAAAGTATTTACGGTAATGGTTCCCAGGGGCTTAGATATTATGGACAAGTTAAATAAAAAACAAAAACATCTGGTATCTAACATAAAGCTTCCACCTTTTCATTTGGTCCAATAAAAGTATACATTTAAAAACACACAGATTATTCAAATTCTCCTCCCCAACACATAGTTTCTAACACCCCATCATTTCATTAAAAACAACAAACATTTAAATATATTTGTGTGTGTGTGTATATTTGGATGGAAAAGCATCAAAATGTTAAGTGTAATTACCAGTGATTATCTCTGGATAATGAGATAACCCATACTCTTTACTTACCAGTCTGAATTTTTAGTAATAAACAGCTACTGATTTATAACAAAAAAAATCAATAAAGTTATTTCCATTTCTGGTGGGGATGGGGACACCTACAACATATCACACAAAACAAGAACTGCTTACCTGTCATTGCCCCGCAGCATTTTGGGATCAAAATATCTATAGTCATCAGTTTCCTATTAAAAAATTGAGATTTTACCATGACTAGAAAATTTCTTGTTAGAAAGTTCAAATTTAACTTACAGTACTTTAAGAATACTTGATGAATCTACTAATGAATCTATTAATTTAGTTGAGTAGGAAACCACCGCCAACACTTACTGAACACTTATTATGTATTAAATGTTATTCTAAGTGCCTTAGATGAAATTAAATAATCCCATAACATCTGTGAGGTTGTTATTACTGTTATCCTTATTTTTCAGATGGGCAAGCTGGGGTACAGAGAGGTTATCTAACTTTCCTAAAGTCATATAACAAGTGTGGGAACTCTAGGATTTGAGCCCAGGTAGTCTAGTTTCAATGCTTTTCAAAAATATACCTGTTTTAGGGGGTTCCCCTAGCGGCTCAGTGGAAACGAATCTGGCTAGTAAGTGAGGTTGCGGGTTCGACTGATCCCTGGCCTTGCTCAGTGGGTTAAGGATCTGGCATTGCCGTGAGCTGTGGTATAGGTCACGGACATGGCTTGGATTCTGTGTTGCTGTGGCTATGGCATAGGCTGTAGCTCCAATTTGACCCCTAGCCTGGGAACTTCCATATGCTGCTGGTGTGGCCCTAAAAAAAGAAAAAAAAAAAGAAAGAAAGAAAGAAAAAAAAAATACTTGTTTTATAAGCTAATGCACTTAACTATTTTTGTTTTTAGAATTTTATAGTATTATTTATGTCTATGATTTTATTGAATATGCAGAATACCTAATAACAGGTTTCACAGTCTCTCTTAATTGAAACCTCTGGAGTCAGATATACTTCGGAATTCTGAATTTAAAAAATTATAGCTAAGAGTCCCCATGGCCTAGTGGTTAAGGATCTGGCACTGACACTCCTGTGGCTCGGGTCACTGCTGAGGCACAGGTTCGATCCCTGACCCGGGAAGTTCTGTATGCCACAGACCTGGCCAAAAAAATCATAGATAGATAATATCATGCATGACTATATATAATCTATTAATATTTTTGTAGCCAAATATATGAATATTAACATAAAATAGGATAAATAAAAACTATAAAGTGGTTCAAATTAATGTTAGGTATGCTACCAAATGACTTATACAAAATCTTTTAGTTTTCAGAACTTTTTGGATTTCGGAAGTTGTGGATAAAGGGCTATTGGCCCCTACAATAAACTTCTTGATATTAAAGGATTTGGAAAGTACCACTTTACAGCCTGTAATGTAATTACTTCCTAATCTCTGCCTCTCTTTCCTTTCATAGCACCATCAGCCAAAGGAACTCATTCTTTTCTGGATGATAAATGACAAACAATGCATTGTAGCCACTATCTAGTCCCATACTTAATGGTGGATGGTGCTTATAAATCACAGAACTTATTGAATCCAAATGCAGTGTTCTAATCCTTTAACACTTTTCTCCAGGAAACCCTATTAGCCAGAACCACAGGGAAGGTCAAACCTATCTAATATCTTACCTAATCCTTTTCTTTCAATTTATTGAATCAAGACAAATCAAAGGAGAACACTTAATGAATATAAGAATGCATCCAGAATTAGATTATAGCATTTTAAAGCCTTTGAGATAAGATATGTTCAAGATTACCAGTCAGGTCTAATTTAGTACACTTTCGTTAATCTCTTCAATGCCTCCAAAGCAGTTTGTCAATATGGGAACAAGACAGGGATGAGAGAGGCTGCAGCTATCTGATGGATAAAAAAATGCTTTCAAAGAAGAAAAATTTTACTTTTTCTAATTAATTAAAAGATATGTGTAGTAATATACCTTTAGTTAAAAAGTGAAAGTCAACAGAACTAGTAAATGAACTTACAGAACTTGAAGAAATATTTGAATAAGACCTATTGTTTAGATACCCATGTGTCTATGAGAGAAGACATGAATATGTTGGAATGAGCAGCTGGTAGGAATACAGGAGTAATGGGTTTTGGTTCTAATTCTGGTACTAAAAATAGCGTGTCCTCTGAAAAGTCACTTAATGTCTCTTGGTTTCCTCTCCTTCAAGGTGGTAAATCACTTCTAAAGTTTCCTTAAATTCTAAAGTTCTATGATTCCATGAAGGGCATGGCATTTCCCCTAATCAATACAGTACACTGGTGAAAAATGTGGCCTGCCTAGCTCTGCCATTTATTAGCTGAATGTATATTAACTTGGGTAAGTTAATTTTATCACAATTTCCTTGTCTATAAAATGAGAATACCAAGAGTTCTCCTATGGTGTGGTGGGTGAAGGATCTGGCATTGTCACTTCAGTGGCTTGGGTCACTGCTGTGACATGGTTTCAATCCCTGACTCAGGAACTTCTATGTGCTGCAGGAGGAGCAAGAATGGTTCCTGGCACAAAGAACACAAGAAATTTTAGTTATTATCATTTTTCATCATCTCAACGTCTACATTAGAGACAGTAACAAAATATCCTCAACTTGCTTATTAACTCCTTGTGGATTGGCATTTAAAATTTTGCACACACACCACACACACACATACATATATTTTGTCTTTTTAGGGCCACACTTGCGGCATAGGGAGGTTCCCAGGCTAGGGGTTGAATCAGAGCTGAAGCTGCTGGCCTATGCCATAGCCACACCAGATCCAAGCCAAGTCTGCGACCCATACCACAGCTCATGACAATGCCAGATCCTTAACCCACTGAGTGAGGCCAGGGATCGAACCTGCATCCTCATGAATATTAGTCAGATTTGTTTCCGCTGAGCCACAATGGGAAATCTGCATTTATTTATTTATTTATTTATTTATTTATTTATTTATTTATCTTTTGTTGTTGTTGTTGTTGCTATTTCTTGGGCCGCTCCCGCGGCATATGGAGGTTCCCAGACTAGGGGTTGAATCGGAGCTGTAGCCACCAGCCTATGCCAGAGCCACAGCAACGCGGGATCCGAGCCGCGTCTGCAACCTACACCACAGCTCACGGCAACGCCAGATCGTTAACCCACTGAGCAAGGGCAGGAACCAAACCCGCAACCTCATGGTTCCTAGTCGGATTCGTTAACCACTGCGCCACGACGGGAACTCCCATTTCTTTATATTTTTTATCTTTATTACTGTTTGGGATAATACCTTCCAGAAATTTACTGCCTATTATGAGTAATATTCCCTAAGACAATTAGTCATAAATGTATACTTTTTTTCAGGATTTTCAAGATGAGCTCCTTATATATTCTAGGATGTAGTAATAACAAGGTCCACTATTACTACACTGTATACCACTTTCTCTATATTGACTCCAAGACAGAACAATATGATCCTTTTTAGCTTATCATTACAGACAATTCTCTCATTCCTTTCATAACTGCGACTGCCTCCTTTGGAGCTTTTTTTTTTTTTTAATAACACTACATCTTTGTTTTCACATGGGCAGATATTAAAATTTGTTTTTGCTAAATTCCTTTAATGTTGTTATAGTCATGTTTTAACAATTACAACATAAGGACACATTACTCTGAAGATTCTGTTCTCACTCTCTTTCTTAGCTTGGTATCCTAAGTCTTGATGTCAAGGTTATAGTGATCCAGATCAACCCACACTAGGGTTTTGATGTGGGCAGGTTCATGCAGCCTCTCTCTATTCCAGATAACCACCTTCTCTCTAGTTGCCACAGTGACAGGATGGGCTGGCTTATGAAACAGATTTTGATGATTTTTGCATTCCTGTCTTAAATTATAAAACAGCCTGAAAACCCATTCTTTAAGTAAATGCTAACATATTTACCTATTTGTCTCTCATCAAACAATTTCTCTCTCAATTTACTTTTTTAGTTCAAAAGAGTTTAGTGCCCTCTGAACAGATACACTTTTTTTTTTTTTTTTGGTCTTTTTGCCATTTCTTGGGCCGCTCTCGCAGCATATGGAGGTTCCCAGGCTAGGGGTCTAATTGGAGTTGTAGCCGCTGGCCTACGCCAGAGCCACAGCAACGCAGGATCCAAGCCACGTCTGTGACCTACACCACAGCTCACGGCAATGCTGGATCCTTAACCTACTGAGCAAGGCCAGGGATCGAACCTGCAACCTCGTAGTTCCTAGTCGGATTCGTTAACCACTGCGCCACAATGGGAACTCCTGAACAGATACACTTAAAATTTTTACTGTGCACTCCTCTCCTAATTTAATTTTCATAAAATTAAACTGATCTGGTATTCTTTATATTCTACCAACTGATCCTTACTAGATCTCTTTTATTTACAAAAAATTGCTCCTTAGGATATATACATAGAATATACTTTGGATGAGAGCTGCTACAGTGGATGCAGCAGCTGAGACAATTCCCATTATCTGATTATGGCTATAAAGGCTCTTTGAGAACATGCTGTCTGCTGTGATTAAGCCCACAACAAACTCTGAGTTAATCATCTTTCATACAGTTTGTCTGGTACATTCAAGGATTCAGAAGTACAGGACAGAGGAGACAAGATGGCGCAGTAGGACTTAAGTTCACCTCCTTTCACGAAAACACCAAAATCACAACTAATAACCATAAAAAAAAAAATAAAAACTATTGAACAAGATATTCTACACCCAGAGTCAAAGAAGGAGCCATAACAATACAGTAGGAGGGGTGTTTCATGATATAATCAAATCCTATAACTGCTGGGTGGGAGATCCAAAAACGAGAAAATAATTATATCCCAGAGGTTCTCACACAGGAGCGAGAGTTCAGAGCTCCATGTCTGGCTCCCCAGCATGGACTGGGAAGAGGAGCCCTTGGACCATTGGCTTGAACACCAACAGGGATTATGTGCAGGAGCTCCACAGGACTAGGGAAAACAAAGACTCCAGTCTTAGAGGGTCCACACAGTGCTTCACATGCACTATGTAATGACCTACAGAAAAAGCAGTGACTCCACAGGAACCGGGCCAGACCTACCTGTGGGTCTTGGAGAGTCTCATGGTAGGCTGTAGCTCACTGTGAGGGCAAGGCACCAGGACTCTTGGAGAGTCTCATTGTAGGTTACAGCTCACTGTTGGGGAAAGGCCTGCATGAGCTCTCTTAGGGGTGCTATTTT
This sequence comes from Phacochoerus africanus, assembly GCF_016906955.1. Lineage (NCBI taxonomy): Eukaryota > Metazoa > Chordata > Mammalia > Artiodactyla > Suidae > Phacochoerus > Phacochoerus africanus. The sequence continues at coordinate 69,948,479 of NC_062552.1, forward strand.
TGCACTAAGATGTAGCCCCATTCAAGTGGCCTGTAGAATCTAGCACTGGGATGATACCTCAGGCCAATCAACCAACAGAGTGGGAATACAACCCCACCCATCAGTAGACAGGCTGCCTAAAATCACCCTGAGCCCACACCTGCCTCCAAACACACCCTCTGATAAGACCCTGACCACCAGAGGGATAAGACCCAGCTTACCTACCAGTGGGCAGGCACCAGTCCCTCCCACAGGGAAGCCTACACAGGGCCCTGGACAAACCTCACCCACAAGGGGGTAGACACCAGAAGCAAGAGTAACCTAATATCTTACAGCCTGTGGAACAGAGACCATACACAGAAAGACAAAATGAGATGGTGGAGAAATATGTTCCAGACAAAGGAACAAGATAAAACCCCATAAGAATAACTAAGTGAAATGGAGATAGGCAATCACCTGAAAAAAATTCAGAGTAATGATAGTAAACATGATTCAAGATCTTGGAAAAAGGATGGAGGAGCAGACTGAGAAGATAAAAGAAATGTTTAATAAAAAGCTAGATTTAAAAAACGATATAATAACTGAAATGAAAAAATACGTAAAAGGAATCAATAGTAGAATACATGAGGCATAATAATGAATAAGTGAGCTGGAAGACAGTGGTGGAAATCACTGCCACAGAATAGATTTAAAAAAGAGAGAAAAGAAATGAGGACAGTCTAAGAGACATCTAGGGCAACACTAAATGCACCAACATTTCTATTGTAGGGGACCTAGAAGGAGAAAAGAAGAGAAAGGCCAGACGAAAGACCCCCTTCAGATCTAGGGACACATACAGACTGAGAGTGAGGAGACGGAAAAAGGTATTTCATGTAAATAGAAATCAAAAGAAAGCTGGACTAGCAATACACAAATCAAACAAAATAGACTTTAAAGACTGTTATGGGGACAAAGAATGACACTACTTAATGATCAAGAGATGAATCCAAAAAGATATAAGAATTGTAAACATTTATGCACCCAACATAGGAGCACCTCAATATATAAGATAAATGCTAACAGCTGTAAAAGTGGAAAATAGCAGTAACACAACAATAGTGGCGGACTTTAACACCCAACCTACAGCAATGGACAGATCATCCAGACAGAAAATCAATAAGGAAACATGTGTATTAAATGACACGTTAGACCAGAGGGACTTCATTGATATTCACAGAGCATTCCACCCAAAAGCAGAAAAATACACATTGTTTTCAAGTGCACATGGAACATTCTCCAGGAAATATCACACACTGGGCCACAAAGCAAGCCTTGGTAAATTTAGGGAACTGCTATCTTGTCAAGCATTTTTTCTGATCACAATGCTATGAGATTAGAAATCAACTACCAAGGAAGGAATAAACTGTAAAAAAACCCACAAACACATGGAGGCTAAACAATAAGCTATTAAATGACCAATAGATCATTGAGGAAATCAAAGAGGAAATTAAAAAAAATACCTAGAGACAATGACAATGAAAATATGATGATCCAAAACCTATGGGATGCAGCAAAAGCAGTTCTAAAAGGGAAGTTTGCAGCCATGCAATCTAACCTCAGGAAACAAGAAAAAATACCTCAAACCACCTCACCTTAAACTTACACAACTGAAAAATGAAGAACAAGCAAAACCCAAAATTAGTAGAAGGAAAGAAATCATAAAGATCAGAGAAGAAATAAAAGAAAGAGAGACAAAACAATAAAAAAGATCAATGAAACTACAAGCTTGTTCTTTACAAAAATAAGCATACATGATACACCTTGAGCTGCCTCATCAAGAAAAAAAAAGGGCTCAAATCAATAAAAAAATGAAATCAATAGAAATAATAGAAATGAAATCAAATAGAAATAAAAAAATCAAATCAATAGAAACAAAAAAGGAAAAGTTACAACTGACAGTACAGAAATACAAAGGATCATAAAAGACTACTACTAACAACTATATGCCAAAAAAATGGACAATGTAGAAGAAATGGGACACATTCTTAGAAAGGTACAATATCCCAAGACTGAACCAGAAGAAACAAAATATGAACAGACCAATCACAAGTCTAAAATTAAAACTGTGACTTAAAAGCTTCCAAAAAACAAAAGTTCAGGACCAATGGGCCTCACAGGTGAATTCTATCGAACATTTAGAGAAGAGTTAACACCTGTCCTTCTGAAACTATTCCAAAAAATTAGAGGAAGGAACATTCCCAAACTCATTCTATGAGGGTATGATCACCCTGATGCTAAAAGCAAAGATACCACACACACAAAAGAAAATTACTGGCATGGAGTTCCCGTTGTGGCTCAGTGGTTAACGAATCCGACTAGGAACCATGAGGTTGCGGGTTCGATCCCTGGGCTTGCTCAGTGGGTTAAGGATCCAGCGTTGCCATGAGCTGTGGTGTAGGTTGCAGACGTGGCTCGGAACCTGCGTTGCTGTGGCTCTGGCGTAGGCTGGCAGCTACAGCTCCGATTAGACCCCTAGCCTGGGAACCTCCATATGCCGTGGGAGCGGCCCAGGAAATGACAAAAAGACAAAAAAAAAAAAAAAAAGGAAAATTACTGGCCAATATCAATGGTGAACACAGATGCAAAAAATCCTCAACAAAATACAAGCAGAGCAAATCCAACAATGCAGTAAAAGGATCATGCACCATGATCAAGTGGGATTTATCCCAAGGATGCAAGGATTTTCAATACGATACATCACATTAACAAAGTGAAGAATAAAAATCATATGATCATCTCAATAGATATAGAAAAAGCTTTGGACAATATTCAACACGCATTAAAAATTTTTTTTCCAGAAAATGGGCATAGAGGGAACCTATCTCAACATATTAATGGCCGTATATGACAAACCCACAGCTAACATACTCAGTAATGAAAATCTGTAAGCACTTCCTATAAGATCAGGATGTCTACTTTCACTGCTTTTATTCAACATAGTTTTGGAAGTCCTAGTCATAGCCATCAGAGAAGAAAAGAAATAAAAGGAATCCAAATTGGAACAGAAGTAAAACTGTCACTGTTTGCAGATGGTATGACATTGTACATAGAAAATCCTAAAGATGCTACCAGAAAATTGCTAGAGCTCATCAATGAATTCAGTAAAGTTGCAGGATATAAAATTAATACACAGAAATCTCTTACATCTCTATACATTAACAACAAAAGATTAGAAAGAGAAATTATGGAAACAATCCCATTTACCACTACATCAAAAAGAGTAAAATACCTAGAAATAAACCTAGCTACGGAGGCAAAAGACCTGAACTCTGAAAACTCTAAGATGCTGATGAAAGAAAGTGAAGATGACACAAACAGATGGAAAGATATATCATGGTCTTGGCTTGGAAGAATCAATATTGTCAAAATGACCATACTGCCCGAGGTAATCTATTGATTCAATGCAATCGCTATCAAATTACCAATAGCATTTTTCACAGCACTATGAGAAAAAAAATTAAAAATTTGCATAGAAACACAAAAGACCCCAAAGAACCAAAGCAGTTCTGAAAAAGAAAAACAGGGCTGGAGGAATCAGGCTCCCTGACTTCAGACTATGTTACAAAAGTACAGTCATCAAAATACTTTGCAACTGGAACAAAACAGAAATACAGATACATGGAAGAGGATAGAAAAGCCAGAAATAAACCCATGCACCTATCTATGGTCAGTTAATCTATGCCAAAGGAGGCAAGTATATATAATGGAGAAGATACTTTCCTCAGTAAGTGGTGCTGGGAAAACTGGACAGCTACATGCAGAAAAATGAAATTAGATTATTCTCGAGGAGTTCCCCTGTGGTGAAGCAAGTTAAGGATCTAGTGTTGTCACTGTTGTGGCCTAGGTTGCTCTTGTAACACAGTTTTGATCCCTGGCCTGGAAACTTCCACATGCTTCGGGTGCAGCACCCCCCACCCCCGAAAAAAAAGAACATTCTTCAATATCATAGACAAAATTAAACTCAAAATGGTTTAAAGATCTTAGAGGAAAATATAAGGAGAACACTCTGACATAAATCACATCAATATCTTTTTGGATCTATGTTTTAGAGCAATGAAAATAAAAACAAATAAAACCCCCAAATGGAACCTAATTTAACTTAAAAACTTTTGCATAGCAGACCAAACCAAAAACAAAACAGAAAGACAATCTACAGAATGGGGGAAAATATTTGCAAATGATGCGACTGATAAGGGATTAATCTTCAAAATATAAAAACAGCTCATGATGGGGTTCCCACTGTGGCTTTTGTAGCTTAGTAGATTAAGAACCTGACATAGTGTACGTGAGGATGTGGGTTTGATCCCTGGACTCGCTTAGTGAATTAAGGATCTGGCATTGCCAAAAGGTGCAGCACAGGTTACAGATGTGGCTCAAATCCAGTGGTGCTGGGGCTGTGTTGTAAGCCTCAGCAACAGATCCAAATCAACCCCTAACTGGGAACTTCCATATGCTACCAAGTGCATCCATAAAAAGAAAACAAAGAGGAAAAAAAAAAAAAGAAAAAAAAAAAGCTTGTGCAGGTCAATTAAAAAAAGAAAAAAGAAACCCAACAACTCAATTAAAAAATGGACAGATGATCTAAACCGACATTTTTCCAAAGACATACAGATGGCAAAAATACATGAAAAGATGCTCAATATTGCTAATTATTAGATAATTGCAAATCAAAACTACAATGAGGCATCACCTCACACTGGTCAGAATTGCCATCATCAAAAAGTCTATAAACAATAAATGATATGCACTGTTGGTGGGAATGTAAATTGGTACAACCACTATGTAGAACAGTATGCAAGTTCCTTAAAAAACTAAAAACAGAACTACCACATGATCTAGCAATTCCACCGCTGGTGATATATCCAGACAAAACCATAATTAGCTAAGATACATGCACCTCAATATTCATTGCGGTACTATTTACAAAAGCGAAGTCATGGAAGCAACTTAAAACACCCATCAAGGGAGGAATGGATAAAGGATTTATGGTACATATATACACTGAAATATTACTCAGCTATAAAAAAATAACAAAATAATGCCATCTGTAGCAACATGGATGGACTTAGGGATCATCACACTATGTGAAGTCTGTGAAAGCGATATCATAGGGTATCTATCATACAAATGAACTTACTTACAAAACAGAAACAGTCTCACAGACCTTGAAAACAAACCTATGGTTACCGAAAGGGAAAGGTGGGGTATGGAGAGATAAATTAGAAGTTTGGGATTAACATGTACACATCCCTAGATATAAACAAAATAATCAACAAGAACCTACTGTATGTATAGCACATAGAATTTGCTACTCAATGTTCTGTAATAACCTATATGGGAAATGATTCTGAGAAAGAATGGATATAGGTATAACTCAATCACTTTGCTGTATACCTGAAACTAACCTAACACCATAAATCAACCATTTGCTAATATAAAATAAAAATTAAAAAAATAATTTACAAGTACAATGTTTTATGCTACTCACAGGGTTTGACTTCATCTCCATGAGATTGTCCAAAATACGAGTAACTGGTAGATTCTGTGGGTAAGAATAGTATTTTGTTAAATATTAAAAGACATAACAAACAAAAATTCTTCTTAAGTAACAAAACAATCTATCTAATTAGTCTATAGTTTAGTATGCCTACCTTTCAATTAAACACATTCTAAGTTACACTTTTTGTGAATGGTGTCATAGATGTAAATATCCTTGGCACTACTAAAGTTTCCATAAATAAAAAGCAATTTTTAGAAATATATAGGTATACAGCAGTTTTACTACAAATACATATATTTGGGTTTTTCACTTTTTTGGTTGGATGTTGGCCTTTTTTGTGTATGAATGTCTTTTTAGGGCCGCATGCATGGCACATGGAAGTTCCCAGGCTACGGGTTGAATCAGAGCTGTAGCTGCTGGCCTACGCCACACCCACAGCAACACAGGATCCAAGCCATGCTGTGATCTATACCACAGCTCATGGCAATACCGGATCCTCAATCCACTGAGTGAGGCCAAGGATCGAATCAACACCCTCATGGATACTAGGCGGGTTTGTTACAACTGAGCCACAATGTGAACTCCAATAGTCCAGAAATCATACACTGAAATCTTACATTTGTTAGTTTGATTTCTGTCTTTCTCCCTCATAGGAACTCTAGATGTTTGCTTTTTAATAATAGTCATCATAAGATTTTGTTTTGATCAAATAAGAATCCCATATTTTAATCTGCTTTCTTCAGATTGAAGTTTCTTTAAAACTATTATACTTACAGTTTGTGAAAATATGAGATTAAATGTTCCAACAAAATTAAAAAAAATTTTAATGTATATTCTCCTAGTCAAAAAGACTCTTGTGCTCTTTGAAAAAATGGGGAGGTGGATGCATACACAATTTTATTGACCATTTTTATTTTGCCTGGAATTAACTCCAAATTTTCAGTGACATACTGCATTGTCTTCTTATAGAACAAATCCCGCTTTGAACATGAAATGTAGAACACTGGTGTTGGCTGAAGACTGCCTCTTGAAATGCTTAAGTACTCTGGCATAAAAATACTACTGTTACATTTCAGTCTGACCATTTTAATCATTATTTTGAACACAGGGGTACAGAAAGTTTACCAAGTGACTATTATGTCTATTTAAATTACACTCCTACTGGGATGGTATTCTGCCCACTTTGAACTGCTATTTCCTTTGTGAACTGTGCAGGATATTCTGGAAAGGACAGTTTTGTATCTTAGAGATTTCACACAACAGAGGCAGTAAATCTGAATCATGCAAGTAACTATAGATAATATACTACCATTTTACAAGTTTTACTTTCTTTAGGTCATAAAACATTTTATTGTTACTAAAATGGACAATCACTAAGGAAAATGCTGCTTTGCTCAAACAGAAAATATGCATTTTTTTTCTTTTTCTACATAGACAAGGAAAAATCTTTTAAGATAATCTTGGGCAAGTAAAACTAAAGCTTTTTCATTATGCTCTGATATTTGTGTTGGCCAGGAACTTAATATAAACATAAGCACCAAATGTTCAAGCTGACTGAATGTACTTCCTGAATTCCATTTAGAATTTTTACAAAGGTAGCCCAAAATTTTACCCTTTAAATTTTGTTTCAAACACACTTCAGTTTGTATGTTTCAAATAAACTTGTATTTGTTCATATAAGAATAAGTCTAAACCATAACTTTCTCTACAGAATAAATGGGTGCAGATTTAAATCTATAAAAATGCATTATCCAAAAAAAAACTATAGTTACATATTTATTCCAAGTAACACTAAAAGAAGATGAAATACTTTGCAACATAAATGGAAGAAATAATTTAAAGAATTCTGGCATAAGGCAAAATTAGAAATTATAACATTTTACTAAATTAATATCCATTTCTCTATTTACATTTAACTCTCTGTTTAGCTCCCTGAATTGTACTATTAGATACGTACAAAGGAGAAACATTCAAAAAGATTTATGTAATTGATAAAGCCATAAGAGTCATATTACTTTTATTGTATTTGTGAAAATAACTGGAAATTTGAATATTTATACAAATATTTCATGATAATTCATTTAGTATAAAGATTTTTCTAAAAGGCACCATTACATTTTACTTTGTATTTTATAGCTCTGCTGTATCTGAAGGTAAGCCTGCCAGTAAACAGTTCATTAAATAAGGAAAATTTCCTTCTAACACTTCAAAAGTTTAGGAGTCCTGAGACAAATTTTTATGTTTTTCTTTGATCATTACAACCAGATAACACCAAAAGAATCACCTACCACTGCCACACCATACAATATTTGCACACTGTCACACATTAAGGAAAACTTTCAGTACAGAGAATGATAAAGGAAATAGTGTCTTTTAAAAGGCTTAATAAGAAAGAGTACTTCAGGAAACAACTTCTGAGATCTGTCACTGACTAATGCTCTCCCTAGCCTAAATGAAGACTTGAGTTAATCATTAAAAATTAATTTTATATTAAAATTTATATACAAGATTTTTAACTTCTGACTAAACTGAACTGTGGCAGCTAACAGGGAGAAAACCAAAGAACAAAATGATATAATTTTCTTCACTCAACAGATGGTCTGTTTCACTCATCTTTAGATACACACAAAAAATTATGTACCTCAATAAAAGAGGTATAAACGAAATTTAATTAAAAAAATTCCCAAGCATATTTTTCATTGTTTTAAGAAACTGTTTTAAAAATAAAATGAAAAACATTGTATAGGTTAGTAACATTGTATACACATACATATGAATGTCCGAAATTAAGAGTCCCATACACATGAATATCCTAAATTAAGGATCACTATTTCTAAAATGTTCAAATTTCAAATATAAGAACTAGAAATATATATTACTTGGAGGAAAAAATACAGTGAGAAATCCATTTCTAAAAATCTTAAATGGTTTTATGACCATAGTCATGTTTTATGATTTTAATCACTATAAAAATTTAAATAAAAACAATGTTAATTAGCATTCCTGCTGTGGCACAACAGTATTAGAGTGTCTCTTTAGCAAAAGGACAGAGGTTTAATCTCCAGCCTGGCACAGTGGGTTAAAGGATCCAGTGCTGTTATAGCTGTGGTGTGGGTTTCACCTGTGGCTAGGATCTGATCCCTGACCCGGGAACTCCATATGCCACGCCCCCTGCAGAAGTGAACTTTGTCTCTGATGATATAACTGCATAAGAACAAAATTGAAATATGCAAATATTTTTTAAAAAGACAATCTAAAAACACTTCCCCCTGTAGTCCTAGAATTGGCTACTTACTGCCCTATATTGCCATCTAGTCTATGGTTACTATTTCCAACTATTCCTGCTGAGGAATCCCATCCTTAAGCTTGGGATGATACTCTGATGCTGAACTTGGCAGTGAAGCTGGAGCAAGAGTTGCTGCTGTCTTGATTATCAAAGTCCTAGAGAATGAAAAGCAGTATGTGTACCTCCTTAAAGAGAATACTTATCTTGGAAGACTGTGTTAGCCAAGTAAAGAGTAAGACAGGAGTATGCAGATACTGGAAAGTTGTCAGGGAAGCAGATTGGAGGAAGGGGAGTAAGACAGATCATCTATTTCCAAATTTAAAATTATAAATCAGAAAAGGATCTGCAGAGTGAATACAATATCCATATCTTACAGATGAGGAAAGAATAAAATATATAATGTGGTATTTTTCCCAAAAACATAGCATATTAATGGCAGTAAAATCAAGAAACAGGATTACATGGACCCAATAAAACACATCCAATATTCCATCATTCAGCTTCAACAATTATCAACTCATGACAAATTCTTATTTTATCTATACTCTCATTTACTCCCCACTACCCTAGGCTGTTTTAAAAGAAGTCTCCAGTATCAAATAATTTTAGCAATAAGTATTTCAGTATATATCTCCAAAATATGAGAATTCCTAAAATAAAAACAAAACAAAACAAAATACACCCTTGTAACACTACTATCACACATAAAATAGCCAGCAATAATTTTTTTTTTTTCTTTTTAGGGCCGCACCTGTGGCATATGGAAGTTCCCAGGCTAGGGGATGAATTGGATCTGTAGCCTGCTGGCCTACACCACAGCCACAGCAATGTCAGATACAAGCTGCGTCTGTGACCTATAGCACAGCTTGCAGTCTTTTTTAATCAACTGCATTCTACGGCTTGCAATTTGTTTCTAGGGTGTTTTTTGCTGGACTCAGAGCTGCAGCTGCAGGCCTACACCACAGCCACAACAATGTGGGATCCAAGCCACATCTGTGACCTACACTACAGCTCATGGCAATGCTGGATCCTTAACCCAATGAGAGAGGTCAGGGATTGAATCCGCATCCTCAAGGATACTAGTTGGGTTCATTATTGCTGAGCCACAAAGGGAGCTCCCCTGTTTTTAGTACATTTTTAAAAGAGGAAGTATTTTAACAAACAAGCCAAAGAAAGTGAAACAGAAGACTTTTAAATTACACAACTTTGCACTAAATTATTCATTGACACATTCTTGTACTATTATCCTCACATAAATGTATTTCAAATCTGTGACTATCATTCAAATGGTTTTATGTGATAGCTGATACTTGTGATGTACAAAATTATGCTGCCCAAGAAACAAAAAAGTAAAAAAAGCTCAAATAAGTGACCTAAAAAGTGGACATAAGATACTCTATTCTTTCTATCTTATAGCTTAAAATGCTTATTGACATAAAAAATCCAAATCAATAGAGATTTAAGAGGCATAAATTAATCGAAACTTATGCAAATGTAAAACAGAATTCATTTCTATCATTTTCCTGACATTTTCCTTTTCTCAACCTGCTTCATTATCTCCCTGTAGCAGTTTCTCTAAATTTTAGAACTTTAGAATATAACTTTTAAAATGGCTTTCTATAAGTTTAAATATTCTAGAATGAGAGTTTTTTAAGTATTAAATTAACAAAGATTACACACATACACACAGGTCTGATTTGGGAAAGATGTCAAGAAACATGCACTGGAAATCACTGCATATTGGTACAACTTTTCTGGATGGCACTCTGGTAGTATTTACTAAAAACAATTAGAAATGTTCACATTTTAAATGCCACTAGTCAGTTCTAGTAATTTATCATACGGAAGTAATCAGAGATGAGTATTCTCACCCAGAAAAAACTAACATTTAAAACCTCGTTGGTTGGGGAGTTCCCATCGTGCCTCAGTGGTTAATGAATCTGACTAGGAACCATGAGGCTGTGGGTTCAATCCCTGGCCTTGCTCAGTGGGTTAAGGATCCGGTGTTGCTGTGAGCTGTGGTGTAGGCTGCAGGCACGGCTGGGATCCAGCATTGCTGTGGCTCTGGTGTAAGCCAGCAGCTACAGCTCCTATTAGACCCCTAGCCTGGGAACCACCATATGCTGCGGGTACAGCCCTAAAAGGACAAAAAGACAAAAAACAAACAAACACCTAGTTGGATATCCTTCAGTTTCTTCTATTTTTTCTTTTTAAAAAACAATGAAAAGATCACACTGAATTTACTGTTTTATGACTTCTATTTAACCACTGTCCACCAAATCAAATATTGCCTTGAATTCTGAACCTAAAAAGTCTTATAAATGTCTATGTTAAAAAAATGGCATGGTTCTCCTAGTATTGGTGACAGAAATGTGACAGAGATAACCACCAATCATTCCCAATTTTACTTCTGTGAGAAACTGCCCATATCAAAGCAGTATATTATTTACTATGTTAAGAACAGGAATGGGATTTGAGGTCACAGAGGATAATCTGTTTTGATATTTATTAAACTTAACTCTAAATAAAACAAACTTTTGTGTTAGCAGAATACATATTTAAGTCAGTGAGTTTAAATACTTCTTACAAACATGATTCCAGGACATATACCATGTTACTCTAAGGCTATAAGTTCAAAAAGTATGAGCATCTCAAAGATTTAAATTTATCATTTTTTTTTGACTTTTTGCCTTTTCTAAGGCTGTTCCCACAGCATATAGAGGTTCCCAGGCTAGGGGTCGAATCGGAGCTGTAGGCACTGGTCTACGCCAGAGCCACAGCAACGCAGGATCTGAGCTGCATCTGCAACCTACACCACAGCTCACGGCAACGCCAGATCGTTAACCCACTGAGCAAGGGCAGGAACCAAACCCGCAACCTCATGGTTCCTAGTCGGATTCGTTAACCACTGCACCACGATGGGAACTCCTATAATTTCTCTCTTTTTTTTTTTTGGTCTTTTTGTCTTTTTGCTATTTCTTTGGGCCGCTTCTGCGGCATATGGAGGTTCCCAGGCTAGGGGTCTAATCGGAGCTGTAGCCGCTGGCCTACGCCAGAGCCACAGCAACGCGGGATCCGAGCCGTGTTGCAACCTACACCACAGCTCACGGCAACGCTGCAGCTCATGGCAACGCCGGATCGTTAACCCACTGAGCAAGGGCAGGGACCAAACCCGCAATCTCATGGTTCCTAGTCAGATTCATTAACCACTGCGCCACGACGGGAACTCCATAATTTCTTAATGTTATCAAGTATTCGTGATAAAGATCCTTTTGTTTAGGGAATCTTACTACTTCTAAAAGTGACATGTTAAGTAAAATATGTAATTCTCCTTAAAAATAAATTTAATCACATGTAGTTATACAATAGCCAGTCTATCTAGCAAAAGACAGACATAATCTTAGCAACTGGTGGTTCTCCCTTTGTCTCACATACAAAATCATCTTGTCCACAGTTGGTAATAAGCAGAATGGTATGACGAAGATTTCTCTCCTACACAAGACTCTACACAGGCTTCTTCTAAACTCTTTTTCAACTGGGCCTCAACTTTTGGACTTCTGTGTCCGTCTTTGAATTGTCCAATTTTAGAAAGAATCCTGCTAAGTTAACTTATAGGTAAAATCCCTCAATCCTTGAAACCTGATCACCCTTGGTATCTCATCAGGTTTCTCACCTTCCACCATCTTCCAGGCGTTGTCTGATCACACTAGCCTGCCTTTAGCAAGAATCCTGTTAGGCCGGGTTAGCTAGAATCACTTTTTTGTCTTTTTAGGGCTGCACCCACAGCATATGGAAGTTCCCAGGTTAGGGGTCAAATCGGAGCTGTGGCCATTGGCCTACTCCACAGTCACAGCAATGCCAGATCCATTCTGCATGTGTGACCTACGCCACAGCTCACGGGAATGCTGGATCCTTAACCCACGGAGCGAGGTGAGGGATTGAACCTGTGTCCTCATCATTCCCAGTTGGATTCGTTTCCATTGTGCCACGACGGGAACTCCCCAGAATCACTTTTATCCCTGATGTTTCCTCTTAATAATTTTCCATCCACTGATCCCTATACTCTGTTTCTTGACTATAAATTCAGACTTTTCCTTGATGTATCTGGAGTTAAGCCAGTCTCTCTCTCAGACTGCAAAACCCCATGGTGGTGGTCCTAACATCTTTCACAATGGTCCCCCTGAATAAAGTCTGCATTACAGTACTTTAACAAGTGTCATGACTAATTTTTTCTTTAATAGGTGCTGGGCTAAAATGTAAAGTACATTATGTTCCCAACTCAGGAAAGTACTGTGAACCAGTAAAAAAAAGTGAGTGAAGTATTCAGTAGTAGCCCCTTACTAGAAGAGAGAGAGAGAATGGGAAGGACTGAAAATAATTCCTAAGAGAGACAATGAAGTTTTTGGCTTTCCAAGTACTACTTAGGAAATAATGCAACCTGGAATGTCTCTCAAGGAAAGTTAGGAAGTAATAAACCTTTTAATTAAAGACAGCAAATTAGGATTTTTCACTGTTCTTTACTAACACTACATGGTTTTTACAATAAAATCTTACTTATTCAAAAATTGAAGACCTCCTTCATGTAAAGTGCTACGGAAAATTCAAAGATAGGCAAAAAAATTTCTTGCATTCAAGGAACTTATCAAGAATTAAAACAATATATGTCAACTGTATCTCAATAAAACTGGAAAAAAAGAAGTAAAATATAAATATATACTGCTAATACAAATCACCATAGGTAAACATCATTAGAAAGATCAAAAGTGTGGAGGAAGTTCAGAGAAGGAAAAGATCTATTTTTTTTTTTCCTAAAAACAAGTAAACACTCAATATTCAAATTGAAATAACTGAATAGTTAACTCTATTTCTTTTTTTAATTCGGCCTTTAAAATCCTTCTCATTACAAACTGAAGCATTTATGTGTGAAATATTCTATCTCAGATTTGCCTTAAAATATCCCAGTAAAAATAAATAAAATTAAAAAAATATAAGTGGAGAGATGAAAAAGATTAGCAGGAAGTTGTGTACTGAACCCTGATGAAGGGTTCAGAAGAGTTTGATATACTAATGCATATTTGAAAATTTGCATAATAGGAAGTTAAAAACAAGGTGTTTTTTTTTTTTTTTGGCTTTTTAGGGCCTCATCCATAGGCACAGCATGTGGAGGGTCAAACTGGAGCTACAGCCACCTGCTTATGCCACAGCAACACCAGATCCGAATTGTGTCTTCGATCTATATAGCACAGCTCAAGGCTAAGCCAGATCCTTAACCCACTGAACAAGGCCAGGGATCAAACCCACAACCTCATGGTTCCTAATCGGATTCTTTTCTGCAGCGCCACGATGGAAACTCCACAAGCCAAGTTTGATAAGAAACCAAACCAATTAATTAAATATCTATATATTAGAATAACAAAAACAAAAGAAATGCAAAAATCATTAAAAAACATCTTATGTTTAAAACCAAGATTATTCTAAAATGAAGTGTGAAACCAAGCTATAGTTTTATTATTCTAAAACATAAATTCTACTAAAAATATCTGCATTTTAATTTACACAGGACTTTAAACTACTAAGACTACTAGTTTATTAATATTCTCCAAACATGTTAAAGTGCAAATGATATACATTTATGTAATAGTACATTATTCTAAGTTTTCATTTTTTTCACAAATCTGACAGTAAACAAAAATGTCAGCAGTCCATTGAGCCGATTTTTTAAAAAAAGCATAAAATCAGAGTTCTGAACTATACATATAAAATACTTTTACTCTTAAATAAACCAGTAAAGGACCCCCTGATTTTATTCCTAATATTTGTAATTTGAATACATCTAGGAAGCTGCTCCAGCTGAGCAATCAATCTGTCAACATTTGTTCAAAAGTTACTAGTGTTTCCCAACAAGTGTACTTACTTGCTGTTTCAATACGAGGTTCTTCACTCCTTCCATCACAAACTGTGATCCTGTATTCATGACTCGTGATAAGAGACTAGGCAAAAGAAGAGGACCAAATTAAGTATAAATTACCTCTCCAATTTATCACAGATAAAATACTTATTTGATTACACAACACATGCTGATGCTCACTGCAGTGACCACCTTTGTTTTCACTAAATAAGTGTCCTGAGAATTTCTGCCTCCATGGAAATCACTGCCACAATTTTATATAACACATTTATTTAAAATATTCTGACTAGTCAATATTAATAAGACATAAAAATAGAGCTGCCCTCAAACATTTTAATTGCTAAGCTTAGCTATAGTATTTAGGCAAATTAATAACCGAAGAGAATTCCTTGCTTACCTGATTGTCTTAATGTCAAAACAGTAAATTAGATAGTAATTCAGACGACTTGCTTTAGGATTTTAAAGCACACTAACACACTGAAAATATATATGCTTATAACGATTATGAATAGGTCAAAAGTTACTATGTTCGTTATATCACAGCAGCTAGATCCAATCCTTTGTTGTATACCCTCTCCACCCGTACATAAAATCTGATATAAAAATGTGAAGCGCAATACACCTGGTGAATTTTATCCTGATTCTGTTTATTTATATGAATATATTTATTTGAAGAATGATTACTATCTGAATTTTTAACAACAAAATAACACACACAAATGATCTGCCTTCAAAGGATTTTTTTTCTAATTTTATTTATTTTATGTCTTTTGTCCTTTTAGGGCTGCATTGCGGCATATGGAGGTTCCCAGGCTAAGGGTCTAATCGGAGCTGTTGCTGCTGGCCTATGCCAGAGTCACAGCAATGCCAGATCCGAGCCGCGTCTGCAACTTAGACCACAGCTCATGGCAGCACTGGATCCTTAACTCACTGAGCAAGGCCTGAGATCGAACCTGCAACGTCATGGTTCCTAGTTGGATTCTGCTGCGCCTTGACAGGAACTCCCAAAGGATGTTTTGCAGGACAGAATGGTCATATTGCATTTTGATATCAGAAGGGTAGAGAAAGCCTTCAAATCATCCAAGATTTTCTTAGAACACATTTTTATTAAAATCCTCAACTGTGAAATCTAAAGATATCTAATAGGCTTTTAAAATTCCAGTAAGATTTTAAGACATGGGACTGGAAAAGTATTTTACTAAATACATGAAAGTAATTTCCCAAATATATTTTAATTTTTCCTATATTGTCCTACTCCCCTCTGAAACGAAGAGATGGAAATCATTTCTTGCAGGACAAAAATAAGAGAAAGTAACGCCTGTTGGAGTGACCAGTTCTGAGGCAATTCCCAGGCACCATGTAACTCTGAGGGAGGGGGTGTGCTGGACAGTACTGTCTGAAGGTGAGGCCAGCAGGATTCATTTCACCAAGCACTTACAAGGTCCTGCCTTGCCTTTGTTTTTTGGAAACTGTTTCATTAAAACCAGCACCTTGGGGTGGGGCTAGGAAAAACCTATTCTCCTCTGGGCTTCCTGCTTTTGTTCAAGGCTCTAAAAGATAAGCTAGGATTTTGAAACTAGGATGGTATGGATAAGAGCAATTAGAAGTCACTTTGTTCACCTCCTTTGAAAAATCACACACATGTTACACAGTTTCTCTGCAGTCAGAAGTTGTACCCAGCCTACTATTTTAGAAGTATGCCTCCTTAGTAGTAAGCTTAGTTTCATCTTTTTTGGGGGGGCCCCAGATACAGCATATGGTTATTTTCAGGCTAAGGGTCAAACTGGAGTTGCAGCTGCTAGCCTATGCCAAGATCATACCAATGCAGGATCTGAGCTGTGTCTGTGACCTATGCCATAGGATCCTTAACCCACTGATCAGGGCCAGGGATTGAACCCATGTCCTCATGGATACTAGTCAGGTTTGTTTCCACTGAACAACAATGAGGAACTCCTAGTTCCATCTTGAAGCTAGGCCTTGAGTGTCTAACTTCAAGTCTATATTATCAACATTGATACAAAAATAGTTTTAAGCTTCATGCATCTTCTGAAAATGAAAAATACATTTTAAGAACAAGGAAGCATATGAAACCATACCATATAAAATACATAAACTTCACTTATAATGTTTGACTAATTTCTGCTATACAGCAAAGTGACCCAGTCATATGCATATACACATTCCCTTTATTGTATTATCTTCCACCATGGTCTATCCCAAGAGACTGGATATAGTTTCCTGTGCTATACAGTAGGACCTCATTGCATACCCATTCTAAATATAATAGTTTGCATCTAGTAACCCCAAACTCCCAGTCCATCCATTCCCTTCCCCCTCCCCCTTGGCAACAAGGCTGTTCTCTGTGAGTTTTTTATTCCGTAGATAGGTTTCTCTGCACCGTATTTTAGATTCTACATACAAGTGATATCATATGGTATTTGTCTCTTTTTTGACCTACCTCACTTTATTATGATAATCTCTAGTTGTTCCAGCCATACATTTTAAAATGACAATTTAAACTAAGGAAGCCAAAGGCATGGTGACATTTGTTTTGTATCAAACTGAAAGAATTCTACATCCAAAGTGTCATACATTATATTTTTAAGGCATTAAAGTTCAATTATGGTACGGAGTACCAGACTTGTTTGATCAGTTATTAAAAATAACACCAAATAAAATTAAAACATTTTTTGAAAGAGGAAAAAAAATAAACAAAACAATAAAAAAAATACTTACCCCATTGGTTTAGTGGTAGTGTTGCCGTAACTGGCAGGAGCTGAAGCCATCTTGGCAAAAGCCCTATGAAATAAAAAAGTTATATTTAATAACTGATTATTTGAGCTTACATTAAGTATCATGGCATTAAAATATCTACTCACTAACCATAACTTTTACTATGCAGACAGTTTCTGAAAAAAAAAAAAAATTTTTCTGGAGCTCCCGTCGTGGTTCTTTGGTTAATGAATCCGAATAGGAACCATGAGGTTGCGGGTTCAATCCCTGGCCTCGCCCAGTGGGTCGAGGATCTGGTGTTGCCGTGAGCTGTGGTGTAGGTTGCAGACGCGGCTCAGATTCCACGTTGCTGTGGCTCTGGCATAGGCTGGCGTTTACAGCTCCAATTCAACCCCTAGCCTGGGAACCTCCACATGCCGCGGGAGCGGCCCTAGAAAAGGCCACAAAAAAAAAAAGACAAAAAAAAGAATTTTTCAGTAAGTAAAATACAGTGTTTCAGCACAGTGTTTCAATTGTCAAACAATTATACAAACATTGATTATGTAATTTGTAAACATATAAAATAATGGCCAAACATAGAACAGGTAGTACTAAAATACTGAGATTCTTTAAAAAACAGAAATATGTTAGTTGCCCAAACTTCACAATTTTTCTTTTATATCTGATTATTAATGTGAGATGAAGACTTTGTGTCTTAAAAGAACAACTGCGTACTAAGTTTAGTCTCTTAACTGTTCTCCACATTCCATACTCCCTCATTCCCAGACATATGCCTTTGCTCCTATTGTCCTTTGGGGGTATAAACTCTCCAATAAAAATTGTACATTTCCTTTTAAGATTCAACTCAAAATCACTTTCTTCATTAACATTATTCAGATTCAATGATTTTTCTTTTCAGTTACATACACACTTTTATAATGAACTGCATATAGTCATTTATTTTCAAATCTTTCTAAATGTCCGGAATATCTTTAAACTACAGAATTCTTGAAGGCTGGGCAAAAATATGGCAGTGAGCTGTGTCTTAAATATATATTTTCCTTCTGGGAATATGTTCACTGTAGAGGATCCGGAAAACAGAATGCTCCCAGAAAAACCCTACACTTACAGGTAACCACTGTTAGGATCTTGGCATATATTCTTCTCATCTTTGGACACATGCATATATAATATATATAATTTATAAACAAAATGAGTATCTTATTGTACATACTATTCTATAACATTTGTTTGGCTGCACCTGAAGCATATAAAAGTTCTCGGGCCAAGAATCAAATCCCAGCTGCAACTGCAACCTACACACAGCTGCTGCACTGTTGGATCCTTAACCCACTGCCCTGAGCCGAGGATTGAACCCATGCCTCAGCAGTGACCCAAACCTCTGCAAAGACAACACTGGATCCTTAACCTGCTGCACCACAGCAGGACCTGCTATTCTATAAAATTTTTACAGCAGTGTGCCACAAATATTTTTATGTGAATCATAATGATTTCTAATCATTTAAAATGCTTGTGTAGGCAGTTCTGTTGCAGCTCAGCAGTAACAAACCTGACAAGTATCCATGAGAATGCAGGGATTGAACCTGACCTTGCTTAGTGAGTTAAGGATTTGGCATTGCTGTGAGCTGTGGTGTAGGTTACAGACATGGCTTGGATCTGGTGCTGCTGTGGGTGTGGTGTAGGCTGGCAGCTGCAACTCTTGACTTGACCTCTAGCCTGGGAACTCCCATATGCTGTGGGGGTGTCCCTAAAAAGCAAAAAAAAAAAAAAAAAGATTTTGTAAATGGAAAAAAAAATCTATCTAAATGCTAGAAAATCTTGTGAGAGTAAAAAAAAGAAGGAGAATAACTAAGGTGCGGAAGATGAAATGCTAAAAATATTCTATTTCAATCTGGACAAAATTTGCTATAATAAATACTGTTAGAGAAATCCCAAACGCACAATTCACAATTTTGTTCAGAAAGGAGGATGTCAATCAACTGTTTCTAGCAGTTGACTGGAATGTCTGCCTTTAACAAAAACTAATTTTTCACCAGAAACAATACCTAAGTGTAAATAAGATATACCCATCTTTTAATAATGAAGAAGGGTTAAAGAAAGAGTATTACATTTATATGGCTAGAATATTATGCAAGCACTAATACTACCAATGAAGATTATAGCTGATCCTTGAGAGACATGGGTCTGAACTGTCAGAGTCCACTTACTCATATTTTTATCAATAAACATATACTATATTACTACATGATCTGCGATGGCTTAAATCCATGGCTGTGGAACTGAAAATACAGAGGGCCAGCCCATAGTGAAGTAATACTTGGACTTCGGCGTCCCTAACCTCCAGGTTGTTCAAAAGTCAGCTGTATTTAAGACAATGAAAAACTGGCATGAGGAAAGTTATTGGGAAACTGGAATGCAAATTGTTATCTATAACAATGATTCCCCAATTAAAAAATAAATATGTAATGTGCATATAAAAGGATATAGACTAATGTTTACTTGTAGACTCTGGATGGGGAGATTACAGGTAAGTTTTTACTTTTTTTATACCTTTATGAGTTTTCTAAAATTTTCTTTGATAAATTGGTAAAACCCTTATAATTAGAAAGAAAAATGTTACAAATTAGAAATTATATACTGTGTAACATATAAAATGATGCCTAAGACTGTCTTTCCTCTCATAAAGAATGAAAGGAATAGAATGAAACATCTCACCAATGGTTTGATTAAGGAGTTCCAACGAAGTTATAATGTAAAACACAATGAAATATACAACAGCCAAATGTGTTAGTGTCTATATTTCATAAAAATTGGAAAAGAGGGTTTTTAGGTTTGTCTTATTAAACTAAGGTTTGTTATGCATTTTTTCTTATATAAGAACACAATGAATTAAAAGCAAATTCAAAAAAACAAAACAGAAGTATAGATAATAAAAAGCACCCATAAACTCACGACTCAGAGATAACCACTGTGTGAACAATTTTTATAGTTCTCTTACTATGCATATTTTTTTATAGTTGGGATCAGAATGGATATTCAATCCTCTAGCCTTAAGAAATTAATTACACTAATATCTTGAAGGTACTGTTGTAGAAAATTTAGAAAATAAAGAACCCAAAATGAAAAAAATTCTACTACTTGGAGTTACCCACTATTAGCATTTAAGTGTACGTCACTTTGCTATCCAATTATATGTATATATGTGGTATGTCTACATACACACACACACATAAACACACACAGGTGAATGGATTGGGATCCTACTGTTAAAAAAGGTCAGCTAAGTTTTAGCTCAATAGAGTATACCTGATTTCAACAAATTAAGGTAATACTGACAACAAATTATCATCTTACCACTTTTCTTTATATCACTTAATATGGTTTAACACTATTCTGTTCATTTGTTTGCTTATTTGTTGATTTGCTGTTCCCTCAACACAAATGTAAATTTAATGAGTAGGGGCTTTCCACAGCATGTTCACTATTGTATTTTTAATGTCTAGAAGAGTTCCTGGTCACTGAGACAAAGGAAATATTTATTAACAAATCACTGACTAATAAACTGTATTTTCACTTCACCATATAACATGGCCATTTCCCAATGGTATTAAATAATTAGTCTTCCATAACATGATTTTTAATGACTCAGTTGCATTCCTTATGGAAATGACATAATTCAATATTACTGCCAGACATTTAGGTAGGTTTTCAAAATTTATTACAATAGCTTCTAAGATTTTACAACTCCAATTACTTCTTTGGGATTAACTCTTAAGAGAAGTGCTAGGTCAAGGCTGTACTTCATCATTAGGTAATTTTCCTGCATCCTCGGCACAACATTTTCTAAATCTTTGCATTATGTTAATCTGTACTTTTCTGATTACTAATGAAATAAAAAAAAATTTTCTTTAATATTTTTTGAGACATTTGACCCAAAACATTTCAGTCTTTGACGTTCTCATCTCATCAGTGAAGAAAAATATAGGAAAAAATATGTCTAGGAAAGAAAGGTATCACCATTTTATATAAAACTATCGATAGGGTGGGGGAGATAAGGAAATATTTATGCCTATGAATTAAAAAAAAAATACTAAGACACTGTTCAGTTTTCTTAGTAATATTCCCATCTTCTTGGAAACTTAACTGCCACTGTATTCTCTCTCTTTCTTTTTTTTTGTATTCTCTTAAACTATAAGAACTGAAGAATAAAATAAAACTTACTTCCACTGTTTGATATATTGTAAGGGATTAAGGTTGCATCCTGCATCAGTTAAAGCTTTTTTGTACTGCTCCAAATCAGCCTGAAATAAGAATGATATAACAAAAAAATTTTACTTTCATCAAAGAGAAGACCATTTTTTTGTTCATTTGATTATTCAAAAAGTTAGACCAAAGGCATGAGTACGTAAGTAGAGTAAAGCGGTATCTTACTTAAGTGGGTACCTAAATGAGCACCTAAGACAAAAATCACATTTAATGAAAATTATTTTTGACAGGCTCCCAAATCACCTATAAAATACAGTATTTTGCCATCCCTCAGGAAGTCCAACAGTGTTTTTCCTCCAGTGTTGACACAGATTGTTTGTCCCTGGGATAAGCATTAAGAAGATCTGGCTTGACCAAGTATATTTCAAACTGGAAACACGAGGGGAATGACCTCAACTTAGGGGAAATGCAGATTTAAGTTATCCCACCTTATATTCACTATAAAGGTCCAAAAATATTAACTGAATAGCTGGCGTCCTACAATTTTTAAATCATTTTCTCTTTCTTACTCCTTTTTTTACTGATGAGTAAAGTCTAGTTGAATTCATGTATAAGAGTCTATCATAGTGACTGCACTGTAAAATTTTAAAAGAAAGAAACTCTTAAGCTCACTCTCAATCAGAGACATTCACTATTTCACATTTTGGGGGCTATCAATCTAACATCAGTAGTCATAATTTGCTTTAAGCTTCTTAATGACCACTTAAACTTATGATAAGACATAATTCTTACCAAAAATAAATAATGTGGTTAAATTAAGGTAAACTGAATTAATCATAGGTTCCTAAGAAATATTATAAATAGGCTATTAGAATCCCTTTAGATATAGGTATAACCTCATTAATAAGAGCAATATTTCTGAAAAGAAAACTATAAGTAGTACCCTCTCATCAGAAGTTTTGCTTTCCATGATTTCAGTTACCTGTGGTCAAGTGATGTCTGACTAAATGGAAATTCCCAGAAAAAAAAATTCATTACATCTTATTTAAATTATGTGCTGTTTTGAATGTCATGATGAAATCTTGCTCACTGCCCCAACCAATGACATCATCTCTAGACATCTAACCATCTGTCAACCTTGTCATGGCTTGATGATACAAGATCATGAAGCAGATGATCCTCCTTCATGTCAGAAGGTCAACAGCAACCTAATGCTACATCTCAATGCCTATGTCATTCATCTCATTTCACCTTATCATGCAGGTTTTTTTATCAGGTCACATCATCGTAAGAATGAGTACAGTACAATATATTCGGAGAGAGAGTTGTCATTCACATAACTTTTATTATAGCATATTGTTTTAAGTTATTCTATTTTATTATTAGTTATGATTGGTAATTTCTTACTGTGCCTAATTTACAAATTAAATGTCATAGATATATATAGAAAAAAATACATGGGGGGGGGTTTGGAACTATCCACAGTTTCAGGCATCCACTGGGGGCCTTGGAACGTATCCCCCTTTGATAAAGAGGAGACTACTGTACTTTGTTACTGAATTAAAATAAAAGTCAAGAGATGTATACCCAGGACAGTACTGGGTTTGATTTGCTATTTGACATGCCAAAAACAAGAAGCCTCACAATCTACTAGACATTAGAAAAATAATTGCTATCAGCAAAGGAAAGGAGTTTCCAACAGCCATATCATTCTAAGTATCATCCCTGAGGTCCTTATGCTTGTTGCTCATCCAGTAAAATTAAACTAAGTTAACACTAGAAAGAGTTAACAGGTCACTATCCCAGCAACAAGACTGATACCAAAGTCATGACTTTCCTTCACTGTAAGTCAGTTACCTCAACATGGTAAAAAAAAAAAAAAAAAAGTTTTTCCTCAAAAGCATCTGATGGCTCAGTACAGAAAAACAACAAAATATCCCACAACCTACTCTTCCAAAGAGAAAAAAAATCTTCTAGGACTGAAAATTTGTCATTTTCCAATCATTCTTAGAAATTCACTCAGATATCAAAGTAGCTATTTTACTGCAATACAAAGTGTCTCAACTTTATATGTATCATATGAAAGATGTGAATCTGAAGTTTAATCTTATTAAATTGCAGTATTTATATAACTTTTGAAACTTTGGGTATTTGCTTCCAAGTAACTCCTCTATATTTTATAATGGACATTAGTTTCAAAACAACTGCAAAATATTACCAAACTTTTCCTTTAGGTTCAAGATAAATTCCTCAGAAGGAAAATAGGTATTAATGGCTATATCTTAAAGAAAAGGAACTTTTAAGATCACCATGAGAAATGATAAGACCAATCTTTCAAAAAGCAGAGCAAACTTGGTTAACTTATTTCAGAATAGTTATTTTCCAGAAATAAGAATTTTGGCTACTTACGCTCAGTTCACATTCCAACACTTAAAAAGAGTGAGACATTTCTTGAGAAATGGACAGTTTTCTGGGCCACCATAAATACTGCTATAACACTCAGCAGTAAATAGAACCAGCCTTAAGAAACTGTTTTCTTTTAAAGGAAGGCGTGAAGTAGTTATCTGGCTATAGTGATTTTTACTACTTTTTTTTTTTTAAACAAACGAGTATTCCCCCTTCTTCTCAATAACTGAAAACAGAGAACATACCTCAGAAGGTGCTTGCTGTGCACTTATATAATAGATAAGAAACAGCCTCATTTTATCTTCCGGAGTTCCTGCTATAAAGGGGAAAACAGATAAAGAAAAAGAAACTTTTAGAATTCTATTTATGTATTATATAGTCAATGCTGTAAATTCAAGGCATACACAAATGTGATAAGAAAAAATAAAGTTCTTTTTTCTGTTTTTTGCTTTTTTTTCTTTTTAGGGCCACACCTGCAGCATATGGAAGTTCCTGCGCTAGGAGTCAAATTGGAGCTGCAGCTGCTGGCCTAGGCCACAGCCACACGATATCCATGACACATCTATGACCTATGTTGACCTATGTAATTCCAGATGCTTAACCCATTGAGCCAGGCCAGGGATCCAACCTGCATCCTCATGGATACTAGCTGGGTTCTTAACCTACTGAGCCGCAATGGGAACCCCAAGTTCTTTATTATTAGTAGTGTTTTTTGGCTACCCCCAAAGCACACAGAAGTTCCTGGGGCAGGGACTGAACCTGAGCCACAGCAGTGACAACACTGAATCCTTAACCACTAGGCCATCAGGGAACTCTGACAAAATAAAGTTCTTGATTCAACTAATTTAAGACTATATAGGCCCTAAATTACAACTGTGTAAAATGCAGATGCGGAAAAAGATTAAATGCTGTAGGATTATAGGGATGAGATATGGAAGCACTTTCATTCTATCTTCAAAATTGTCTATAATGTTGAAATTTATCTTTTGGATATAAACTCATGGAGAAAAGAAAGGTATAGGTAGGATAATCATACAGTTCTAAAATAGCATACTTTTGAGATGAAAATGGCAGATACTAGTAATAATTATGTAAGGACAACAAGTCTAAAAAATGGGATTATCCTAGGAAGCCAATTGTATGGTCTCCCTAAGTACTGGGTTATGCAACTATGCTAGCTAAAATCATCTAGCTGAACCTAAGGTCATACTTCTGAAATTGGAGCCACTAAATATACATTTACCCTCTTTCTGAAGAAAAAGGGTTATGAAGATTTGGAAAACCGCTATGTTTATGGTAAAATAAACACTGTCGTATTATGCATACTGTATTTGCCTGAATTTTAAGACAAAACATAAAATTTCAGTGAAATTTCTTGCTTGCAGTGGGTGCTCTGAGTTACTACCTCTATTACCCAAAGCCCAAGACTGTCCTGAGAAACTTATTCTTTCTCCCCTTAGTTACTGGGTGTACTCTGGTGCAAAGTAGTAGGGCACTGGTCATATGTAACTCAGTTGCACTATTCAACAAATATCAATATGCACTCTCACTTCAAAATGTGTCTCGATATGCAAGAACTCAGGAATGTTATACTTTATTATAGAATAAAAAAGAATTTTTTCAAAACATATGAACATGACAGATGAACCACTGACTTTTTTGCCTTCAAATTATCCTTACTCCCTAAGTATGACAAAGACTGGTAATAAAGATCAATGACAGGTTCTCCAAAGTTCTCATGTTAACAAATAAATATTGTATTTTAGACATTTTGAAGTACGTTATGAGAGTCAAGGTCTTGTGTAAATACTAGGAGGAAGCTGATATTTTTATTTTAGCAGGTAATTAGCCTGGTTGGGTTCAGGCCATAGTTTCTATCAGCCTCTGTGAGTGGTAGTCCCATCATGGATTCTATTTTCTGTCCCACTGCCCGGAAGCCATTATGGGAACTGGGAGGTCATCTAGTCCGTCACCTCCCAGTCTCTGGAATGCTGCTTAGGATCAGAGTCATGCATGTACAAGTGAGAAGTGAGCCTAGGAATTCATAAACAACTTTATGGGATTGCTTTTCTGATTCTCTACAATCTCCCTGGTGCTTCCCAGTTTCCTTGGCTTTTTCCTTTTTGGTGTTCTAGCTTTGGCTTTAGTTATTCTGCTCCACGGCATGTTTCCTGCAACTGTGACAAAGCAGTTAGAGCGCAAACTGAAAAAGTCTTTGGAAGCAATGGTTCCTAAGATCCAAGAGAAAGGTTCCCCTCCCTCAGAGTTTTAGGGGTCTTTGAGTCACTGCTATTGCTTTATTAACAGTGCAGTGTTTTCTAAGAGTAGGCACTTATTCTGCTTAAAGAAGGAAAAGTTTCCACTCTTCTTCAAGGAGAAACATTTTTTTTTTTTTCTTTTTAGGGCCGTACCTGTGGCATATGGAGGTTCCCAGGCTAGGGGGTCCAATCAGAGCTGCCAGCCTACGCCACAGCAACACCAGATCTGAGCCACGTCTGCAACCTACACCACAGCAACACCGGATCCTTAACCCACTGAGCAAGGCCAGAGATCAAACCCACAAGCTCATGGCTCCTAGTCAGATTCATCTCCGCTGCGCCATGACAGGAAGTCCAAGGAGAAACATATTTTATAATGGCTGTAAGTATTAATACATGCCCTAAAACCTCTGCTAAGCTTTTTAAGAATCATATGATGCTAAGAATTGGAGGGCATGCAGTGGTTACAATGACATTAATCACAAGGGAATCAATGGAAATTGTAAAAATTTATGTATCCTTTACAACTGTGAATACTCCAGAGCCTGTAGCTACAGCCTGGATCTTCTGCTGCACATAAGTTTCTACTGCAGCTGCTATTTTTAAACTCAGAGTTTCCTTACTGAACAATCTGATAATTTTAAGTGTAATTAAGAGAGCTTCTTTCCTCCCTGGAAAATCTGAGAGTAAGCTGTTGATCTGTTGTCCCATCACTCCACATGTCGAAGACATTCTTCAATATAACTGTCAAAATCAGAAAATTAGTGAACCCTCTAATCCTCAGATGTCATTTCAAGTTTCACTTATTGTCTCTATAACATCTTTTATGAGAAAAGGATCAGTTTCAGAATCCTATGTTGCAAAGAGCTGTGATCCCTTACACAGAGTTGTCTTCTACAGGAAACAATTCAAGTCTTTCCTTGACTTCATGGCCTTGATGAAGATGACAGTTTTTTTTTTTTCCTTTTGGTAGAATACCCACAGTTAATTTTTGTCTGATATTCCTAATGATTAGATTCGGATTCTACATCTTTGGCAGGAATATAACAAAAGTGATAATGTATTTTTTTGTACTGGATCCTATTGGGTGTATACTATTTCAATATGTCTCATTGCTGATGATATTCACTGTGATAACTTAATAAGGGATCTATCAGGCTTCTCCACTGTCAAGTTTTTCTTCCTTTATAATTAGTAAGTATATTGTAGGGAGGTACTTTGAATCTGTGTAAATGACCTACAATTTTCCATTTATTCAATTAATGTATCTGTATAGATTCATGGCTTTCTATTTCATTCAGTATGTTATAATCTGTTATTATTTATTTTGATATTATCATAATCTGGGGATAGGGGGCCTCTTCAAGCTGACTTCTGGGTTCTTTTGACAAGTTCCATCATGTTTGGGTTACTTTCCTTGCCTTCTGACACAATGAAGTGTTCTAGGCTCATTTTATACTTTCTCTCCCTGGAAACAATTTCGTCTCCAATGAGTTCTAGTGGAAAGCTGAATTTATAAGCTAAAATGTACTACTGGGGAATTGTTGCTCCTAGCCCTGCTCAATTGGCAGAGTTAGGGAATACATACATATGTGTACACATACACAGATATATCTATACTTATTTATCTATTTGACAAGTATTTAGTGAAAACATCTAGTCTACATGAGCACCTCCAATTCCAATCCAACATTATAGGGTTCATTCTAGTTTTCTTCCTTTCCATATTTATAACTTCTTCTCTGACAATGGGAAACCTGGCTCCCTTGACATTATTTGATATATTTATTTAACCAGTCCCTTGTGTGTAAGAAATATCCTATCTTTGCTGCCGTCTTCTTGCCTGCATGGATGCTGTCTTACTCTAGGCTCTGATTCCCTTCAATGGAGCCATCCCCATGCCTGGCTATAACTCTCACCCTGCCTAGGCCGATGCTTGGTTTGTCCTATGCAGGGTCACCCTCCTCAATCTGACAGGGCTCTCATGCTGTGTACTGACCTGCCCCCACATGTGTGCACTCCGCTCACTTCACCTGGACTTTGACACCTCATGCCAGATTACCAACCCTCCTCCCTCTATCAAATGTGTGGATGCCCTTCCCATCCCGCTCAGGTTCTGACATCCTGTTCTGGGCTAAAGTGGTAGTAGACTGTGACTTCACATGAATGCCCACCTTGCTCTGTTCTACTTAATGTCTTTAAAAATAAATGGTTTGAAAAAGTAAGGGAAAGGAAAAATAAAATTAACACAATTATTTGCTTCAACTTTACTCAAAGCCTATAGTAAATAACAAGGAATAGCTCTCAAGCGATGGACTTAGATGTATTTTTTTTCCATTGTGAAGTACATATACCTGCAAAATGCTATGTTCTCCCCACAAACCTAGCTTTCTAAAAGCGTGAGCAATACTAGGGCTTCTTAGAAGTTTTTATGAATAGAATCTTTTGATTATAAACAATTCGAAATTTTTTTTATTACTTTCCATCTTGGAATAAAATTGAAAAGTCATACCAAAACTGTAACTCAAAAACCATGATCATTCAGCTGAAGAGTTTGTATATAAAATTATAAGCTGAATGGCTTATATGCTTTTTATTCGTTCTTGAAAAGAATATTTGAATTGAAAATTATTCTGAAATCGACAGGTCTTTAAAGTTTAGAGAATTTTAGAGGCTAAAACCTATGTAGAGCTTTTATGATCATTATAACTGAAAGCAATAACTAGATATTTTCTAAGTACAAATAAATCTATCTTCTGAAATCATCGACAGGTCTTTAAAGTTTAGAGAATTTTAGAGGCTAAAACCTATGTAGAGCTTATGATCATTATAACTGAAAGCAATAACTAGATATTTTCTAAGTACAAATAAATCTAACATATATTTCAATAAATATAAACACAAAGGGATAGACTACAGAGTTTCTTTAAAAGTGAATTTCCTAAATATTTAAAACAATTCAGTTTTACATACATCTTTTTTTAGGAAATTCCTTAGGGTTAAACAAAGGAATCAGGAAGTGTATCACTTAGAGATGCTTGCTTTGAATGTTTTACCTTCAAATCTTGCTGGAATCAGCAGAAATTGAACTTCAAATGTATCACTTTAAACAAATGAATATAAAAAGTCCTTAAGTATCCCTCCCCGCAAAAAGGTGCTTACATACTACCAAAGAAAATTCAATAAAATACAATGCAAGTCATTTTTCTACCTTAGAACTGCTATGCAACAAACTTTTCAACAGGGATCTAGCTCATTTTAATTGTCTTATTAAGTGCAAAGATTATGAGAAAAACAATAATTCTATTCAGATTTTACTCAAATTGAAAATACTGGATTCATCGAATGTAAAACTTGTATTAACCTTAAATTTATGGTACATACCATCAGGATCTGATATTATATCTAGAAGAGATTTATCCAGAGTAGTTTTGCTCATTATCTTTTCTTCATATTCAAAATAAACATCCAATTTTCTTGCCTATTTCAAAATAAGTTTCAGATTAGAACACATAAAGTAACAAAAACATACTAAAGGCCTCTCAGCTTAAAAGTTTCTATTTTCTATGATCAATTTTAAAGACAAATGTTCACTTCCTAATAGAATTTAAATTTTCTTATTTTTGATCATACACAATGTAAAAAACAATAGACTATTTTATCTATTATATTTGACTTATAAATTCAGAATTAAGTCTGCGTGTCATATATTAGCCAAGATAAAAATCACACAAATCTCAATTATTATATTAATTAGTAACTAGCATACAAATCACATCGTATTCCATGCGAGTTAATGTCAGGTAATCATGTTATGTCTATTTTTTAGTAAGCAAATCCACAGATTTTCATCCTAGCTGGAAAGAATGTTACTCTAATTATTTTCACTGGTTTTTAAATAAATTGTGGAATTCCCTCATTAATTTTCCTACCTAATACTTTGAAGTTTAGATAACAGAAAAGCAGTTAAACTCAGCTTTTCTGTATGGCAGCTTTTCTCATCTAAAATTTGTTGATTAATATTATCCAAATGAAATTAACATGTTAGAATATTTCAAGGTAAACAAAAATCATCAACAAGTATCAAAGCATGCTTCAGATAAGACAAAAAAAAGAACATGTTTTACTACTGAAGGTATTAACAATCTAAGTGAAAGTAGAAACCACTCATAAAATAAATGAGAATACTTAAGAGATACCAAAAAAGAACGATAATAGAGAATATAAATAAATACATTAAGCTAAGATGACAGAATGAGATAAATAATTAACCAACTGTGGAGAAGGAAGTGATGAATTTTGAACTGTTCTGAAAGTGACTTGGGGACATGGATAGAGTTCATTTCAGTTAAAGGGATCAGACCAAGGCATCACCAGAGTGGAGAGATCCGAATGGCAGACTCAGGAGTGCCTTCACATATGAGGCAACAGGCAATCAGAGTCCCTTATTCCTATTCCTCACAGTGGCACACAAGGCCAGAGCTTTATTATTTTTTTTATTTTTTTGGTCTTTTCGCCTTTTCTAGGGCCGCTCCCGTGGCATATGGAGGTTCCCGGGCTAGAGGTCTAATCGGAGCTGTAGCCGCCGGCCTACACCAGAGCCACAGCAACACGGGATCCGAGCCGCGTCTGTGACCTACACCACAGCTCACAGCAATGCCGGATCCTTAACCCACTGAGCAAGGCCAGGGATCGAACCGGAAACCTCATCGTTGTTAGTCGGATTCGTTAACCACTGACCATGATGGGAACTCCGAGGCCAGAGCTTTAAAAGGATGAAAGGTTCAGTTTTAAAATCAAAACAGGAGTTCCCGTTGTGGCGCAGTGGTTAACGAATCCGACTAGGAACCATGAGGTCGTGGGTTCGATCCCTGCCCTTGCTCAGTGGGTTAAGGATCCGGTGTTGCCGTGAGCTGTGGTGTAGGTTGCAGACGCAGCTCGGATCCCGCGTTGCTGTGGCTCTGGCGTAGGCCAGGAGCTGCAGCTCCGATTCGACCCCTAGCCTGGGAACCTCCATATGCCGCGGGAGCGGCCCAAAGAAATAGCAAAAAAAAAAAAAAAAAAAAAAAAATCAAAACAATGTGGAGTTCCCACTGTGGTGCAACAGGATCAGCGGCATCTTGGGAGCGCTGGGATGCAGGTTCAATCTCCTGCCCAACGCAGTGGGTTGATAAGGACCTGGCATTGCTACAGCTGTGGCTTAGGTTCCAACTACAGCTCTTCTACAGTTTTCCAGACTCTTTATGCAAAAGTAAGCAAATACTGCCTATTCCCTAGTAACATGCTGTTTTTCTGACACAAAAGGTTAACATACTATATTCTTCTGTCTCATTTTCATTCAACAATGTATTCTACACCAGTACGTGGAGAATTTCCTTAGGTGAGGTTTAGATAAGAATTAATACAATTCTTTATGAGTTTTTTTTTTTCCTAAACTCTTTGGCTCTTCATATTCTTCAGATTCCCTGAAACAGGAACTATTTTAACTACTGTTTAAAAACTACTTTGAAAAACAAAATAAACAGGAGGTGAAGTCCTAGGAACTGAAA
This sequence comes from Phacochoerus africanus, assembly GCF_016906955.1. Taxonomy (NCBI): domain Eukaryota; kingdom Metazoa; phylum Chordata; class Mammalia; order Artiodactyla; family Suidae; genus Phacochoerus; species Phacochoerus africanus. Next base: position 69,980,343 of record NC_062552.1, read on the forward strand.
CATGTGGTATCAAAAATGAACAAAAGAAATAGATGATCATTATTATGATCATTATACAACTACAGATGTGATAAATTCATTTGAGTAATAAAAATAAATAAATAAATAAATAAATAAATAAAAACAAAAAGAAATAGAAAGGAAATCCTAGGAAAGAGACCATGGTGGTGACTATGAGAATGAAAAGGAAGCGGCAGATATTTAATAATTAACATAGGAATGTACATGGGAAGGAAAACAGTGAACAAAATCAAAGATAACTCCTGCAGAACTAGGATTATGACAGTAGGAACTCTGTTAACTTAAACATTAGATTAGGAAAAGCTAAATTATCTGTAGAGTAAAGCCAGGAATGGAAGGGGGAAGGTGATAAATAAAGTGTTATAGGCTGACTTTCAGGCCCTTACAATCTGTTCTAGCTAACTCTTCTGTTTCCCCACTATTCACTAGGTTCAGTTCCTTCTGGTCACATCTGTTAACTCACTGACTTTTCATTAAACACAGGATATGCTTTTAATCCTCAAGGTTTTGGCTAAGGTTAGTCTCTTAGCTTTTTTAGAATATATTTCTTCTCCATCACTTGCCCAGTGAAATCTACTCATTTTTCAAGGTCCAGCGTCTTTGGAGCTTAACTCTTCCGTTCTTTTCCCCTTTCTGCCTCTCCCCCAATTTTCTTCCTCACTGGAAGAATTTATTACTCCCTGAAGTGTGTACTGACAGCACTTTATACACTTCTCCATAATAACCATGATCACACCACATTACTCTCTTTGGTTTACATATCACCTTCTAAAACTGCATATTCCCTAGATTGTGTCTAATTAATTGTTTAACCCTGGGACTCTAACCAGCACCTCGCTCATAACAAGTACTTGATAAAATATTTGTTGAATTTCTAAGCTAAAAACAAGATATACACAGATCAAGTCATCATCTTTAGAAGTTATGAAAGTAGATAAATGAACTTTTAGAAGTGAAAAATGCAAAGGATCAAGTCTTTAGTGATTTAATATACAAAATTAAGTACGCTAAATGCCATAACAGAATCTAATGTCTGTACCTACATAAATCAATGAAGAAACATGACTCACTGATTTTGAAGATACAGCCATTAGATTCATTTTGCTCTTCTTGATGTATTAACTTACCCATGGTTTAACTTCTAATGAGGAACAAAAATAAAATGTAAAAGCAAGTTATTTTGACTGCTAATGGTTAGCACTTCTTTTGGAGGTGATAGTAATATTCTAAAACTGCATTGTGATTATGGTTGCATATTTTTGTGAATATACTAAAAGTTACTAAATTATACACTTTAAATAAGTGAACTACATGTATGTAAATTATATCTCAATAAAGAAGTTAAATAGAAATAACGTAGCATTTCAATATACTGATTGGGAGAGAGCCCCATGTAGGAGCGGAAGGAGTAAAGCAGAAATTTTCTAATCTGCAGAGGAGAACTAGCATCTGTTCAATATCTATTATGTGTATGCATTTTACTTACAGCTATGGCTTTCAAATGTTTTTAAACAGAATACCTTAGGACCCTCTTTCTCAAATCAAATCTTCTGCAGAACCCTCATCATAAAATAGATACAACCGACCCATTAAATGTCTCTAAAGAGCTGTAGGGTACCAGAGAACAGTGTTTAAAAACTAAGAAACTTAGACCACCTTATTTAGTTCTCCAGACAACATTATGAGCTAGGAATTATTAGTCTAATTTTAAAGATGAAGAAACAGAAACAAAGAAACATAAATTTGTTCAAGGTTACCAGAGTAGTAGTAGTAGAGAGCTGAGATTCAAATCCAGGTCAGACTCCAATGTACACCACAGATAAAGAGTAGGGAAAATTACATTTTCCTCAAGAACAATTTATTGCTTCCTTTGTATGTGCTTTATGAAAGAAAGTATATTTGTCAATTAGTACATATTTGGTTTTTTGGTAATACACATAATTTATGTATATGTGATAAGAGGTTATTTTGTCTAGAGATATAGTATCTGTAAGTCCTTTCTCAATTTCTTGAAATAAGGGAAAATACTATGATAAACAACTTCTGTCCAAAAGATTAATTATTCTTGTATAATACAGACTTAAAGGAGAACACAAATTGGAAAATAAGAGTTACATCAAATTAAAAATATAAAATAACAAGGTCAAGATAATAAACAGATTTTGTTTGCTTCAATAAACTTTAAGAATAAATGAACAAGAAGGGAAAACTAGAGAAAAACAAAGGACTATGTATGGAATACATATCATATCTAGTGAATATAAACTCTGAGCCATGGATTTCTTAAACATCTCTTTAGAAGAGCTATGAGAAGAATCTGATTTTTAAAAAGTCCTAGTGTTTTTCGCCAAATTTCAGAGTTATCTGTGGACAATCAGGCTGATGTTTTTCATTTTTCAGTGCACTGCCTCAAGATTTACATCAAATTAACCACATATATTATCCAACTAAATGTACTGAATTTTCATCTACCTATAACTGTGTTTATCACTTTGTCAATTTTAAATAAAGTATAAAGTGTTATGTATGTGTGTGTCTCTGTGTGTGTGTGTGTGTGTGGCATTTTTCAACTGGCAACAGTCAATAGCCTACTGGGTTTGGAAGTTCCCACTGCAGCTCAGCAGGTTACAAACCCGACTAGTATCCATGAGGATGTGGGTTTGATACCTGGCCCTGCTCAGTGGGTTAAGGATCTGTTGTTGCCCTGAGCTGCAATGCAGGTTGCAGATGCCACTTGGATCTGGCAAGGCTGTGGCTGTGGCATAGCAGCAGCTGCAGCTCCTATTTGACCCCCTAGCCTGGGAACTTCCATATGCCAAGGGTATGGGCCTAAAAAAAGAGAATGGGCCACAGACCCGAACAGACATTTTTATGAAGGAAGATACACATATGGCTAATAAGAGTATGAAAAGATGCTCCATATTATAAGATATCAAAAAATTCAAATTAAAATAAGACACTACTATATACCTACTAGATGACTAAAATCCAACACTGGCAACACCAGATGTGGAGCAAAAGGAACTCTCATTCGTTGCTGATGGAAATGTAAAATGGTATAGCCACTTTGGAAGACAGTTTGACAGTTGGCAGTTTTTTACAATTCTAAACATACTCTTGCTATATGATCCAGCAATCACATTCTCAGGTATTTACTGAAAGGAGCTAAAAATCTATGTCCACTCAAAACACATCACATGGATGTTTACAGCAGTTTTATTCATAAATGCCAAAGGCTGAGAGCAACCAAGATGTCCCTCAATAGCTGAATAAATACACAAGCTATTGTACATCCAGACAAGGGAGTGTTAGTTAACAATAAAAAGAAATGAACTATTAAGTCATGAAAAGATATGGAAGGGTCTTAGGTGTATTTTACTAGGTAAAAGAAACTAATTTGAAAAGGCTACATATTGTATGATTCCAACTCTCTGACGTTCTGGGAGGTAACACTGTGAAGACAGTAAAAAGATCAGTGGTTGTCAGGGATTTGGGGGAAGGGAAGGAGGAATATATATGTGGAGCACAGAGAATTTTTAGAGCAGTTGAAACTATACAGTATGATATTGTAATGACAGATATATGTCATTAAATGTTAGTCAAAACCCATAAAATGTACTGCACAAATGTGTACCCTAATGGAAACTACAGACTTTAGTTAGTAATAATGTATTAGCTTATCAATCATAACAAACATACCACATTAATGTATATGGGAAACTGGGGATGGATGGATGAGAGGATATATGGAAACTCTCTGTATTTTTCACTCATTTATCTGCAAAAATAAAACTGCCCTAAAAATATAAAGTTTATTAATTTAGAAAACAAAATCCCAGACAGACATGTATCTAATGGAAAAAAAAAGGGCGGGCCACATGTAAAGAGCGGGCCACCATCCTCATTAGTTTTTGGTGGTTATCTTTTAAGGAACTATAGTATAGCAGACAGACTGTGAGATTTACAAGTCAAAGCCAAAGTTCACTTTCAGGCTCTGGCAGTTGGTTTCAAGTATTCAGTACCTCTAAGATTCATTTTTCTCTATAGAATGAGGGAACATCTATTATGTCAAATTAACTGACATATAAGTGCACAAAAAAAGTCTGTTCTCTTTAAAAACAAAAACAAAAAAAATCACATATTCTTATTTTTCAGCCAAGGATTATGATCTGAGGATGCTATGTTTGATAACAAAGTATTTATGAAGTACAAAAGCACTCTGTAAGGCACTGTAGTAAAAAAAAACTCATTTATATAGTATCTTAAAATATCATTTTTAAGACACTCTAATACTCCTATAACAATCAGCGTGTGAATATTTTCACTGGATTAAAATACGAACCATCCACGGTTGGAGTTCCCGTCGTGGCGCAGTAGTTAACGAATCCAACTAGCAACCATGAGGTTGCGGGTTTGGTCCCTGCCCTTGCTCAGTGGGTTGACAATCTGGCGTTGCCGTGAGCTGTGGTGTAGGTTGCAGACGTGGCTCGGATCCTGCGTTGCTGTGACTCTGGCGTAGGCAGGTGGCTACAGCTCCGATTCGACCCCTAGCCTGGAAATCTCCATATGCCTCGGGAGCGGCCCAAGAAATAGCAAAAAAGACAAAAAAAAAAAAAAAGAACCATCTATGGAACTGTACATTGCAGGTAATCAATATGTATACAGGAAAGAAAGCAAAAATGGCACTATTAGAAGGAGTCAGGTGAAAGAACGCAAAATTCTTTAAGGCATTTCATTAGGTGAGACATTCTTACTTCACCTGATAAAATGAACTGGACTGAAACTGAGTAACAATGATAAATGGCATGGTAAAAAGGTAGCAAGACAAGATACAAAACATTCCAGATCTGAGTTTCAACTCTGACATTAATTAGGGAGCATTTTAACATTTTTTGGCGATAAGAGAAAGGTATCTTAGTAACTTCACTGATTAACTGAAGAACATTTCACAAAATATGTTCTGTAGAATGCTATTTCTCAGATTGGTTATAATAAATAATCCCTAAAAGTGTTCCAAAGTCAAAGAGTTTGAGAAATACTATTTAAATAAGTTTTTAAAATGAACACATTACACTGCATTATGAACCTCCAAGAGGAGGATACAGTAAATTTTACTTCTAGCCTTATTTGACCAAGGAAGAAACCTCACTAATTTGTGGAATCTACTAAGAAATCTATCCTAAGGTTCCTTCTAGCTTGAAAGTCCTAAGTCCCAAAGGAGGTTCGCAAAGGACTCTAGGAAATGGAGTCCACAGGACTAAGGAATTAAGTGCTAAATTTGATTTTTTACTTCTACTCTGATTTACACATCCTAGATGCTAATTTTTCCCCGTTCTGCTATTCTTGGTGTTATGATAAGGGACCGCAAATTCTGTAGAAGTCAAAGTGTAAATGAATAAGTAAATAAAATTTGAGAAATTTTTAAAAATAAGCAATATATTTGACTGTTCATCACAATTCTGCTTAACTCTCTGCATTTAACCTACTGCATATTCCTCTAAGGAAAAAAAAAAAAAAAACTGTAAAAAGAGATCATTTACAACAGATCAGTCAAAACCTAGCCAGGGAATTCTGATTTATAGTACAGTAAATTTCTTCCCTCCTGTGATTAGCAGGGTAGGGATCAGTTAATCAAAGTCAGTTAATAAAAAGAATAAAAAAGGATCTGTGTTACACATTTTAACACTGCCTTTTAACCAAAGATCTAAAATGTCTGTTTGTCAATCTTGATGTAGATCCAAGAACTTTCCCTTGAGTACTGAGGTCCACTGTCTGAAATTTTTTTCATTTCTTGCTTTTGCACACCTATCAGCAATCACCTTCTAGTTTGTCTCTTCGAAGTGAAATAAAAAAAATTATAGACATTTACAAAGCAATTTTAGTTATTTCTTAAAGATTTTCCAATGTTTTACAATTTTTTTACCTGCTAAAAATTAAGTCATCATCTTTGAGTCTAACGCATGTAAATTAGTTTTATAGAAACAATCCTCTTTTTCTACTCATATAATTGACATAGATTGGAGTCAAATACAAATAACTCTTTGGTAAGCAAAAAATTCAACCTACTAAAATTCATACCAGCTGTCAACTGTCAGCATGTCAATAATGTGGCTAGCTACTTCTGTTTTATCAAGGGAATAAAGGGCATCAGTTAATGTAATGTGTTGACCAGTGGAGATGAGTTCAGTTTCTACTTTATTTTTCCCTAGGAAAGATAAAGAAGTTGAGCCAAAGAAAAAATAGTCTTCTGAAAGAGGGGCTGTAGTTAAAAGACAGTATTGCTACCATGGGCTAAGTTTTCTTTAGAATGTAGATCTAAGACAGTACATGTTTGCTTGATCAGATGCTATCTTTAGACCTAGTTCAAGACTTCTTAACTTTCTCTACAAGAAGAAGCAAAACAATAATGAAGATTTAGTACCAACGAAACCTTGATCCAAAATAGCTTACTAACAGCTTATACTTTGCCAGCTACCTTGGGATGGAGCATTCAATGAGAGCACTTCCTCTCCAGTGTGAGCATTAGGGGAAAGAGCACCTGACACCATTTCTTTCTCTCATCTACTATGTCTTATATGCAGGTGACTTTTCCTTTTCTTAGGTTTCTGATGGTTAGAGAATATCTAATTCAGTGTGACTATGCAGGTGAGATACAATGATTAAAATACATTAAAATTTGTTTACAAATTATTTAAATAATCTTAGAATCCACCTAACAACCAGCAAGTACAGAAAAGTCTTAAAATATAGATTCAACAAATGAGGATTCAACAATTTAATCTATTAGACAAAAGTCAACTATCCAAGCCAATAAAATTCTTAGAACATCAATAAATTTACATGATAATATTTGCCAAATTTGTCACAAACTCCTGTGCTCCTTCTAACTTTCCCCCAAAACATAAACTGCTGGACAATTACCAGGACATCTAAAGAAGTTAATCTCTTCTAGTATTCTGCTTCAGAAAATGATCTAAGGAAATATATAAAGCATGCACTCCCCCAAATTAAATACCTAGGAATAAACCTGACCAAGGAGGTGAAATACTTCAACACTGAGAACTATAAAACATTAATCAAGGACATTAAAGAGGATTCAAAGAAAAGGAAAGATTTCCCATGCTCCTGGATTGAAAGAATTAATAGTGTTAAAATGGCATACTGGCCAAAGCAATCTACAGATTTAATGTGATCCTTATCAAATTACCTATGACATTTTTCCTAGAACTAGAACAAACAATCCAAAAATTTATATGGAACCATACAAAAACCAAAATTGTCAAAACCATCCTACGGGGAAAAAAGCAAAGCTGGAGGCATAACTCTCCCAGACTTCAGACAATATTACAAAGCTACAGTAATCAAGACAGTGTGGTACTGGCCAAAAACCAGATATATGGACCAATGGATTGGAATAGAGAACCCAGAAATAAAACCAGACACCTTTGGTCAATTAATCTTTGACAAAGGAGACAAGAATAAAAAAAATGGGAAAAAGACAGTCTTTTTGGCAAGTAGTGCTAGCAAAACTGGCTAACTGTATGTAAATCAATGAAACTAGAACACACCACACACCATGCACAAAAATAAACTCTAAATGGCTTAAAGACTTAAACATAAGACAACACACCATAAAATTCCTAGATGAGAACAAAGGCAAAACATTCTCTGACATAAACTGTACAAATGTTTTCTTCAGTCAGTTTCCCAAGGCAATAGAAATAAAAATAAAAATTTAAAAATGGGGACCCAATCAAACTTATAAGCTTTTGCACAGCAAAGGAAACCATAAAAACAAAACCAAAAAGACATCCTACAGAATGAGAAAATAGTTGCAAACTATGCAACAAGGGCTTAATCTCCAAAACATACAAACAATTCATACAACTCCACAGAAAACAAACAAACAAGCAAACAAAAAAACAACCTAATTGAAAAATGGACAGAAGACCTGAATAGACATTTCTCCAAAGAAGATATATGGATGGCTAGTAGGCACATGAAAAGATGCTCAACATCACTACTTATCAGAGAAATGTAAATCAAAACTACAATGAGCTACCACCTCACCCCAGTCAGAATGGCCATCACTAATAAGTCTACAAATAACAAATGCTGGAAAAGGTGTGGAGAAAAGGGAACCCTCCTACTCTGCTGGCAATGTGAACTGGTACAACCACTATGGAAAACAATAAGGAGGTTCCTCAGAAAAATAAATACAGACTACCATATGATCTGCCAATCCTACTTCTAGGAATATATCCAGACAAAACTACAATTCAAAAAGATACATAATCCCCTATGTTCACAGCAGCACCATTCATAATAGCCACAACATGGAAACAACCTAAATGTCCAGCTACGGATGAACTGATTAAGAAGATGTGGTACATATACACAACAGAATACTACTTGGCCATAATAAAGAAAGAAATAATGCCATCTGCAGTAACAGGGATGCAACTAGAGATTCTTACTCTAAGTCAATTAAGTCAGAAAGAGAAAGACAAATACCATATGACATAGCTTATATGTGGAACCGAAAATATGGCACTAATGAAACTCTTTACAGAACAGAAACAGACTCAGAGACATGGAGAACAGACCTGTGGTTGCCAAGGAGAGAGGGGGAGGGAATGGGATGGACTGGGAGTTTGGGGTTAGTATATACAAACTATTACATTTAGAATGGATAAACAATGAGGTCCTACTGTATAGCACAGGGAACTATATCTAATCTCTTATTATGGAACATAATGGAATATGGGGAAAAGAATATATATATTCTTTGCTATACAGCAGAAATTGGCACAACATTGTAAATAGCTATACTTTTAAAAAAGGAAAAAAAAAAGACAGAAAAAAAGGGAAATGTAAGCAGCTATAATCTAATAAACATCCCAAAATAAGAAATACGCAAAAGTGCAATAAAGACAAATACTAGGAGAAGGGTTCTAAGATCTCTGCATAAAAAGTCATATTATTCTGGCTAATAATAATAATAAACATTTACTCCTTAGTTGAATAAATGTTTACAAAGAAGTGATGGTCACCAAATTCTAGTGAAAATAATAAGAGATACTGCAGAAAAATACTTCTTTATTGACATTACAGTCAGAGGCATATTGTATGACAGTAATGGCGTACATAAACATGCCACTTAAAAGTAAATATTTTAAAGTTGGAAATGTAATAATTATGAAAAACTGTAAGAACAAATTTTATAATTAGGAGTAATGAGAAAAACTGGAACGAAGAGCATTTACGGAGTACAACTTTAAAAAGATAGTCCATGTTAAAACAGGACTCTGCACAGAAACAAACTTCAATTTTTCTATACTAATAGAATTTCTTCTGTTAGGATAACTCAGAGTATGTGGTTTATTAAATACAACTATAATTTACATGTAAATATTTTAAATAAATATGCTTATCTATGACTGAAAAAAAAAAGCCTTCTGATATTAATTGGGTTTCCTAGAATGACCCAATGAGGACTACTGTGTCCTACACATATTATTTTCCCTCTGCAAGTTTATATAATGTCCTTTGAAGATGCTTTATATCAGATTTGATCAGGAAAATGGTTCTTCCTTGAGTTACAGCAAAACAATTATTCCAAAATAAGTAGCTTTTACATACAACTACTTAACAACTTGAACAACAAAGTAGTTTCTTAAGATGAAGGACCATTAGCAGCCCTGAAGAAACAAGTTATTTGAAGAGAGCCAAGTGACCAGGTCTTAAAGCAGAATTTTTGGGTGAGGCATGGTGGCATCCATTAGGACAAACTGACTCTGAAAAACTCATATAAAATCATTAGTGTAAAATTATAAATAAGTATCACAGAAAACTTCATAGGTAAATTTTGCCTTAAAAAACACCATTTTTCACCTAAGGTGTAATGGCCATTTTCCAGTTCTCCACTTATTTCTAGAACTCACCCATCCTTTACATCTTCAGGCCATTCTCTAGTTAAAACATAAGTCAGATCATGGCATTAACCTCCAGTGACTTCCCATTACACTTAAATCCCTATTTCTCTTGATCCCATAGTCTATCACTCTTTCTCTCCTCACTGTTAAGTACATTAGTCTTCTTCTAGGTCCTGCAAAACACTAAATTTGTTCCTGTCTTACATCCTTGGCAGCTTTATTAGTCCCTCTGCTTTAAATGCTTGGGCCCTGAGACTTTCACTAACAGGCTCTTTACTGTGATTCAGGTCTCAACTTAATCATCACCTCATCAAAGGTGATTTCCTTTGATGGTGATTTCACTCACTCTAGAACAGTCCTCTAAGCCCTTATCACTTCACATCACCCCATTAGCCTGTTTTCATATCATCTAAAAGCAGACATGACCCTGTTTTCTAATTTGCTTACTTTGTTTACTATCACTATAGTATTAGCTCCAAGAGAACTTTTCTGTCTTGTTTACTATAGAACTCTTGGGCCCAGCACAATATCCACAGAGCCACTAATAATACATAATTGAATAAGTAAATACTTTAACCAGAATTTTCTCAAACCATAAGCTCTGGTCTCCGACCTAGAATATATTCATATAAATTTGTGGCAGAATAATGTATAAAGTTTTATGAATTAGGATGAAAACTGTGAACTTTCCAAAGGTACAGTAATTAGTTACTTTGGGTTACACAATTCAGTTTGGAAGTCGGAGCTATGCTTGGTACTTTCCTGGTTTACAGTTGCAAGAACTGAGGTCAGAAAGTAAAATATAAGAATTAACAAACTTGGAGTTCCCATCATGGTGCAGCAGAAACAAATCTGACTAGGAACCATGAGGTTGCGGGTTTGATCCCTGGCCTTGCTCAGTGGCTTAAGGATCCAGGGTTGCTGTGAGCTGTGGTATAGGTCACAGATGCGGCTTAGATCTGGCATTGCTGTGGCTGTGGTGTAGGCCAGCAGCTACAGCTCCAAATTGACCCCTAGCCTGGGAAACTCCATATGCCACAGGTGCGGCCCCCAAAAAGACCCCCCCCAAAAAAAAAGAATTAACAAACATTTAATAATAAAAAAAACTAAATGCTAAAAAAAAAATACACAGAATTGTTTCAATCTCAAATCACTCGAAGGACTATTAACAGCTATCATAAACAATCAGCATGTACTCAAAAAATATTTAATATACCATGAGATATTGATTGCATAATTACATTTTAGCTGATGTAAACTAGAACCTATATTTTGTTTTAATGCAATAAATTTTTGTTTAATGTTTTATATTAGGTTCACAGTCTTCATATTTAGCCTTGTAAGCTAAGCCTTTACTCTCCTACTGAAAGAAATTCTCAATATACCTCTCTGCTGCATTTCATTGGTTATATATATTATCTCCACAGGAGACAAGACTTTTTCAACTTCACAGAGATGCTACATGTGAGGGTGAAACTAACAACAGCAAAAATCAGGTACAGACTGTACTATTATGTTTCTATTTCTATAGGTATATGAATATAGCAAGCACCAATATCAAGATGTAGAACAGAAAAAAATCAGGTTGTCACCTCAGAAATTATGCAGGTTGAATTTCTATGCTGTACAATGTTCATTATCTATATTAGCTCCTTATATAAGTCATTTTAAATCATTAAAAAAAAGTTTAGGAATTCCCGTTGTGGCGCAATGGGAACGAACCTGACTAGCATCCCTAAAGATATGGGTTTGATCCCTGGCCTCACTCTGTGGGCCAAGGATCCGGCATTGCAGTGAGCTGTGGTGTAATTTGCAGAAGTGGCTTGGATCTGGTGTTGCTGTGGCTGTGGCTGGCAGCTGTAGCTGATTCGACCCCTTGCCTGGGAATTTCCAAATGCCACGGGGTAAAGCCCTAAAAAAATAAAAAATAATGATAATAAAGTTTAATCCCCTTTTCCATAAATCCAAGTTGTTATCGACACCTTGACAGGCAGCAAGCATATTCAGTTTCTTTACACTGCTTTTTCAAATGTATCATCTCAAACGGAAAGCAGGGGGGTCAGTAGTAACCACGTTCTGGCATAATGTCACTCTGTCACTGGAATTCAGTTCCATGTCCAGAAAATAAATGATAGTATAATACTGAGGAATGGATTAAATCAAGCCAATACACATTAATCATCAATAGTTGTGAGAAAATGAACTATAATTACGTATACAGAAAATCCAATGCATTTGTTTCAAAATTACAGTTTAGCAGGAGACAGAAGCTATAATGCTAAACAGACTAATCTAAACCTAAAAAGTTCAGAACGAAGTTACATCATGAAGTGATGTTATTAATAGATATTTTAGAAAGTACTACAGTAAAAGGTGTGTCTAAATCTGTATTACTGATGTTTACATACAGGTATACTGTTAACAAAGTAATTATGTGTAGAGGCAGTTCTGAGGCAGTAAAACAATAAAAATACCACAGATGCTAACTTCTCTTTATTGGAATGTGTGATCTTGGACAAATCACTAATCTTCCTAAACTGGTTTTCTTATATGCAACAATGAAGGTAATAATGCTGCCTTTGATAATTAGATCTCATAACATTATAGTGAGGGCTCAACAAGATAATGAATATGAAAGAATCTTAAAAGTCTAAAACCCTACAAAAACAGTAGTTATATTGTGGGGAGGGAAAAGTTAGATTTACCTTTATATGTTCTAAAACAGCAGTGGCAACATTTGTATGGAGATCAATAAGTCTTTTTTTTTCAAGAAGTTCTGGCAAAGAACTACAAGTATCAAAGAATTAAAAGTTAAACATTAAATTATCTAAGGAGATAACATAAATTTTAATAAAACCCACACATGTCTGTTTCCTATGATGAAACTTAGAATAGTAAAACAGGGACAAAATGACATGTTAAACTACCAACTAAATTTAATCTCTAAGCTTGAACACATACAATATTTACCACTTTAATACAACTGAAGTGCTTCTTATTTTGAAATAATCTGCCTTCCAAATATCATTATTTCACCATTTCACTTTCTGATTCCAAAATTTGGAGGTTTAGAATAAAATCAGATTAATGGAAAAATTTTAGCTATATTTCTATAAAGCACGAAATGTTCTCTCTCTGATGGCATGTAAAGTATCAAAAAGATACTGCTTAAATTTTAGCTAATTAAGTAATAGAAGTAATAATCAAATTAACAATAACTCTCATTACTGTATTACTTATATTATCTTGTTGGCAAAATTATTCCCATTACACAATTCTAACTAGTAAAAGAAACAAATGATCTGCTATATAAAGGAGAGAACTGAAATCAGCTTGAACATGTTAAAAACACATTTAGTTCTTTAGCTTTAAAAGTATATGCCATAACTATTATTTCCTATCATGAAAAACACTAACCAAGTTTTTAATCTGAAAAATAAATCTTATCAACAGAAAGACTTCGAAGAGGATATATATACTGCTTACTTACCTAACAGCTGATGTTAGCTTAGCAGTATTGTCAGAAAGCATACTTATGGCGCCTTCATCTTCCCCTTCTAGTCCCTGGGAAGGGGAAGAAAAAAAAAAAGGTACCAATAACTACCCAGAAACCTCAAGCCCAAGCATAAAATCTATACAATTTTAATAAACAGATAAGATTTAGGCCACCCAGAATAATAATAATTCTAAGGAGCAAGCATCTGCATTTTTGACAGTTATAGAAAAGTTCTAGTCACCATCAAGTTAATGAGTGGTTTGATGATTAAAATAAGGATCAGCTAGCATTTTCAGATAAATAAGCCCAGAGACTTGTCACAGGTCACACAATAATAAACAATAGAGCTGAAATTTGAAGTTAGATCAAAGTATAGGAAAACAAAGAGCACTGGAACATATATCTCTAAAATAAAGTCATATTACTTTTTCAAATCATAAACTCATATTATTCCTTTAAAAATGTTTGCTATCTGCACAGAACTTCCATTTCTTTTTTTTTAAAAAAAGATCTTTTATATACGTTGAGAATACTTTTGTTATTATTAAAGCAATGAAGAGCCTTGAATTTTTGTAAGGAAAAAAAAAAGTTTAATCTCTTTCTCCCTCTAGATGTCCTTTTGCTTCCCTATATTTTCTAGAAAGCAAACAGAATCTTACCATAATGCTTTTAAGTCGCTTAACTTCATCTTCCTGTGCTCTGTAAGATTCCAGTTCTTGCTGAACTGATTCTGCTACTTCTGGAAATGGACTGAAACAGAGGAACTGAGTATGAGATTAAAAAATTTATTTTTGTGTGAATTTTGAAATACATACAATGAAGATTTATTATTATTTTAAAGGTACTTTTTTGGATTTAAACACATACATAATAAATATAACTATCATTATATCACTAACTTGTGATATCTTTAAAATGCATATCATAATGCTTATATATGTAAACAAATTTAAATTTTATTTCCTTTCTTTTCATTACTCTATTTTCTCTTCCCCTAAAAACTATTTGGGAAAAAAATACATTTAGACTGAAAAACAAAAGAAGAGCAGCCATGGCATATTAAACATTAATTTAATATTACCACCCAAATGAACATATAGTGTCAAAGTATAACTACAAAGATGCATTAAAAATATCATATGCAAATATCTGTGAAAAAAACCTTTTATTTCTGTAAATTTGATATCTAGAACACCACTGGTTAAAACCAGAACATAAGCTACAGTTTTGCTGGTGCAGGCCTGATAATCTTCCCAGCCAGGGCAGTTTAGCAGTGATTTCCACAGATTTCATATATAACTGATCTGTAATCATTGAGAAGCTCAAGTAGAAAGTGTCACGCAGCATTAATCTTGAATAATTCTTGATGAATGTCTGTTTACCATGAAATGGTTCCTAAGTATTTTCATTTACAGCCTTAGGGGAGGCCAGAAGCTTTTTCTCCTTCAGGAAAGAAACGGTCATGTCTCACCAGCAATGAAACAAAAACCTTTCCCCTTCCTCCATCCTGACTTCCTAACACTCCCTAATGATCAGCACAGAAAGGACAGAAGTTCCTGAAAGGACTTTGAGAAACAGAATCCAGTTTTACCTAACAACTGCAGGCCCTAACCCCAGGTCCAGCAGAATCTGTTGGAACAACATACCTTAGAGTGCAAACAGCAGCGAGCCTGGGCTGGCTGAATTAAACAATCCTTAAAATCTCCAATACCTTTAGGTCTCAGAGCTAACAGACAATAACAACTGCTTAAATTTACTGAGTGCTTATGTATGCCAAGCACTATGCTAAGACTGTGTCTCTATGGTCTCATTTAATTTTGATCACAATCTTGGTGAGGTACATACACATTACTGATAATTAAGACCAGGGATTTTGGAATCTGCCAGAACTGGGTTTTACCCCTGGTTTTACCAATGAAAGCTGGATGATTTGGGGCAAGTTACTTATTTATATTATGTCAAGCTTGAAAACAACCTTCTGAAACAGGACAACAGAATTATCATTCCACATTTTACTGATAAGGACATTAAGTCACTTGTTAACTCTATGCTTGTCTCCCAGTGTCTATTACCACATCACTACTGTAGCATGATATTCAGAGTGAGGGCTATTGAGGAGGGCTATTCCCACTTACCAAATAAAAAAATTAAAGTTTTTACTATTTAACTGACCTCTTACTTTGTTCCTAACCATAAGGAACAATGTTTCTTAAAGAAAATGTTCAAAATTTCCATATTTGAATAAAGAAGCTGTTTTCTTAATGCTTTTTTTTTTTCTATTGGGGAATCCTGCATCCTTCATAAACACTGTAAATTCCTATACTTTACCATTCTAAAAGGAAATGTAGACTATGCAATTGCAAAGAAAGAAAATAATTTAAAATAAAGTTAATTATAACAGTACCCAAAATTTCTATAGTCAGAGAAAAGAAGATAGTGACTTCTCACTGTAGAGTAACCAAAATTCTTTGTTATAGCAATGTGATTTTCCAGTATTAAAGTCTATATTTTACTTCTCTTTAAACATTGAGACCAAAAAGAACAGCCATGTCAAGGACATAGACATAAATGTATAGATACAGTAACAGCTGAAATAGTGAAAATAATTATTATTAACATGGTATTTCCATAATTGTTGATGAGCAATATTCTTTTTTTCTCAGAGGAATTATTTTTGTTTGTTTAGAATGATTTTTCTAGCCATAACTGGATAAGTTTTTGTTTTTAATGGCCATACCTGCGGCACATAGAAGCTGCAGACCAGGGGTTAAATCCAAACTAAACCTTCGACCTCTGCTGCAGCTGCTGCAATGCTAGATCCTTTAACCCACTGCGCCGGGCCAGGGATAGAACCCCTGCCTATGCAGCGACCTGAGCCACTGTAGTCTGATTCTTAACCCACTATGCTACAGCAGGAGCTCTAATAGATAATTTTATAGCAGTTATTGAGCTCATGAAGTACCCTCAATTTTAAAGGGACAAAGCCATAAACGGGATCTGTACATTTGCTTATAATAAATTACATGGTAAACTGCTACAAATTTTTTCACCTATTATTTCTAATGTACACTGAAGAAATCTGGTTCTCATGCTTAGGTATTTCCTCCACAGATATGAGTTCTTGTTGTAGCTCAGCAGAAATGAACGTGACTAGCAGGTTCCATCCTTGCCCTTACTCAGTGGGTTAAGAATCTAGTGTTTTGTCGTGAGCTGTGGTACAGGTTGCAGATGAGGTTTGAATCTGATGTTGCTGTGGCTATGGTATAGGTCAGCAGCTACAGCTCTGATTTGACTCCTAGCCTGGGAACCTTCATATGCCGCAGGTGCAGCCCTAAAAAAAAAAAAAAGCAAAAAATAAATTTAAAATTAAATAAAAATAAAAATAAAATAAAATTTGCATGAAGGCAAACATGGAACAAAAAGGGAAAATCACACCCTGATGTCTCCCTACCTCAAAAACTAATTTTAAGACAAAAATAGTGCTACAGAGGGTGAATGGGGATAGAATGGAAATTTAGAAAGACTGTCTATAAATTGTCAAAATTATATGGTATGAATTTTGAAGGGGGAAACAAAACAACAAAAACAACATAGAAACTAGGAAAGGAATAACAGAGACACAGGTCCATAGACTATTTAATTATAGTTCTTATTCATTGTGTAAGATATACTCCTATGGCCTGTTTAGATTTTTTTTTAATTCAAACTCATTAAGTCAGATGACATCTTCATTTCTTTTAAGGGGGTGAATCTTTCACTTATTAATGTTTTTCTTACCTTCCTTTATGTTTCTGCCAAAATTTATCAACTGGAGTTAAATCATAAGACTTCTTGTTTTTTCTCTTTGGTCTAGCACCAGCTGGAGAAGTCTCTGTTCCTGAAGACTCTTCCAAATTAACTCTGTTTAAATGGAAGTCCTAGGAAAAAGTAATCCGTTTTAAATAACAGTTTTCCGAAATTAAGAACCATAATATTTCCTACAAGAAAAAAAACATGGATTCTTGCTGCCTTTTCTACTATTTCTAAGGACATAATACAAATTTGAAATTTAAAAAAACCTTCCAATGTTTGTTACATAAAGGTACTTTTAATTATTTATGTATTTTTAATTAAAGAAGTAGATGCATATGATACCAAATTCAAAATATGCATAAAACCATGTTAAGGTTCTTGTATATCCTTTTAGAAAAATATTTTTGCATGTCAGCAGACACATATCCTTCAAATTCGAAACAATAGGATTATATTATACATACTTCGTTTTCTCATTTAATGATGTACTTAGAGACTTCCTCTATCTTATATGCACATCTACCTCATTTTTATCACAGCTACACAGTAGGCCAATATTTGGCTGTATTTATTTGACCAAGTCTCTTGATGCCTAGTTGTTTCCAGTAACAAACACAATGTTAAACGTAATTTTTAAACTCTTAGAGAGTCTTTAACACTCTGATCTGTTACTTGATGGACTGCACTAAAAAACTGCAACAGAAACTACAATAATAATAACACTTCTTTTCATATAAATTTTAAAAGCTAGTCAGACCAATAGGTACTAATAAACTTTTTTGCCTAGATGTAAGTTTACTCATGTGAGGCTTGATTTTTTTTTTCCCTTTCTCAAAAAAATGTATGAAAAACAAGATAAAAGTGAGTTATCTTTTAAAATTTTTCCATTATAGTTGATTTACAATGTTCTATCAATTTCTGCTCTGCAGCAAAGTGGCCCAGTTACACACACACGCACACACACACTCTTCTTCTCAGAGTTATCTTTGCTTTAATCTCCCCTTGATAAAAAAAGGTCATTAATACTGAGTTTGGATCCTTAAACATACCCTGTAACTTTCTCAAATCCTTTACAAAAGCTTACTTCCTTGTGCTTTTCCCCTAAAACAAAAGAGTGCAAAATATATAGATGTCTGAGAGTATTAAGTCTATTGACAAAGAGTACACTACATTATATTTCAACCTGTTAATATTATGTCTTTCCTACAGACTCCTTATATTATCATAGGATAAACATAATATAACCCTATTTAATTCCTTTTCCCATCCCATATCTCAAGCTCACCTTTGCACAACAAATTATCCATGTGGGAAGAAAGTACAATAAAAAGATAGCAACAACTACATCTTTTGTTTTTAAAAATTATCTAACAAAACAAAGATACTGAAGAAGAGAAACATTTTTAAATAGTTATGCTTTATTAACTATAATTTCTAGTGAAGTACTATTTCCATGATGATGACACAGTTCATCCAAATAAAAGTAACTTGTTTGCAAAATTACTGCTCTAAAAATAGGAGGACATAATATTACGAAAGTATTGATGGAACACTTGAACAAAATGATAAAGGAATAAAAGATGTTAAGAGTTTTGAGAAATAATGTAATAGCAGTAAGAATATTCCCATTGTTTGCATAACAGCCAGGCAAATAAAGAAAAGTAACTTCAGTCTTGAAAATTGGGAAATCAAGACATTCTGTGCTGTACTCGTTCTTGTTGAAGAAACTGAACATTTATACACAAAACAAAAGAATTAGTTTTAACATGGCAGAGTCTAAGATTGTTTCCACTGCTGTTCACACTTTCCTGATTTAGAGAACTGGACAAGAGTATGCCATTACCAGATATAAATAAATCCCAATGGGAGGAGCTAAAAAGATGGCTATAAGTCTTCAGAAGTCCTGTTTCCTTTCACAGGTTAAAGCAGATTGGTAGAGGCAGACAGAGCTACTGTCAACAAAATTACATTTGTGTAGTATAGGTGACACCTATTTATGCAGAGCTAAGATTTATATTCGCATGAGATAAAAGCCAAGTAAAGTACAAGTAACTTAGCAAGGAATTGAGACCAATCTAATTAAGTCTCTAAATCTATCAGTTTACAGGAAATTCTGGGGAAAAGAGAAATATGTCAAATTGTACCCAACAAGGAATCCACCAAATGCAAAAATGTCATATATCTTTAAGAAAATGAGTGCTTCTCATTTCTTAGAAACCTTTCTTTAAAAGGTTCTAATAACCTTTTAAAAGTATACATTAACTTGGAAATGACTTCCTTTTTTGCCTTAGTGTCAAGAAAAAAATAAACTTTATTAAAATTTTTATGTGTATTAGTATAAATTCTGACTTAATGTTTTAAATAATCAGAGTCAGTAGCAGAGGGCCAATGGCACAAAAAGGGCACCTAAAATTTGAAAGAACAAAAGACAACTAAAGGACAAGACACTGCCCAAAACAAAATAATTTCCATCCCTTTGCTTAAAACCAATCACTGGTTTAACAATCAAATCTACCCCTCCTGCAACCAAGACACAATAAAAAGGAATCATGATTTCCTAAATATTTTTTTTTAAATAATGAGTTTACTTCTCACATCCTGATAAAAGTAAGGAGACACTGCAAAAATTTTCATCAGAAGAGTGTTATTTCCCACGTTAAACGACAACAATCACCTTTCTGACACAGTAGTTTCCAAGGTCTGATATATAAATATTATCAAGGTTCTGGATTTTCAGGCAAAGATACATAATACAAAAAGCAACCTCTAATTTCAAGTTAATAGTTCCCATCTAGAACTTTTACTCCATCTTGTGGAGGTAAAGGGTATAATTAGTAAAGGATTTTAAAAGCTTAGAAGAAACTTCAAAAACAGCACTTGTACAATCAATAGAAAATGCCTTCTTTACAATTGGTTATGCTATCTTGGTTGTAGTTTTTTCACATATAGAAACTATATTAAAATTAATGAACAGGATTAAGTCAATATAAGTTGTGTAGGTTAGTATAACCAATCCTTTAAAAGAGACTTTTCATAGGACCTAAGTATTCTAATAAGAATGTCACTGAGAAGAGACTGCTTAAAGGGTATTACTGAATCTGAGAACCTAGCCTAAGAAAGTTAACTAGAGATGTGCACTGCACTTTTATAACAAAAAATAAAAAAAATGATAACCCAAATGTCCACAGGAATCCACCATTCTAAACTCCGTATGTTCCATTTACCTTGTATCCCACTGACTAGCACAGTGTCTGGCACAGAAGAGGCACTTAATATTTGTTAAACTGTATTCCTTGGAAATTCATGGTTTCCAACTTTTTATTCTGTGAGGATTAGTACAAAGTCCCAAAACCCTTTCCATATTCTTTTATCGTCTTGTATTTTTAAAAGGATATTCTAATTTTACAGAGTAGGAAATAAAAATTAGTATATTATACCTTACAAGGATACTAAAAGGTAAAGCACTAAAAAAAACTACTATAAAGATCAGTCTAAAAACTCATTTCATATTCTTTAGTATTCTAATTTTACTCTGGAAGAGTTAAAACCTCAAAAACAGTATTAACCTTGTCTAGTTTTGGGGAATGTCTGCTCTAAATTGTTTCCAAATTTATCTTCTGACAATGGGGACTCAGCATGTTCCTTTATATTGCAATTACCTGTATATATGTCCTATCTCCTGTACTCAAAGTGTATTTATTTTCCTCCAGGAACTCTTCAAGTTCAGGAATTAGAAAGGATCCCAGGATCTCAATGCTCCATAAGCCTCCATGCACTACTGGCAGGAGTGAAGAGATGACCCCTGGTCTGTATTCCTTATTAAGACCCTTGCTCCCACCCAATAGTCAGAACCAAATCTAACTTGAGACTATCAAAACTATCTGATTATGCCCATTAGTGCCTGCTTGCCTCTATACTACCCACTCCCACTTCAGATACCATCTCTCATTCTTACTGGATTCCTGAAACTATTTTGCCTACTCTCTGGAAATCATATTCAGTCATCAGCAAAATCTCCTACTCTGAACATCTACCCTCAACTTCTACTGTACTTTCTTGCACTTCTGTTTTTTATTTTTATTTATTTATTTTTTTTGCACTTCTGGTCTTCCACTGTCCTTTCTGAACTCGAACTGGCTATCCCCTGTAGCCTTCTCAGATGGTAACCACCTTTTTCTTTCTTTTTTTTTTTTTTTTGCTTGTCACACAGCTCATATCACTAGACCTGGGATTGGGCTATCTTCCTTGTTACTACCAGACTCTTTACTTGTCCTCTTCCCTAAAACAACTCCAGCTTTGAAACACTTGTCATCAGCCTATAACAGTAGTTCTTGATCAGAGACAATTCTGCCCCTCTCTCCCCCTCTGGGTGTATTTGGCAATATTTGAAGACATTTTGGTTGTCAGAACTAAGGATTGCTACTGGTAGCTAGAAGGTAGAGGTCAGGGATGCTGCTAAACATCTTATGATGCACAGGACAGCCCCTACAACAAAGGATTATCCGGCCCAAAAATATCAATAGCGTCAAGGTTGAGAAATACTGGCCTGCAGGCATCTTGGTCACTAATGCCTCCCAGAGACCTACAGGACACATGTATCTCCACAATCAACTCTTCTTTCAATCATCTTCCAATAGGGAATATATATAAACATGCTATACTTTCTCTCATTTAAAAATCTTTTTGACCTTATGCCCCCTGCCAGCAGTCACGTCTTTTCTCTCCTATATAGCAAAACTCTTTTAAGATTTGTCTATATTCACTCACTTATGCCTCTCCTTCCAGTCTCTCTTAAACTCACTTCAGTGTTTAGCACCTATACTGTGGAAACCTGGTCTTACCAAATTCACTAATAACCCTGACACTGCCAAATGCAATGGTGACTTCTTAGTTCTCAGCATTTGCACAACTTAATTTTTGCCTCCTGTTTGAAACATTTAATTAATTGGCTTCCAAAACAACAGGCTTAGTTTCCATATTGCACTGGAATCAGATTATAGCTTTAAACATGAAATTACCTATGTGGAATTCTTCAGAAAATATATGGTGTAATATTAAAAAATACTATTTACTTTTACCATAAAATGAGGCTTAATTTTCAGGAAAAAAAAGGGGGGGGGATAAATTACAGCTTTTCTCAAGAACAAATTTATTTACTTACTCAGTATGGGGGGAAAAAGCCACTCATTTTCCTGTTCTTTTTTTCCCCATCATTCCAACAATACCACTGATTTACACTGTTATTTAAAGACCATAAATTTGGAGCTTTAAACCTCAAGGTCTCACTATTTTTTAGCATCCACATCCAGTGATACCAAATCCCATTGTTCCTATTTCTTTTTGTTCCTATTTCTCAGTTCCATCTTTCTCGTGTGTATTTCTATAACCCTGATGCTAATTTTAAATTAAGAAGACCACTTACTGAATGTTACTACATTTTAGCAAAAAGTGGTATATTTAGCCTCTTACCAGTACATCATGCACCAAGGCTTGATATGTCCAAGTATGGTGTAAAGGAGTTGCCAAATCTATGTTTCTGTCAACAAGGACTAATAAAGGCCTTTGGAAGCTGTAAACATATTAAAAAAAATATGTAACTCTTGATACCAGTGTATACATCTAAATTATTCTAATACTTTCAGTATATGTCATTTTGATATGAACAATAAGCAAGCTAATATTGACATTTCATAATACTTAGCTTTCTAAAAAAATTCTAATACAATCAGTCAAGTAAAGGAATACTTTGGGCTACTTAAGAGTCTGTATATGATGCTAGATTATAAGTCTTACTCTGGAAACTCTTTTAAATGAAAAAATCTATACAACTACTTTTATAGAATAACTTTTATAGTTACCAAAATAAGTTCTACTCAGATTTATATTTTACATTTTTGAATAAAAGGAAAAAAGCCTTTGTCAGTTTCAGGGAAAACAATTACAAAGAGTATGATCTTAGAAATTTATACAAATGTTGGATAGTTTCATAAATTATCAATTCTAATTTTTTCTATAAATACAAATTGAAAAAAGCAGACTCAAGAATAAAGCCTCACAAAACCCTATCCCATTATAATACATGAAGCTAAAACATCATGCTACAATGGCAACTAATTATATAATCACTCACTTACCAGACATTTCATTTATTGTTTTACTCCATCATTATCATTTAGATGTGAAATAAACTACACTTTGAGCAAATTGAGGCACAAAGTCATCTGGTTACCATGTGTCCCCATAGTTGTAGAGATTTTGCTTCAGAGGCACTATACTGTGTCAAGAATGCACATCAAATTTCAATAAGCACTGGTACCTGATTATGTTAACTATATATTTACATATAGAGGGGTGTGTGTGTGTGTGTGTATTCTCCTGCAGGAGACCTCTAACCATTTCACTGCACCCTATTACGTGTAAGACAGTGAACTCCCAACTGCACTGACTATAAGACTTGGCGATAAAAAGTAGGGGTGGTACTCTTACCATCTATCATTTAATACCCCAGAGATACGTGGAGGATGGGGAGGAGAGTCTACGAAGGTTTTCTTCACTCAGCAATATTGACATTGGGGGTGGGATAATTCCTTATTATGGGAGATGTCCTGTGCAGTGCAGGATGTGCGCAGCATCCCATAATACACCCTGCTAGATTCCAGTAGCATCTATCCAGTTGTGACAATTGACATGTCTCTAGACATTACCAAATTCTTGTTGAGAATCATCAGCCTACAATTGGGTACAAATACATTTAACAATAGTCCAATAATGCTGCTGACCCCTAATTCAAATAATGTAGAAACGTACCCAACAAACTAAAAATAAGGTAACTACATTATGCTTATAGTGAATACACTAAAAAAATTATCCAAATAAAACGGTGCTTTTTTTTGGTCTTTTTGTCTTTTCTAGGGCTGCACCTGCGGCTTATGGACGTTCCCAGGCTAGGGATCTATTTGGAGCTGTAGCCACTGGCCTACACCAGACCCACAGCAACACCAGGTTCGAGCTGTGTCTGTGACCTACACCACAGCTCACAGCAACCCCAGATCCTTAATCCACTGAATGAGGCCAGGGATCGAACCTGCAACCTCATGGTTCTAAGTCAGATTCTTTAACCACTGAGCCATGACGGGAACTCCAAAACAGTGCCTTTACATTGGTTTCTAAGACCTATACCAGAGCACAATAAAAAAGGAACTATTAAGTAAGGTATGACATAGTAGTTGCTTCTGTTACCAAAAAAAAAAAAAAAAAAATCAGGTGAAAATTTGATGTGTCTGCTCTACTTAATAAGAAATATTTAGAATATTTAATGAAGTTACAGAACAGTTTACATAGGAGGTGAAACAGCTGAATAAACAATTGAAACACAATGTTAGTGACTCCAAATTGTAGAAATAGTATATAATACTGCAGAGAGCCATCGAAATTGACTTGAAGTCTATAGAAGGTTCCCATAAAATTGTTATTCCTGGAAGGCAGATATACTGAGTATCAATATATTTTCACAGGCTGTATTTATTAATTCACTTAAAACTAGGGGTAAAAATTAATTTTCCAAAATACTGTCTATTCCTCTTGAAATATTTTTTATGCACTGGTTTAGGTTTCTTTACTTCTTCGTTCCAATACTGTTCATTATTTTTAATAATCAAAAGTTAAATGTACTAAGATGGATGGTTTTTTGTTTGTTTGTTTGGCCACACCCACAGCATGTGGAAGTTCCGGGGCCAAGGGTCAAATCTATGCCACAGCAATGACAATGGAGGATCCTTAATCTGCAGAGCCATCACGGAACTCCAGTGGATAGCTTTTTTTAAAAAGGATTTCTTTCCAATAATAATTGAGCAGTCAGTAACTTTGTCATTATCCATTCATGCAAGACATGCTAACAAAAACAAAAATATGATTATTTTAGTGTAAAAATGGAAATCAATTGATAGGTAGAAACAGACATGGAATCACAAGTTTTTCACTTACTTTTTTTTTTAATAACCAAGAGGCTTAACGATAATTAAAATGTCTTTTGACTGTTAAAGCTGTATATCTAAACAGAAAAATTTCTCCTACAGATGAAAAAAATGCAAAACAGGAAATTCAAACAAAAGAAGGTAATTTAAATAAAATATTCCATTTGTATTTTTGAGAACTATCTCAGTCAAAACTCTGATCCTGATTTTCCAGTATAAGGGTATTCTATTAGAAAAGGAAAACAATGCAAAAAACTCTAAAAATGTTTCATTTTCAAGTGTACATTAATTAACATAATACCTGAATTGGCCAGCTCCAAGTGTGTCACCTGTAAAAAGACTGTTTCTTGCATCTCTTAGATTTTCCCGAAGTTTCTTATCTAGTTTCTGAAAAATGAAATTTTAAATTAATTCTTAAAGACCAGTTTCAGCGAACTTCATACAGGGTAATACACAGGTGTTCTTCATTTCATAACTAAGGAACTTAGAATTTACTTATAAAACAGCAATTCTAACATTTTAGCTTCTTTACTATTCAATATCATCCTAACTTGGACTTGGAAAGACCAATGCTTTTTTTTGTTCTATTCTGACTCAGACCTGATTTCACTAACAATGACTTTCTGCTGGTTATTTTTACTTTAGATACAGGAAACACTTTGCAGTAATGACCTATCTTCTCTCCCAAAGCATAACTCTGCTGTACCAAGGAAGCTATCTAAATAGTGGTGGCTGCAAGCGGCTCCAGAATAGAAATGGAGTATGTGAAAGAAACCAACTCTCCATCAGTCAATGATTCATTTAGGCTAATAAAAACTCAAAAATCTTCCTCTAGCTTTCCATACCATTTACCTTCTTTTCAGTAATTCTGTAATTTCTCTAACATCTTATTTATCTTTTATATTTAAAGCAAAATTTTTTGGGGGGGGGGGGCAGTGCACGTCCATAGTATGCAGAAGTTCCCAGGGCAAGGATCAAACCTGTGCCACAGTTACAACCTGAGCCATACCAGTGACAATTCTGGATTCTTAACCTGCTGTGCCACCAGGGAGCTCCTAAAGCAAATTTTTGAATGCTTTTTTTATTCTATTTTATTTGTTTTTTTCGGCTGTGCCTGTGGCATGTGAAAGTTTCTAGACCAGGGATCAAACCTGCACCACAGCAGCCACCCAAGCTGCTACTGTGACAATACCGAATCCTGAACCTGCTACAACACCACAGGAGATCTCAAATGCTTATCTTATACTGAATATTTTACCCCAGTATTATGGAAAAGCAAAATATAGTTCATCACTTCAAAAAATGATTATAAGTATTAATAAATGTCTGCTAAATGAAGTTAAACATTAAGT
This sequence comes from Phacochoerus africanus, assembly GCF_016906955.1. NCBI lineage: Eukaryota > Metazoa > Chordata > Mammalia > Artiodactyla > Suidae > Phacochoerus > Phacochoerus africanus. Next base: position 70,006,912 of record NC_062552.1, read on the forward strand.
GATTTAGGGGATCAAATAAGTATAAAATAATACTTAGAGACACAAAGCTGAATGAGGAATATACACTTTAGTGAAAAAGAAACAGGGCTGAAATAGCACACTCACATTGGAGTAAATCATTTTACTCCATCATATGATCACAATGATTACTTTTTATTTTTGGTGGAATCACAATGTTATAAAATAAAAATATTTGCCTTTGGTTCTTAATAACCTATAACAATTATATACATAGTTAATATTAACAAAAACACTTGAGGTAATTAGGGAAAACAACTGAGACAATATTATTTATCCCCAATGGATATTTGCATGAACTCACCACTGCTACCATTTCTGCTGCTGTTCCTCTTGAACATCGGATTATAGGAACAGCACCTATTTTAATAAAAGATATTAGCAATGATCTCAGCTCTTAATAATTAAAATGGCTAAGCTCTTAATAATTAAAATGGATACGTATACACTAGCATCAAATAATACCATATGAGAGATGCATACAAATTGAGGCTACAAACATAAATGGATTTATAATCTTGAGAGTAAAAGCAAGGTATCAGAAATGGACCTTCCCATTTATAAAGACAACATTGGGGGTCAGAAAAAGATGATTTTTATATTGTGTGGGCCAGTGTGACTGTATTTTTTCAATGGGTTGACTGATCCCCCTAAAGGCAGTTTCAAAAAGTCTACTCTACTCACAGGGTTCACTTCAGTACTTAAAAAAAAAATGAAAAGAGCTTATCTAATTTAGCAATTTGGCATTATTATTTTTTTGTATTAAAAATTAATAATGAAGGATTATGGCCTTTTAAAAAAAATACTAATTTAAAAGATTAAACACATTCTGTGCATAATGTAAAATGCTACTCAAGTTGGTTTCAATTTATTATCAAATCATTTTGGACATTTTAATTTCTCTTTATTATTCCAAGTTTTATTGAAGTCTGAAATTCTAAAATGAGAAAAAAAAAATCAAACTGCATCAAAAATCTCATAAAACACAGAACATTGTAATATTTATATAGCTAAGTTCTTCCATTTAACCTCTATACAAGGCATGTTCAGTCAATTGCAAAAGTAAACATGCGAAATATTAGTACATTTTTAAAAACTGTTTTCTTCTGATGGCATGCTATACATGTCTGTCCTAAGAAAATCCAAATATGAGATGTATAAAGTTAAACCTCTTGATTCTAGCACCCCAAAATAATCCCCTAAGAATTAGATGCAAATGTTTTCAGGTTATATTCTATATACAGTCTAAATAAGTGTGTATGTGGAATGTACAAAAAAACAAAAATAGGATATTTTACATACCATCCTTCAATTTGCTTTATTTTTTTTTTGCTTTTTTTTTATTTGTAGGGCCGCACCTGTGGCATATGGAAGTTCCCAGGCTAGGAGTCCAATCGGAGCTATAGCTGCTGGCTTACACCACAAGCCACAGCAGCGCAGGATCTGAGTCGCACTGCAACCTACACCACAGCTCATGGCAATGCCAGATCCTTAACCCACTGAGCGAGGCCAAGGATCAAACTCGCAACCTCATGGTTCCTAGTTGGATTTATTTCTGCTGTGCCATGATGGGAACTCTAAATTTGCTTTCTTTCACTTAATTTATTGATATCCTTCTATGTCAGATTGGCAGTAATTTCAATTTTTCCTTTGAAAAAAATCACTTTCTGACACTCTATGTAATAAAAGTGGCTTCTAACACTTCAGTGGTCTTTGTATTTCTTTTTCAATCTACTCTTCTTTTGGAAATACAGTTATCATCAAGCAAAAATAACCTTAATGTCCACAATAAACATAGTACTCGGCAAAATTCTGGATACTGTGTGGGACGGCAAAAAAGAGAGATTAATTATGTCTGTTTAATGACTAAAAGTGGTATACATGAGCTTTCTTAAAAACAAACAAACAAAAACCAAACAAAACCTAAGATCAACCCCCATTTGAAGGTACTGAAAGCAATCAAAGGCAGGCAGAAAGTAGAGGAGGGTGAAACTTATCAAAGAAGAAATATATTTGAAAAGTGAGAGAGAACTTCTAACCACCTTTCCTCCTAAAGGTACTTTCCAATTTGCACGGCACACAGGAGAGTAATCTCAAGCAGAAAACAGAAGACTTACTGAGCTGAGAAATCAAAGACTGGAAATTAAAGGGAAAAATCCTTGAAAGGAAGGAGCCCCCAAACCTGCACACAAATTCTTCTCAAATTTTTGTCTATATCCTAAACTATGCATGTATCTTTCTTAATTTTCTCATTTTTGAAATGGAGAGAAATTTTATTAAGTTACTGTAAGGATCATTTTAACTGAAAGGTTTTCTGTGTCTGCAAGATTAAAACTGCAATGAGAAGGCTTCTAAACAGATTATTAATGAATAGTAAAGAATAAAGTCATACAGGCTTCTAAACAGATCCATTATTAATGAATAGTAAAGAATAAAGTCATACATTGGATACTAAATACAGTGTACCTATAAGTAAATTTAGATATTCCAAAGAAATGCTTAAATTCTGAAAGTATGTTGGATTAGTATTATATGTAAATTTAGCGTTTCCTAGAGCCTTGGAAGTTTGCCTTAATAGTTACCGGACATACATCTCTCTAATTAGAAGTATATTTGAAATTTTTCAAAATCAAATATCAACAGAAAATTAGAAGGCATACAGGTAAAGTCACCAGCAAATATTCGAACAATATAAGAGAAAGTTACAATTACCAAAGACATCTAAGGTGGTAACTCGACATCTGCTAAGTGTTAGCTACATCTAATTATTAGAAGAACCATGGTTTTACATACAGTACAGAATGTATATTTTATTCTTTTGTGTGTGTGTGTTTGTTTTTTGGCCTAGCCCTTGGCATGTGAAAGTTCCAGGGCCAGGGATCAAACCTGTGCAACTGCAGTGACTCAAGCTGCTGCAGTGACAACACCAAATCCTTAAACCGCTGTGCCACAAGGGAACTCCAGAATGTGTGTTTTATTCTAATTCCGGAGAGGGCCTTTAGAGATCCAGATAAATAGGGGGTCATATCACAGTATAACAGGTTAAGGAGTTCCCATCGTGGCTCAGTGGTAACGAACCCGAGTGGTATCCATGAGGACCATGGGTTCAATTCCTGGCCTTGCTCAGTGTGATAAGGATCCGGCACTGCCATGAGCTGTGATGTAGGTTGCAGATACAGTGGCTCAGATCCTGCACTGCTGTGGCTGTGGCCTAGGCTGGCAGCTTAGCTCCGATTGACCCCTAGCCTGGGAACTTCCATATGCTGTGGGTGCAGCCCTTAAAAGACAAAAAATAAATAAATAAGGTTAAAAAGAGTTGTTAATTTGCTTTGAAGAAATAAACAGAAAGATCTGAAAACTTACCCAGTGTGACAAAAAAGCAGAAGAGACTGTCAACAATAGTGTCCATAACAGTTTCCATTTCTGTGTCTGTGATATCTGTCCTGTTAATGGCTAAAATGACACAGGTAAAGGAGAAAAAAAACAACCAAAATTTGTGCCTTATTTTTATTAAATTCTTAAAATTATTACTAAACACCTAAGAATATGCAATTTGATATTTATAAACTCAAGTAAAAATTTTTATGCTTTAAACTTTAGGTGAACAAGTATGCACTAAAAATTATAATACCTGAAAATAATGCCACTCAATATCAATAATGAGTAGCTCCAAAAATAGAATAAAAAAAACTCACCACATAAATTATACAAAATTTTTGCCAGAATAGGAAAATAAATATCATATTCTGTAATTTTATTCACAAACATTAGATTGCCTCAAGAAACTAATGATCTTATTCAACTACTGCCAGAAAAACACAATGCAAATCAGTATCTAAGAGTAACATCACACACATTTTCTTTGTATTATAACAAATTATATGAACTTCTTTTCTAATCTACTAGACTGTACATAAGTGGTTCTCAAGCTTTAGTGGGTATAGGAATCACTCTAAGAATATATGAGAGAAGAGAAGGCATTTTCTCTGGAAGCTATTAACAATTAAAGATCCTTAGCTCTTTCCCTCAGGGATTCAATTCAACAGACTTGGGACAACTCTAGGAAATCTAAAATTTTGACAAACTCATCAGGTGATTCCTGGAGCTACATGCTTTTTTCTTTTTTTATACTATTTCTTGCTTAGAACTTTAAAAACCAACATTTCAAATGTTTTTAAAAGGTAAAAGTAATAATCATCCCTAGCCAGGAGGGAAGAATAAGTGGAGAGGTAGTAAGCCTACTTACTTTGACAAACAGTGGACTGTGAGGTCCTGACTACTTTACTATACCCTGGCTTCCATATTTGAAAAATAAATTGGTGGGGTTACGCTTTAAGAAACATTGCTGTGAAGACTGTGTGAGACCCTACCTTATTCATCTTCCTGCCTCTCATAGTACTCAGGCCCAGTGTCTGACAAGTAGATGCTCAGTGATTACTTGGTAAAAGACTTACCGGGCTAAAATATTATCTATTTAATATTTTTTAATTTCCCAAAATCCTGAATATGAAAACAAATATAAAATTCAATACAACTCATGGTCAGCATGAGATGAGAACAGAATCCAATAGGATATATCAAAGAATTTTAAAAAAAATATGATACATGAAGAAAACATAAAAATAACAAAGACTTTAACCAGAATCTGGATGAGGAAATGTGCTGCAAATCAGATGACAGAAATGGTATAAGGATATAATGTTAATTATATAAATTCAGGGGCATCAGAAAATACTCAGCTCATTCTGCCAATCTCTGGTTTAGATAAAATCTCTATGAAGACTCCAACCTTCAGGACCTAGTCCTACAACTCTGAAAGGACTGAAACAGTCACTGGCCCAACTAGCTTTAGACCACAGCCTGGTTTCTCAGAGTCACTAGTCTAAGTCTAACAGGTGACAAAATCTGCTTCCTTTATCAGATAAATTACCAATTCATGGGAAATAGGTGATACAGTTTGAATCCAAGGTATTAATATATCTCATTTATGCCTGGAATAATCTGTTCAAATTAATATATCTCATTTATGCCTGGAATAATCTGTTCAAAATTATTAGTTAAAACGCTTATGGTGTTTGAGAGGATTTGGCATATAACTACATAATAGTTAAGAGCACTATCTCTGGAGTAAGTGCCTGGGTTTAGTAACCTGGTTCTGCTATGTCCTTATCAAGTTACTTATTATCTGTGCCTTAGTTTTTTCATCTAGAAAAGAGAAACAATATTAATACCTATTTCATAAAGTTATTCTGAGGAGTAAATGAACTTATATTGTAAAGTGTACACAGGGCAATCTGTTATTATTATGGTACTATCATTATATTATTGAGAACCTAGGCAATTAACTGTGACTACACTTTAAAATTAATAAATTTATCCCTTAAATTCAATGATTAATAATTAATTTCAAAGGTGTGATTTTGTTTGTTTTTGTTTTGGGTTTTTTAAAATCGTCATACCTACGGCATGAAGTTGCTCCCTAGCTAGAGATTAAACGTGCACCACTAGAGTCAATGCTGGATCCTTAACCTGCTGAGCTACCAGGAAACTCCCAGATGTATGTTTTTTTTTAAGTTGAGAGATAAAGGAAGATAAATTTATATAAACACTTGAATGTTTAATGAACTCAGACTCCCCATAAATTTATCTTTAATATTTATTAAAATATTTGACTTATAAATTTGTCTGCTCTGGCATATAAAGTACCTAAAACTGCTCAGTCATTAAAAAAAATCATGAAATTTTGCTGTTTGCAGAAACATGGATGGACTTGGAGGGTATTATGCTAAGTAAGTAAGTCATACATAGAAAGACAAATATTGCATGCTATCACTTATATGTGGAATCTAAAAAAATACAACAAACTAGTGAATATAACAACAACGAAAAGCAGACTCACAGTTATTGATAACAAAAGAGTGGTTACCAGTGGGGAAAGGGAAGGGGGTGGGATAACTTAGCAGCAGGGATTAAGAGGTACAAACTATTACCTATAAAATAAGCTATAAGGATATACTGTACAGCACAGTGAATATAGCCAATATTTTATAATAATTATCAATGGAATATAACCTTTAAAAACTGTGAACCACTATACTGTACACCTGTAACTTACATAATATGTACATCAACTACACATCAATTAAAAATAATCAGAAAATTAATGTGCTGAATTTATAAATGCAACTTATAACTGTTTAAGTGAATTTAACAAACCAAGTTTACTAAGTTTGTTAAATCAGACTGATCAGAATTCAGTCAGTTCAATCTGAGTTAAAAGATCAAAGAAAAAGTAAAGGTATTTGTTTTCATGTAAACCAGATTTATAAATAACGTCACAAAATTTACAAGTTTAGCTTAAAGGCTTAAGGAAACCAGGTTTTAAAATGTAATTTAAGTAGGTAATTAATTTAAAAGTCAACTATAAATAGACTTCTGTAAATAACTACAGTACTGTCAAAAATCTATTAATGGGCACATTAGCAAACACACTGGAATTTAGAGATGTTGCTTAATTTCAATAACAAGGCTCAATGGAAGCAAAAGGAAACTAAAGCACAGAAAAGCAAAGTAAGCTCCTCTGTCAAGTACTAAAAGATTACCTGAATCCTACTACTAATATACCGTCTTGTCATGAGTGAACCCATTTATTCAAGTTGCTATGGTCAAATAACAGGTGTTTCATTGAGCTGACAAAAGATTTAGTAAACACTGTTTATAAGTGACAGAATTCAGTCTGAGGAATGTTTTCTTTGTGTGCTTAAAAAAATCTTTTAGGGGAGTTCCCGTCGTGGCTCAGTGGTTAACAAATCCAACTAGGAACCATGAGGTTGCAGGTTCGATCCCTGCCCTTGCTCAGTGGGTTAAGGATCCGGCGTTGCCCTGAGCTGTGGTGTAGGTTGCAGATGTGGCTCGGATCCTGCATTGCTGTGGCTCTGGCATAGGCCGGTGGCTACAGCTCCAATTGGACCGCTAGCCTGGGAACCTCCATATGCTGCAAATGCGACCCTAGAAAAGACAAAAAGATAAAAAAAAAAATCTTTTATAGCTCCTTGCTTACAGCAGTAACAAAGCTGGTTCTGGTGTTCATTAAACATGTTCACTATTTTTTTTCTCACTACACAGTTCATTCTGTTAACAATGAATTAAAATATTCCTATTTTTACATACCACGATATGAAACAATCTCCTTATTTTGATTACATAATACAAACATATCATCTTCCAAAGTAATAAAGTTGAGATATTGATCAAAAACCTAAAAACAAAAGAAAAGGTTTTCAAATCAATTTTACAATATTGAACGCACATTTAGTTTGACTTAATCTACCACTGGTAAAATGGAAAAAATTACAATTATATTCAATAACTAAAAAATATGCAATGTAACAGATTATCTAATTGGGCAAGATTGAGAAGTTAACATTAAAAAGCAATCAAAAACAAGTCTTCAGGCAACAAATCATTAAGGACAGTAGTATTTTGAGAAAACAAAATTTAAGAAGATATAAATTTTTTTAATTGTGTCTGGGATGGGAATGGATATCAATTTTGAAGATAAACCACAATATCAATTTTTTTTGCTATTTCTTGGGCCGCTCCCACGGCATATAGAGGTTCCCAAGCTAGGGGTCCAATCGGAGCCGTAGCCACCGGCCTACGCCAGAGCCACAGCAACGCGGGATCCGAGCCGCGTCTGCGACCTACACCACAGCTCAGGGCAACGCCGGATCCTTAACCCACTGAGCAAGGGCAGGGACCGAACCCGCAACCTCATGGTTGCTAGTTGGATTCGTTATCCACTGCGCCACGACGGGAACTCCCACAATATCAATTTTTATATTCATTTTAATCACACTTTCCTAAGAAAGTCATGTCAAATATTTTTCTTTTTTTTTGTCTTTTTTTTTTTTGCTATTTCTTGGGCTGCTCCCTCAGCATATGGAGGTTCCCAGGCTAGGGGTCCAATCGGAGCCGTAGCCACCGGCCTACGCCAGAGCCACAGCAACGCGGGATCCGAGCCGCGTCTGCGACCTACACCACAGCTCAGGGCAACGCCGGATCGTTAACCCACTGAGCAAGGGCAGGGACCGAACCCGCAACCTCATGGTTCCTAGTTGGATTAGTTAACCACTGCGCCACGACGGGAACTCCCCTTTTTTTTTTTTTTTTTAAATGTTTTTCAACTGTAAAGTATATTTATAGATGGGGAAAAGTTATACCAATTCTTTAGAAATGCAAATCAGGAGGAAAAAATACGAAAACTATTTGAGATGTTAAATTTAGTTAAATTGAAAACTATTCTTATTACTTCATGAAAATTAATGATAAAATTTTGGAAGAGAAAAAATAATAAGACACAAGCCTCAAGAACCATACAGAAGTAGTAGTGGCTTATCTAAATCCAGGAATAAAAAAAATCTATTAGTGTGGAAAAAATGGAAAATAAAGGCATGGTTTGTCCTACATCATTCTGTAGAATTTTCCATTGTATCTTGCCCAAATTCAAGAAGGGCAAACAAAGAATATATTTTACAAATTTATTTATGATTAAGCTGAACTTGACTAAAAGTCCCATGATATAAAACTGTTGGCCTGTTGTGAATTCCTTCTTTTAATATGCAGCACAGCCGTTCTAGATACTCTCAAATTAAAAGAGATCTGAAGATGGTATGGTAACTACAGTGATTGTAGATAAAACAATGTCAAAATATTCTGAGTATAATTTATGACAACACAACTAAGTTGAGCTATAAAGATAATACAAATCCCAGCCTAAAACAAAAATTGATTCAGCTTTTTATTTTTATATTTCAAATTAACTGAATAAGTCCCTTTAGTTTGGTTTATTTTGCCTAGTTCAAGCTGAAGAGAATTTACATGATCAGAACACTTTCTAAAAGTATTGAGTCTAAATATTTCTTATATTGTTCTGGTCCTACGTAAATTAGACACCTATAATGATTTTACAGGTTTCAGAATTACATTAACAAAATGCTGTCAACTAACCAAAATCTCTTACCTTGGCTACTTGCGTTACTGCACTAGCTGCTAATGCTGCATTTGCAATATCTTCCAGTTTACTTCTTGAAATAGCAGAAATAAAATTTAAATAATATGATTCATAGAGTTGATTTCGAAGATCCTAAAAGTACAATGAATACTTCATTCTTATAGGATAGTATAAAGGATGATGACAATTTAAAATCTTTTAGACACATTAAGATCAAGGTTTTAGTGGATAATATTCATATTTAAAAGATAAGCTATATAAATGATACAAAAAAATGTATCCCAAGAGAACAAAATTATGAAGAGGCACTGGTTACTTCGTTATCAGATGTAACTGACATGTACTTTAATAATTAAAGTTATGATATTATATTAGTAATAAAATGTTATCAATTACAACAGTGCACAAAACTGCTCTGAAATAGCATATCTGTGTTTTTCTTAAAAGTATCCATAAGTGGCTCTCTTATATAGTTTAAATGCTTATTATATTTAGCAGACACTAGACACTACCTTCTACTTCTTCAGTCATGTGATGAAACAACAAATACATCTTTCATTGTACACAGACATGTTACAATTCCAAAGCAATTCCAAAAATATTCCTTTTGATCATCCAAAAATACTGTCATTTAAAATTATGTTAACACTTAAATCAAATTTACTTATCTTCTTAAACTCTAGGCAAATACATATCTAAATAAGCATTCTTCCTCAGATCCAAGATATTGTCAATTATAACAGGCACCATATTTCATGGAACATTAAGCAAGAATTAACACTGTCGATATTATACACACCATCAATTTTAAAATGCTATGATTTCAGAGATGGTGAAAGGTGAAAAACTGAGGGTTTGAAGGCTGGGTGAAGAAGGTGGCTAAGCAGTGCAGTGGTTCAACGAAGCCTGAGAGGTTGGATAAATGGAGATTGATAGAACTAAGAAAATAGTATGTACATTGAGAATACTGGGAGCCTGCTTCTCACTGTCAGAGAAAGGAAAAGCTGGAATGAATCCAATACTTCTGAACTAAATCAATTTTGGAGGTTATCTGTCTGTCTGTCTGTCTATCTTAGATAAGTAGCAAGATTTACAGCATTAAATACTGATACAGACAAATTACCCATGATATTTTTCACAGAACTACAACAAACAATCCAAAATTTATATGGAACCACAAAAGACCCAGAATTGTCAAAGCAATCCTGAGAAACAAAAACCAAGCAGGAGGCATAACTCTCCCAGACCTCAGGCAATATTACGAAGCCACAGTAGTCAAGACAGTGTGGTACCAGTACCAAAACAGACATACAGACCAATGGAACAGAATAGAGAACCCAAAAATAAATCCAGACACCTATGGTCAATTAATCTTTGACAAAGGAGGCAAGAATATAAAACGGGAAAAAGACAGTCTTTTCAGCAAGCAGTGCTGGGAAAGCTGCATGCAAATCAATGAAACTGGTACACACCCTTATACCATGCACAAAAATAAGCTCAAAATGGCTTAAAGACTTGAACGTAAGACAAGACACCATCAAAATCCTAAAAGAGAACACAGGCAAAACATTCTCTGATATCAACTGTACAAACATTTTCTCAGGACAGTCTCCCAAGGCAACAGAAATAAAAGCAAAAATAAACCAAGGGGACCTAATCAAACTGACAAGCTTTTGCACAGCAAAGGAAAACACAAAAAAACCAAAAAGACAATTTACAGAATGGAAGAAAACAGTTTCAAGTGATGCAATTGACAAGGGCTTAATCTCTAGAACATACAAACAACTTACACAACTCAACAACAAAAGAGCCAACAACCCAATGGAAAAATGAGCAAAAGACTTGAATAGACATTTCTCCAAAGAAGATATAGAGATGGCCAACGAGCACATGAAAAATGCTCAACATCACTAATTATTAGAGAAATGCAAATCAAAACTACTATGAGGTACCACCTCACACCATTCAGAATGGCCACCATTAATAAGTCCACAAATAACAAATGGTGGTGGGGGTGTGGAGAAAAGGGAAACCTCCTACACTGCTGGTGGGAGTGTAAGCTGGTACAACCACTATGGAAAACAGTATGTACTTCAGAAAACTAAATATAGAACTACTATATGCCCCATCAATCCCACTCTTGGGCATATATCTGGACAAAACTTTGATTGAAAAAGACACATGCACCCGTATGTTCACTGCAGCACTATTCACAATAGCCAAGACATGGAAACAACCTAAATCTCCATCAACAGATGAATGGATTAAAAAGATGTGGTATATATACACAATGGAGTACTATTCAGCCATAAAAAAGAACAATAATGCCATCTGCAGCAACATGGATGGAACTAGAGACTCTCATACTAAGTGAAGTCAGAAAGAGAAAGGCAAACACCATATGATACCACTTCTATTTAGAATCTAATATATGGCACAAATGAACCTTTCCACAGAAGAGAAACTCATGGACTTGGAGAATAGACTTGTGGTTACCAAGGGGGAGGGAGTGGGATGGACTGGGAATCTGGGGTTAACAGATGCAAATTATTGCCTTTGGAATGGATAAGCAATGAGATCCTGCTGTCTAGCACTGGCAACTATATCTAGTCACTTGTGATGGAGCATGATGGAGGATAATGTGAGAAAAAGAATGTATATATGTATGTCTAACTGGGTCACTTTGCTGTACAGCAGAAAACTGACAGAACACTGTGAACCAACTATAATGAAAAAATAAAAATTGTTTAAAAAATAATAAAAGGAAAAAAAGAAAAATGGCATAGTTAGGTTTATGCAAGATAAAAGAGAAAGCTGAGCATTATCAGCTATATAGGATACAAAATATGTGACCTTCACTAACAAATAATAATTTGATTCAACAGTCAATAACAAGTAAAGATGTCTGTGACTTCTGGGAGGCACTGTTAGCTACTTATCCAGTATCAACTATTTTCTCCTTCTCCCTTGCTAAAAGGATACAGATTTTATTTGGGGGTGGCAATACACTCATCGAAATATTAATGTGGACTCCCTTGAAGCTAATTCTGTCCAGGGAGACATAAATGGAAGTTTCGAGAGTTTCTAGGAAATTTTAGTTTTCCTGATCAAAATTAATACAGCTTGCATAGTCCATTTCCCCATTCTTGCCTTGAACATATATGTGTTGTCTACAGTTGCATCCATGAAGCAACAGGCAAGACAATGAAAAACAACAAACTGAAGATGACACAGATCATCTCGTTGGAGTTCCTGCTATGGCATCATGGGCTAAGAATCTGACTGCAGCAGCTCAGGTTGACCCTGAGCTGCAGGTTCAATCCCCAATTCCCAGCCCAGCACAGTGGGTTAAAGGATCTGGCATTGCTGCAGTATGGCTCAGAGTCAACCCCTGGTCCAGGAACTTCCATATGCTGAAGGAATGTCCATAAAAATTAAAAGAAAGGAAAAAAAAAGACGGCAGATCAAAAAGATAGAAGGGCCCTGAATCTTTAATTATCTTTTAGAGCTCCTATACTAACTTGGACTTCCTATTATCTTTGGAAAATAAAACCCTATTTTTAAAGCTAATATAATTAGGTTATCTATTTTTAAAAGCCAGACTCAGTCTCAATCAATATAATGCTTCTTCAGTCAAAAATTTTTATATCTTTCAGTTTATTTAAAATTCAAAAGGAATCTCAAAGGTCATGGTGGGAAATTGAGTGAGGGAATTTCTGATTTTCTGCATTGGACATCTAAGAACTTTTTTGAAGAAAAAAAATCTGTTTCTACCTTTAAGAATCAGGAAAACAAAAACTCATATTACCTGACACAGTCTGTCAATATTTTCTTCAGTTGGCATTACAAAATACACTGCAGGAACATCTGGAATAGGATCTCGATCAGAGTGCAGAAGCCTAAAAGACATAAAGAATGCAAAACAATTTTTTCTTAGTCACTTATCTAAAAAGATAGATAAAACAGTATTTCTCAAACTAGAAGTTCAGCAGTTCAAGGACAGTGACCAGCTCTTGCTGCAATTAATCATTTAACCCAGCTTTCTCCTTGTATCAATGTTAATATTATTTATTAGTAAAATCCTAAAATTAGTCTTCATTTCTACTCCAATCACGTTAGTTCTAATATCTCTTATGGTCAGGCAGTCTCTTTTACCAATATTCTCCTTGATGAAAACTAAAGCACATTCAAAATCAACTGTATTCCCAATTTTCATAGGAATATGTAAATTTTCTATGTGGGGGAGTAAGTGGGAGGAAAGTGCAGCTCTCCATGAGAGGAAAATAGAAAGCTAGAACTGTCTTTAGAAGCAATGAAAAAACTTAACCATAAGTAAAAATAAATATTTTTAATTTTTTAAATAAAAGGTATATGAATGCTTCTTTTACACTTTAATAAGACAATCTATATTTTTCTATTTACTGATTTATGTGAGAATGCAAAAGATTCAGCTAAGCATTTCATAGAGTACATCAGTTGATAGTTTTCTCTTTTACAATTCAGGGAGTCTATTAATTCCAATATCCCAATATCAAACAACAAAATGTCCTTGGTAAGATTTTACCACGCTTCAGGAATTCCCATTGTGGCTCAGTGGTAACGAACCCGACTAGTATCCATGAGGATGCAGGTTTGATCCCTGGCCTCGCTCAGTGGGTTAAGGATCTGGCATTGCCGTGAGCTGTGGGGTAGGTCACAGATGCAGCTTGGATCTGGCGTTGCTGTGGCGTAGGCCAGCAGCTGCAGCTCCGATTATATCCCTAGCCTGGGAACTTCCATATGACACACATGAGGCCCTAAAATGAAAAAAGGGAGGGAGGAAAGAAAGGAAGGAGGAAATAGGGAAGGAAGGAAGAGAGATTTTACCATGCTTATATCAGGAAATATGAGTAACTTCTATTTCTGAAATATTCAAGTCCTAATTCTACAAGCAATATTCTATATATAGTCTTCTATATTCATCCTTCAATATGTACATTTATTTAAGTCATCCTTCTATAAAGAAGAGAGTCAAAGAGGCACATGTTGCCAGTGAGTTCGCATTTAATAACTTTTTTCCATCTGTTTGGCCTCAGCTACTGACACCAGGATTACAATGTGCTAGCAGTCATTGGTTACTGTGTTCTTACACTGGCTGTCCAACTACCTAAAGGGCTACAAACATCATTTCATGTTCTGGAAATTTGTAACTACTGTTTCGTACAAATCAGCCTAAATCGGATTGCAGAATATAAAGTAACTAATGAAGTATTCTCCAACAAATAAGAAAGAATAGTCAGAGGCAGAGTGAACAGAAATTTACCAGAGTATCTGTGTAATCTTTTCATGCTCTGATAGCAACAGGCGGGGAGCAAATTGACAGACTATCTTGTTACTCTTTAAGGAAGTACTGAGGCCTCGTTTTTGTTAGTCACTGTTTCTGAACCACTATGGTTCAGTAGATAAACAGCCCAGAATTAGTGGTTAAACAACCTGGCCACAACTATGCTATGAATTACCTGTGTAACTGGGGACAATCACTCACACTCTATAAAATTTAGTCTTTTCATTAGTAAAATAAAATAAAGGAGTTAAGTAGTAGGGAAGCAATAGCAACCAATTCTTATAATAAACCATCATATCCAAAGATGGCATCAAGCTTAACTTTAGTTCAGCTCCTAAGTATTAACATGTTACCAACAACAAATTTGTATTTTAAATCTGACATAAAAATGAAAGGAAAAACCTGTCAAATACCATATTTCATCAAACTTAAGGTGCTACTGATTTTAAAACATATTATTATTATTATTATTATTGGCTGTGCCTGTGGCATACAAAAATTCCCAGGCCAGGGATTAAAGCGGTGCCACAGCAGTGACAATACCAGATCCTTAACCTGCTGAGCCACCAGGGAACTCCAAAAAATATACTATTAAAACAGGCAGAAAAACGCTGCCAATTAAACTATGTCATGGCATTAATGGGAAGAGAGACTCTAATTTCAGAAACATTAAAAAGTAAAAAGTGTATTTTAGAGTTAATGCAATATTCTATTAAATTAAAACAAATATGCAATATAAAATTGAAGTGAACCAGATTCTGATGTTATTCACTGGAAATCTAAAACCACATTCCCAAGAAAAGAACACATTGTATTTCAACATATTATAATATCACAAAATGAAAATAGATAACATCATAAAAAGAACCACAAATAGGTTAGAATACCATAAATTTGGACTCCTTTAGTACATAAAAGTATTAGTATCTATTCATGAATGTAGCTCCTCTCTAAATGTTCTCTTAGGCTAATTCTACAAAATAATGCAAGCTGTCTTATTTATCAGAGAAATCATAAGCAATATAATCAAATAAATTCAGTAGTTTAGAGGACAATATAGATAGCTCCCTATAGTGCTTAACAGTCATTACTTCCTACTTACTGAAATTTTCCATATTAATGATACACTAATTTAGATATTCCTCTTTTTAAAAAGTCTATTTGGGAGTTCCCGTCATGGCTCAGTGGTAATAAACCCAACTAGCATCCATGAGGATGAGGGTTCAATCCCTGGCCTTGCTCAGTGGGTTAAGGATCCAGTGTTGTTGCAAGCTGTGGTTTAGGTCTTAGATGTGGCTCGGATTTGGCACTGCTGTGGTTGTGGTGTAGGTCCGTGCTCTGACTCAGCTCCTAGCTTGGGAACTTCCAAACGCTGTAGGTGCGGCCCTTAAAAAAAAAAAAAAAATATATATATATATATATATATATATATGCATTCAAGGAATAAAAAAGTTTTAGAGCTAAAAGAGACCTTGAGACAACCAGTTCTTTCCATTTATGTAAGAGAGTAAATGAGTCTGTCGGAAAAGACACAAGAGAGAAAATTTAAATTCTGAAATTTTAAAGCTTCAGACTGGACCTCCCCTGTGGCCTACGGCGTAACTATATGGTGCTATCTCTGCAACAGTTCTGGTTCTGGCCTTGGAACATCTATATGCCATGGGTGGGGGGAAAAAAAGCTTCAGACCGAGGATTATTTTCAACTTCAGAAATAAAAGGTTGAATAAAAGAGGAAAAAATGTTGTTCTCTTAACAACTTGACACTATTTTCTTGGTAAATTTCCCTTAATACTTTGATTTCAGGGAGTTCCCTTCGTGGCTCAGCAGGTTAAGAACCCAACTAGTATCCATCAAGATGAGGGTTCAAGCCCTGACCTTGCTCAGTGGCTTAAGGATCCTGCATTGCCATGAGCTGTGGTGTAGGTTGCAGACGTGGCTCGGATCCCACGTTGCTGTGGCTGTGGTGTAGGCTGGCAGCTGCAGCTCCAATTTGACCCCCAGCCTGGGAACTTCCATACGCTGCGGGTATGGCCCTAAAAAAGACAAAAAAATATTTGATTTCGGGGTGGCTAAAGGCATTTTTAACAATGTATTCGAAAACAAATGCCTTTACGGGAAATATGTTAAAACTCACAGATGCAGAGTGATTCCCATATCTCTCAGCTCCTTCACAGATAGCAGAGGAGAAATGATATCTTGTCCAAATCTGTCATAAATGAGCACCTAAGAAAAACAAAAAAAATCATGTTTTTTAAACATCATTATCAGTGAACAGTCAATAGAGAACCCAATGTTAAGATAATGCTGAAGTACATTTTATTTTAATATACTGAATTCTTATACTTACTGCAATTTAACATTTTCTATAATTATTTACTAAAATGTCCATTCATCTAGTAATCCATTCTTTTATTTTTTGGCCATGCCCACAGCATGTGGAAGTTCTCCCTCTAGGAAGAGAACTCGAACCATAGCACCAAGTAAAGCTGCTGCAGTGACAATGCTGGATCCGTAGCCTGCTGTACCACAGGAGAAATCTCAGTAATTCATTCTTAAAGGCATTATTACTCAGGCTAAAGTAAATTATAATATAAATATCTACTTATAAAATACTTCTTCTAGGTTAAAAAACAGAGACTATAAAATCTTTATCTTAAGCTAAAATAAGACTTTGAATATACAACAAACTCCCCTATCTAGTTCATATATAACCTTTTCTAGAAAGAGAAGTAAAAATAGTTACTCTCAAAACTAATGCTTAATAAGTTCTAAAACTATAAAGAAAATTTGTTAATTTAAGTATCTCAGGTTAGCAGATATACATTTTAAAAAGTAAGTCCCTAAAACTTCCTTATTCTCTCACAGTTATTTCCTCACATTCTAAATGCATTAAAACTGATAACTTTGATGAGTAGTAAGGATTCCAGCTGGGTCTTCTAACTCAAAATTAGTTTTAGAGTTAAGGCAAATAAAAAAGACACTTCAGCCTAGTAGATGTTTTTCACAACTACATCAATAATCCATTATGAAGTAAGAAATTGCTAATGAGAGGATGAAACATACAAAAATATGCTTTTCTTGAATGCCAGCATGTCCTTTAGAAAAGCTAAAAATCTTCCTGCTCCAGTTATAAATGACTGGATATTGCAACCTTCAAAAATATTCCTTCTTTAAACCTCAATATATGTGTATTATTAATCCTATGATAGAGAAGTGATAGGGGAAGAATTTAACACAAATTTGTACCCAAGAAATTATCAAATTATTTAATTCAAATGCTCAATATAGGCTCTAAAAACAATAAACAAGTATAGTTTATACTAGGAGCGATAAGAAGATGCCCACAAATAAACAGGAAGAAAGAGGAAAATGAGGGGACACGCTGAAGCCTTAACTATGAAGACTTTAATTACCTTTACAGTTAACCCAAAGGATTCATAAGAACTCATGAGAGTTTTCAAAACAGTCCAAACTGTAACAAGTTGATTTGTTCTTTTTTTTTTTGTCTTTTTTTTTGTCTTTTCTAGGGCTGTACCCACAGCATATGGAGGTTTCCAGGCTAGGGGTCTAATGTAGCCACCGGCCTACGCCACAGCCACAGCCACAGCCACGCAGGATCTGAGCCGTGTTCTGCAACCTATACTACAGCTCACGGCAATGCCGGATCCTTAACCCACTGAGCAAGGCCAGGGATCAAACCCGCAACCTCATGGTTCCTAGTCGGATTCATTAACCACTGAGCCACGATGGGAACTCCTGATTTGTTATTAATTCTTAGAAGTATAAAGTGACTGTAAACCAGTAAATTTCAATCTAATCCACTGTTTTATAATCTCTATGAAAAAAAGATACATTCATCATGCGATTTAGAATGAAGAAGCTCAAAGATAGGAATTTTTTAAGGTTCTCTAGCATTTCTTGAAGGAGAAAGATTATAGATTGCCTTTTGGTCCAATTAACAGTTTTACTCACAGTTTTATAAATCATAAACTAATAAAATGGCATGCTCGTTTATAGATCACTGTCTCATGAATTGGTTAAAATGGACCAGTCGCCCTAAATCTGACTAATCTTAAGGAAGCTTGCAAGATCCAAACTCTGGATTTGCAAAGATAAGGAACAAAACATCAACTGGAGTAAAGACTTATCAGTGAGGCCCCAAAGAAGAAATCAGTTGGATTCTCTCCATGAATATTACTATCACTGCCTGTCTCACTCCATAAAGTATTTACCAAAAATAACTCACGTGAGTTCCCAACGTTGCTCAGCGGAAACGAATCTGACTAGCATCCATGAGGACGCAGGTTCGACCCCCAGCCTCACTCAGTAGATTAAGGATCTGGTGTTGCCATGAGCTGTGGTGTAGGTTGCAGAGGCGGCTCGGATCTGGTGTTGCTGTGGCTGTGGTGTAGGTCAGCAGCTACAGCTCTGATTAGACCCCCTAGCCTGGGAACTTCCATATGCTGCGGGTGTGGCCCTACAAAGACAAAAACAAAACAAAACAAAAAAAACTCACATTTTTCTCTCATCCTTTAAGATGTCTTTTTTGTTTTGTTGATGGTTTCCTTTGCTGTGCAAAAGGCTGTAAGTTTGATAAGGTCCAATTTGCTTATTTTTGCTTTTATTTCTTTTGCCTTGGGAGATCCATAAGAAAATATCCTATGATTTATGTCAGAAAACGTTTTGCCTATGTTCTCCTCTAGGAGTTTTATGGTGTCATGTCTTATTCTGAGGTCTTCAATTCATTTTGAGCTTATTTTTGTATATGGTTGTGAGGGGATGTTCTAATGTCATTGATTTTCATGTAGCTGTCCAGCTTTCCCAACACCAATTGCTAAAGAGATTGTCTTTTCTCCACTGTATATTCTTGCTTCCTTGGTCATACATTAATTGACCACAGGTGTGTGGGTTTATTTCTGGGCTCTCTGATCTATTAATGTATTTTTATGTTTTTGTGTGTAGTACTGTCTGAAGTTTGGAAGGGTTAAGCCTCCAGTTTTGCTCTTTTTGCTCTGGATTGCTTTGGCAATTCTGGGTCTTTGGCGGTTCTATATAAATTTTGGGATTATTTACTATTACAGTTCTGTGAAAAACACTACAGGAGAAAATATTTGCAAATGATGTGATCGACAAGAGGTTAATATCCAAAAAATACAAACAGCTCAAAAACTCAATATAAAAAAAAAAATCAAAAAATGGACAGACATCTCTTCAAAGAAGACATACAGATAGCCAACAGGAATATGAAAAGATGCTGAACATTGCCCATCATTAGAGAAATGCAAGTCAAAAAACCACAATAAGGTATCACCTCTCTTCAGTCAGAATGGCCATCATCAAAAAATCTACAAATAGGAGTTCCCGTTATGGCTCAGTGGTTAACGAATCCAACTAAGAACCATGAGGTTGCGTTTTCAATCCCTGGCATGGCTCAGTGGGTTAAGAATCCGGCATTGCTGTGAGCTGTGGTGTAGGTTGCAGACGCGGCTTGGATCCCACATTGCTGTGGCTCTGGCGCAGGCCGGCAGCTACAGCTCTGATCCCACATTGCTATGGCTCTGGCGGAGGCCGGCAGCTACAGCTCTGATTCGACACTTAGCCTGGGAACCTCCATATGCCGCAGAAGCGGCACAAGAAACAGAAAAAAGACAAAAAAAAAATCTACAAATAATAAATTCTGGGGAGGATGTGGAGAAAAGGAAACCCTAGTACAATGTTGGTGGGAATGTAAATTGGTGAAGCCACAACTGAAAACAGTATGGAGGTTCCTTAAAAAAACTAAAACTACAGCTACCATATATGATCCAGGAACCCCACTCCTGGGCATTTATCAGGAAAAGATGAAAACTCTAATTTGAAAATTTACAGCAATGTTCACAGCAGCACTATTTACAACAGCCAAGATATGGAAACAACCCAAGTGCCCATCAACAGAAGAGTGGTTGAAGAAAATGTGGTGTATATACACAATGGAATATTACTCAGCCATAAAAAGAATTCAGTGTTAATATATGTAGCAACATGGATGACCTAGAGAAAATCATACTAAGTGAACTAAGACAAAGACAAGTATTATATGATAACACTTATATGTGGAATCTAAAAAATAATATGAATGAATCCATACATAATTCAGAAACAGACTTACAGACATAAAAAACAAACCTATGGTTACCAAATGGGAAAGTGGGGAGGAAAAAACTAGGAGTATGGAATTAACAGATACAAATTACTATACATAAGAAATATACAACAAGCATTTCCTGTACAATACATGGAACTATATTCAATATCTTATAATAACCTATAATGGTAAATAATCTGAATAACTGAATCACTCTGCCATACAACTGAAATTATCACAATGTCATAAATCAATTACGAAAAAAAAAAAGACTCACATTTAGAAGCCACGCTAAATAAGATATTCATGCATTACAACTAAAATGTGCTACTGTTCAGTATTAACAAGAAACTCCACCCAATCACCATCAATAAGAGCTAAGAGAAAGAAAACAGTCCCCACTAAAATAACCTTTCTTACCTTCCATACTGGTTCTCCAGCGCTGTTTTTAACATGAGGCACATTGAAATTCAACATACGCTTCAAAGCCACTGGAAATGAAAATAGTCTTATTAAATATTACCAAAGTTTTTTAGGATTTCATTTCCCCAACATTTATTACCTACTACCTCAAAACAAAATGCATAAACCACTCTAGTAAAACTAATACATCAAATGGCTGGATGTGTAGAAGTAGGGTCAGACTCTGTAAGACCATTTCATGAACAGCTAATGGGCATGTGTCTGGAAGATTTTCTAACATACAAAAAGTATCTGCCTCCAGATGAAAATGTGCAAAATGTTCAGGAAGAAGCCTTTTCCATGTCTCCTGATATCACATCACATTTTATACGAATGCAAAAAGTAATTCTGCCAATTGTGAACTTGCAGTGGCCTCAATATACAACTAGTGCTATTGTCTATTTACTGTGTGACTGAAAGCACAGATTAAGATCAGTCTTTCTAAAAACAAAAAATCATGTATATTTGATTCATATACAAAATCTTCCTACAGCAGATCTATTTTTCAATTATCCTGGAGTGTATTCTATGACCTATCAGATTCACTATCTAAATTGTTAGATTTTCCTATGTTATGGTAACTGGTTAACTCCTGCTAAAAAAAATATACAATTCTATAATTATGGCACTTATACCCTATGGGTTACAGTATTTTGTGGTTTTAACTGTTCATCTGTTTATGTGTTACAGCAGACTCAGAAATATATTTAAAGGAAAGCAAAAATCTTGATATACTTTTATATGAAGTTGAGATGGCCAAATATTCAAGGGCTAGTACTGATTAGCTGATTTAATTTTTAAGAGATTGGTAACCCTAAAATCTACTTGATTTTTAAAAGCACTTGGGTTAGGTTTTAATAATACAAAATAACCTACAAGCTAAACACCTACCAGAGAACTTTAAAATACTCAAATCACCTGGTTATGAACTTATAGCATATTCATTCACTCACTAGTAAAACTTCTATTAAATGCTTATTTCCCAGAGTTCCCATCATGGTGCTGTGGAAACAAACCTGACTAGGAACCATGAGGTTGCAGGTTTGATCCCTGGCCTTGCTCAGTGGGTTAAGATATTCATGCATTACAGTGCTGCCGTGATCTGTGGTATAGGTTGCAGACATGGCTCAGATTCCACGTTGCTATGGCTATGGCATAAGCTAGCGGCTATACCTCTGATTCAACCCCTAGCCTGGGAACCTCCAAATGCCGGGAGTATGGCCCTAAAAAGCAAAAAAAAAAAAGCTTATTTCCCCTTTTTTGGCTGTGCTCATGGCATGCAGAAATTCCTGGACCAGCAACTGAAAATCCATGACATAAAAGTGACAATGCTGGGTCCTTAACCCACTGAGCCACTGGGGAACTCCAGAATGCTTATTTCTTGAGGCAGGTAAAATAGTAAGAGATTGTACTTGAGTAATATATTTATATGTGTGTAGATAAAGAGATAATTTTTTGGTTAAATGTTAGTATCTAATGTCCAGCCAATAATACATATTGCCAATAATTTAGACCTACCAAAGAAGCACCCAGGTATTATATTACACAAAGAATACATAAATAAAAAAAACTCTTTGGTACTTAAAACTGAAATAATGCAGGAAGAATACAGGGTGCTCTAGAATTAATTCTTCTACTGGGCTTCAGCAAAGCTCTTCCTCCCACCATCAGGCAATACAGACACTACCACCTGGCTGGCACTCATAGCCCAAGAGAGAAAAATCTTGTTTTTAGAAACAGCTGTTCACCCTTTTGACATAGGACAACTAGGAAGAATCACAGCCTGGGTTGCTTATGAGCCCCAGGTGAATGGTGTTCTCCAGAGGTAGGTCTTTGTTAACTCAAAGAAGCCAGTATCAGCAGATATTCCCAGAGCTACCTTCTTGGATCCATCTTAATGAATTTCCTCAATTCTGAGCCTTGGGTAACTTGCTAATAGGGATTCTGACACAGTGGATTTGTTAACAGAGTACATGGTCAATGTATAAGAATGAGGGGTTCCTGTTGTGGCTCAGGGGTTAGAGACTGATGTTGTGTCTGTGAGTATGTGGGTTCAATTCCTGGCCTCACTCAGTGGGTTAAAGATCCGGTGTTGCCACAAGCTGCATGCAGCATAGGTCATAGATGTGGCTTGGATCCAGTGTTGCCCTGGCTGTGGAGTAGCTCACAGCTGCAGCTCCAATTCAGCTCCTGGCCTGGGAACTGCCATATGCCACAGGTGCAGCCTTAAAAAGAGAAAAAAAGAATCTTTAAGAATGTAATTTTACATTATTTTACATTAGAGTAACTCTCTAAAGGCTTAAATTATTGCTTTTAACTGAAATGATTAAATATACCATACACACCTAGACTTGGCTAATGTATTTTCACCCTCACCTGGAATGTTTTTTCTTTGCTCACTATATATTCAACTACATGTACTATCACTCAGCAAATGTTTAGTGAGTGTTTACCACCTGCCAGACATAGCTCTAGCTGTTGGTACTAAACAAAATGGACTGAATAAAAGTGACCTATCTTCAAGTAACTGTCATTCTAGCTGGGGGAGAAAGACAACAAAATAGTAAAACATATGATATGTGAGATCATGATAAGTGCTATGAAGGAAAACAGGGGAGGAAGGAGGAAGAAGGAGTTGTGTAATTTTAACTTAAGTAGTCAGGAGAGGCCTCCTGAGAAGGTAACATTTGAATAATGACCTACAGGAGGTGAGGGAGTGAACCATGCAGATATCTCTGAAAGAGTATTCCAGAAAGAGAACACAAAAAGGCTCTGAAGTGGGAGCACTCTGGTGTGTTCAAGGAAAGGGGAGAGTAAAAGGGAGTGAATCAGAAAGTTAAGTGGAGAGCAGATCATATAGAGCCTTGTAGACCACTGTCAGATTGCTTTGGCTTTTACCATGATTGAAACAGGGAAACTAATAAATGACTCAAAGTGCTAGAGAGTTTTGAGCAAATATGTAACATGATCACTTGGGATACTATGTGAAGAAAAATGAAGGGAAACAGAGTTTTAAAAGCAAGGAGACCAAATAGGAGATTACTGCAGAAACTCATGGTGGCTTGGACCTGTGTGATAAAGATCAGATTCTAGGCGAATTTTCAGAGCAAAGCTGGCAAGATTTACTGACAGATCTGATGTGAGATATAAATGACAGAAGTCAAGAAAGTGTCAAGGTTTTTGACCTGAACAACCACAAGAATGGAGTTGTCATTACTTGATATGGGGTAGACTGAGTCTGAGGAGAGGTCCAGGCTAGAAATATAAACATGGGGATCATAGCATATAGAAAGTACCAAAAGCCAAGAAGCTACATGAGATCACTGTAAGAGAGAAAGCAGTTGATTTGGGGTTCTCCTCTAAGAAATGGGAGAGTTGAGCAAGAACCTGCAACAGAGAGGCATGCATGAATGACAACGGTAACATAGGATTCTGCCTGTTGAACTAAAGGATAAGACTAGAGTGTTTCAGGAAACTGTTACAAAAGACATGATTTTTGAAGTGACTTTAAAAGATGAATAAAGACTCTTCAGGCAGGCAAAGCAAAAAACTGGCTAGTTAAACTTTCTATAACTTAATTACCTGCAAAATGGAGATAAAAATACATGTAAAAATCACTTAAAATAGTCTCTGACAATACTAAATGTTCAATAAATATCAGCTATTATCTACCCAAATAGACTGCAAACTCCTTTGTACCAGAGTCTTATATCTAGAATATTTAAGAATCACCTGTGATCTATTTTCCAAAACATTCTCAATGGGCATCAGGCAAATGTTTACTTCTGCCACTATAGCACATATAAAGATGTCTGCCTTTCTCCCAAAATAAGACAGAACTCAACTGTAGTACTAATTTGATAAATCTGGAATAACCTATGTAGTAATGATGTGAAATATTGCTACAATGAAGTTTATTACTGCAGAAATCCAAATTATGTGCTATTAGATTTTAATATTATACAAAGTTTCTGCATATAAAAATTACTAACAAATTTAATTTTTCAAAAAGCTCCTTTATATTGGCATAAAGTCTTTCTTAACATGTTTTTTATTTTAATATGCAGTATGACCTAATTCACTGAGGTTCAGTAAGATGTTGGAACCATACTGCAAAGACAAATGGGGTTTCTATTTGTTTATACAAATAAAATGAATGGCAGGTATTCCTCAAATTTTATTTGGACTTTCATGTATTTAAGTTATGCCTGACTTCATCTGATAGTTTACACTAAATTATCCATTGGTGGAAAGCAGAACATAACTCATTATGCACTGTGTGTCATTACTACATTAAGGTCTACCATTAATTTTTTCTTTGAATTCCAAAGGAAGGAATCAAGCATAGCCAAAATCCTTTCTATAGACCATATTAATTGTAATCAATTGTTTTCCTACACAGATTTATATGCAAAAGAACATAATTACAAGAGACAATTTCCAAATATGCATATTCTTGATGGCTTATTTCTACTAGCTCCTCAGAATTAAGAGTTTGCCAATTTTCGAGACAATTAGCTAACAGGTATAATCCATTAGTTTGTAGCTAACAGGTATAAACCAAGTTGTCATCACAAGTTTCCAAAAAATATGACAAAACTAAAATTATCTAAGATGGAAAAAATACCAAAGCTCAAAAAGAAGGAATGTGTATTTTTTAAAACCGTATTTTACAATATACACAGGAGCTATATAATCACGTTCTATTAAACATGAAACTAATAACGCATAGTTTAAGAACACTAATTTGCCAAATAATTAAAATAGGAAAGGTTAATTCATTTATTTTGCCATTCTTATACCTCATTCCAGCATGCTGAAGACGGAAATCTTTTAACACCGAGCATTTCTCATCTGGTACCCCCAAAGATTGGTCCAAAGGAGAGAAATGGCAGAATGTAATCTGCTCTGAAAAGAACACCTAAATTTTGTTATTGTGGTGGAAGTGCCGGAAGATCCAACTCTAAATATTGAAATGGGAGAAAACTGAACCATGCACAGAAACAAACCCGAAAGACCTCATAGGCAGCAACACAGGGAGGGGAAATGCCAGCTGCTAAATCTTGTCGTAAAGGCCTTCTGAGGTCCAGTAGGAAAGCGACAAGTGCAGGACAGGACCATAGCAACCTGCTCACCCGAGAAGCCACTTCTCTGGCACCACTTCCGAGGGCCGAGTTTTCAAGCTAATGGAATCTCTTCCCTAAAAACTCCAGAGGGGAGGGGCTCTCGATGCTCGGAGAACAGGATTAAACTTTTGAAGGTCCACCTCTGAGCTGCACGCACCGCGACCGAGTGAGGGCGACAAGCATAGGAAGCTTGTCCTCACTGCAAGCATGAAACCTCAGGGAAGAGAAGAGAATAAGTCGGTACCTGTTTGTCTCTCTCGAATACTTGCTGCCGCGGCCGCCGCCATCTTGACTCCCACCATTCACTGCCCGGCTGGCAAGCGGAGCCTGAGGATGACGTGGCCGCCCCGACCGCCCCGGAAGCAAAGCCCGGAGGGGCGGGATCATAGAAGGCCGAGCCCCGCCTCCCCCACGGTGACCCTTCCGTACCCTCAGCAACAAAACTTGACGAACAAAGAATGAGGGAATCATTTTTGGACACCTAGGTAGTTTACTTTTCGGAGGCGGAACGGTGGGAATTTTTATCCCATCAAGCCGCAGGTTCTCAGAGTAGCTGCCTTAAATTGAGCTCTTAGGGTAGAAACGTGTTGTAGTGCCAAGAACGTATTGACTGTTAGTTTGGTCGTTTGCATATCTCTTAAGTGTGATAATACTCCAGGGGCTTAAGGGTCGCAGGACTAAAGTAAATGAAGCTCCTGGAACAAAATCGGCACTTAAATGCCAGCTCCCCTTTCTTTCTACCAGCGCAGCATGTTTCCCTTTTGCTCCCCTTTCCAGGGAAACGGTCAGCTTTGGTGTATTGCTCTCATTTGGCAGATTTCTCAACCTCACGTGCAGGTGTCTTCTTAATGTACGCTTAAAGCCATGTGATAACAAAATATATCCGATATTGATGACTTCTAATCCATAGATTTTTTATTGGATGTCAAAAATGGACACACAACTCTGCATTAGCTATTGTTCGTTCTGTAGCTGCACCAAATTCTGAAATTAGACCCTGTACCTTAAAAACTAGTTTGAAAACTTAAATTTTCAAATTTTTGAGACTAAGTTTCTTTAACAATTACATAAACAGCAAAATCTATAATAAAACACTACTCCACAAATAAATTTTTATGAAACTTAAGACTGATAACCTTAATGTCATCAGGGAACACCCTAGAACTGAATCTATTTTTTTTCCTTCCACATTTTTTTTCAGCTTTATTGAGAGTGTAATTGACAAAAGTGGAAAGATCCTTGAAATGTACAGTGACAATTTGATATCTATACACATACATTATGAAATAATGTCCCTCCAGCTAGTTAACTATCACATCTATCAACTCACATATTTTTGTGTGTGAAAAATACTGATTTCTCCTCTTAGCAAATTTCATGTATACAATATAGTTATATCTAGGAGTTCCCATTGTGGCTCAGCTGGTTATGAAGCCAACTAATAGCCATGAATAAATGAGTTCAATCCCTAGCCTTGCACACTGAGTTAAGCTTCTGGCATTGCTGTGAACTGTGGTGTAGGTCACAGACATGGCTGGGATCCGGTGTTGTGTGGCCAAAGAGCTGCAGCTCTGATTTGACCTCTAGCCTGGGAACTTCCATATGCTGCAGGTGCGGCCCTAAAAAGCAAACAAAACAGTTATCAACTATAGTCACCATGTTATATATTAGATGCTCAGACCTTATTCATCTTATAGCTGAAAGCTTTTTACTGTTTCATACATGTGGAATTTAAAATATTAAAGTTAAAACTCATGGAAACAGCAGAAAAATCACTATCATTTTTACAGCTAATTGGCATATTCAATAAGAAATTAACTAGAATATTTACTGCTTTATTGTGTTATCAGTAATATTTTGAAGGAATCACCAATTAACTAGGTGTGCTATAATTAAACAGAAATGAGAGTTCCTGTGCTATGTGAAAGTTTTACTTCAGTTTTTGTTTTCATGGAATATATAATAAACAGGCTTTCCCACCTCCAACATCTGAGAGCCTAATCTTGTTCATTTTGGTGCTTCCACTTTCAAGTGCAAATCTATAATGTAACCATTTCAGCTCCAGTATAGACCTCCCAAAATTTGAGTCATACTGATATGAAATAAGACATATTTAATGTTTATATACAGCATATACATTTGAAATGATAAAAACTGTCTTGACCAAAGACTGCACGGTGTGGGCAAACAAATGTATAAAAAAATATGTCCCACAGAACAGTGGCAGTAAACATAGCTCCTGTGAGGCTAAGACTAAGGTATTTATTATGTATTATTACACATAAGGAAAGAAACTACAGCTGTTAAAGAGTGTCAGTTAACCCAACTTAACCTTTTAACTGACTCAACTTATCCAGATTTTTGGCTCAAAAATTTTTTTTATTTTGGCAAACTATTATTTTACATTGGGGATAGACAGTTTTAACACAAAAAAACCTCAGTTCATTTAAGAGAGGTTAGGTTCCTAGGTGTCAGCCAACAACTGCTTGCTGGATCTCTCAAATGTGTAGAGGAAAAGATCTTGTATCTTCCTAGTATTGTTTAGAATCCTAGCAAGTTACTTAATTTAGTTCACATAAGCATTTCACATTTAGTAGCATAAACATATTTATTTAGAAAACTTCATTATAAATGTTATATTTGAGGCCTTTTTTTTAATTTTAAAAAAAGGACTAGGCTGACATATTATCACCTAACATAATACCCAGCACATAGTACATATTGGAAGAAGTTTAGCAATTTGAAATAACAGCCAAAATGAGAACTTGAAAATTGAGTGTCTTGAAAGCAATCCAAATTTTCCTAAACTATAGGTAATACATATTCAGGTAATCCATCAATATGTTTTTATGCTTTACATTGCATTATTTAGTGCATAAAACCTAGTTTAATAGCTTATTTAAAAAGTAACAAAAAGAAGTTCTCTTGTGACGCAGCAGATTGGGGATCTGGCATTGTTGCTGTAGCTGCCTAGGTCACTGCTGTGGCACAGGTTCAACCCCTGACCCAGTAACTTCTTCATGTCCAGGGCATAGCCAAAAAAAAAAAAAAAAGAAAACAAAAAACCTACAAAATAAAAAACCCAACAACAACAAAAAAACCCAACATAGGAGTTCCCGTCGTGGCGCAGTGGTTAACGAATCCGACTAGGAACCATGAGGTCGCGGGTTCGGTCCCTGCCCTTGCTCAGTGGGTTAACGATCCGGTGTTGCCGTGAGCTGTGGTGTAGGTTGCAGACGCGGCTCGGATTCTGCGTTGCTGTGGCTCTGGCGTAGGCCGGTGGCTACAGCTCCGATTGGACCCCTAGCATGGGAACCTCCATATGCCGCGGGAGCGGCCCAAGAAATAGCAAAAAAAAAAAAAACAAAAAAAAACAAAACCCAACATAATATGTGATAATCACTATACACATGAATTATGTATTTATAAATAGAATCTTCTAATCATTTTCTTATAATGACTGACTGTAGAAGGCAAAATCACTAAGAAAATCTACTTTACACTCTCTTTTACTGCATATTTAGCATTGAGTATAAAAGTTCCAACAGTTTCCATACAACTGGGGGGAGGAATTATAAGAAGTTTGGAATAAAGTAGAAGCCAAAGTGAATTCTCAGGTTAGGAATCAAATGACTTTTTACTTGACCCAAATAATGTCTTATTTATAATATGGAAATTAAATATTATAAAGTATAAAATCATGAGCTAGCTTATGTCTTAAAGAATCTTTACCTTAAATACTAAAACAGTAGAACAAGAATAGTAAGTACTTGTACTAAGCTCAAGAATAGAGAATTGTATAAAATGCCTTAAGATGAAGTTCACAAACCAAAAAATGTAAAACTGTTTAAAAACAATGAATATAAAACTAACCTAAGACCATTATCAATAGATGCCTAAGAGGTGAGTTTATAGTTTTTCTTGATATTGAGGGCAAAAGAAATCAAGCTTGAAATATGACATTTAGATGATTGAAATATTTAAGAAATACACACATTTTAAAACTTTATAACATAATTCCTTTTTTAAAATCAATGTCAGTAAGAACTGTGCATTGGCTATAACAATGAATAGAAAAAGAACAATCGTAATACCAATCATTTGACACAGCAATGCAGCAGAAAATAAATTAACCTACAGGTTTCTGATATATCTTGACTATAAAAATTAATCTAAAATCACACTTCTGGAACATCCTTAAAACCAGAAAATATTTTATAATATGAATATTTATACTTCATTTTAACATATGAATATCCTAAATTATTACTTATACCACTTATCCCTAAGTCTCTATTTACACATAGAAGAGGAAATGAAATACTGTTAATTGTAGCTAACCCAAGCACAATGGATCCCTAACAGCCCTCCCCACTCAAAAAGCATGTAAGTATTTAACAGCTTTAATGCTACTGCAGGAAAAATTAATTCAAAGTACAAATAACCAGAATATAGTTTTTATTAGGTTTTCTGGTTTGTACTGGTTTAAGGGCTTTTTAAACTTTAGAAAAACTAGGTAGGTTAAGAAATAAAATGTCCAATTTATCAACACATTTGGAATAAAAGCTATACAGTGAGGCTGAGGTTTATATTATATATTAAACCTTTTTTGATAACTGATCCTTTAATTACTTTTGATAATGTAACAGAATTCAACACGAGACAAAGAAATCTTTAATGTTTTAAAACCTTCAACTTAAAGTGTTACTTTAATTGCTGTGTCTGTTAATAAATGTAACAAAATTATAACAGGATTGTTTTAGCTTCCCTTTGGTATTAAGAGAAATATTACCAGTAATAAACCAATCCTGTCATTTGCCTTAAAAAATACCAGTAATTTGGGAGTTCTCTGGTGGCTCAAGGGGTTAAGAATATAGTATTGCCACTGCTGTGGCATGAGTTTGATCACTGGCTTGCAGAACTTCCACATACTAGGATGTGGCCAAAAAAAAAAAAAAAATCAGTAATTTGTGGATGTTTCTTGAGGATTAGAATATGATGGCTGATACCTGTGCCTTATACAGCAAGAAAAATGTGTTTAAAACCAAGCAATTTACCTCTTATATGATTTATTTTGGTGAAAAACCCATTTATAACATAACAGATTAGGGATATTAGACTTTTCCAATCTCTTCTTTTCCAAGAGTACAAATATGGAGAAATAAGTATGGCATTATGTATCTTCAAATTGTTACTACATAATTTCTTGTTACTTCTAGATGTTCTTTGACTTTTAGTAGCATTAGTAAGGTTAAAAAAGAAAGGAAACAAAGTGTTTATGGACCGCTACACAGGGACACAATAGTTAATTCTGCATGGTGAGATTAGAATGGGTTTTTTCATTCCACTTCTTACATATTTCTACATTGTTTATATAACAACTAGATTTCAAAGGCAAAGATAACTATAATGCAATGGTGCCAGCTTACCTATCATATAACCATCTTGATAATAAATAACTGTCAAATAGCAAAACCTACCAAATGGCAATCCAGAGATCATTCTATTCAAATACCTAAGTGATTGTGGATCAGACATAATGGGATAAAGAAACAACAAGAACAAAATGCCATGATTTTAAAGCCAAGGCGTTAAAGACACTTACTTAGGAATTTTCAACTATATTCTAATCTACCTCACAAGTGTTTTAAAACTAAGGAAGGTCCATAGATTGTAGAATATTTGTGCAATTCTGCTTTTTATATAATACTTCCCATTAGGTATAATCAATTGCAGTGTGGATCTATTTTAATATAACTCAATAATCTAAAAACATTTTTAACAACTAATTTAGTGCCATCCCAGAAAAGGATACATATAACATATACCCCAAAATATATGCCTTTGATTAACATAACAAGATTTATCATTTAGCTTTCCTTATTTAATGCTTTAAAATAAAATAAGTAGCAATTTGAAAATTGCATAAAATTAGAAAAGTCACTGTGGCATCCTATAGCCACAAATTGTAATCCTAATTTACAAAAATAGTGACTCAGGTTTTTTTCTTATATATACCACGCTACTTGGAGAATATCTGTACAGCCATTTTAAAAGTATTTATATTGAGGATTATGAAGCATGTATACTAAGAAAATAGAAAAATATTAACTTTGACTGGTACATCTTAACAAAAAATTTTTTTAGTTTAAGCGGCCAAAACATTCCTTTATATTCGTATGGTAATTTTTATTGGGCCAAGCTGGTTTAAAAGTGATGATGGACAGATCACTGAAACAAAGTGTCAATAGCAGCTTTTAAAGAAGCATCTTTGTTCAAAACATTTAATGTCCACTGAAGTGAGAATTTTCTTCCTTTTCTAATCTTAGAGTGTTTTTTATGGCAAAGTCCATATTTTCTTGAAATTCTTTGTATGTACTGGTGATTGGAAGAGCTAAACAGTTATTACACTTGTTTCCGACAGGAAAATCCATATGAAGGCACTCAATTGAAGGAGTAGGTTTAAATCCAGCAGGTGGAATGGAATTGCAACCAGTTGCAAAAATAAGAATATCTTCCATTGTTACTGTAGACTTACCATCTGAAAAGAATACCAAAAAAAAAAAAGAGAGAAAAAACAAAAATCCATGTTATATATTGCTACCATCACAGACATTTCCCCAACTAGACTAGAAATGTTAAAACGGCAGACTCCCACATTATGCATCTCCACAGAGCAGATGCATAAGAGACAAAATCACTAAGTACAATGACATAACAGGAAAACAGACTATTGAATACATGTAAATTTGAATTTCCAAGTAGGACTCATAGACATAATTTGGTTGACCCACTCATTGTATATCTGAATGCCTTCCTTAATATAAAATTATCATATAGTCCAGAGGTTCAGGGAGTTTTAAAACTCTATCTTTAGGGGATATGATACTACAATTTAAAACCATTTCTAGATCATTGCTATTTGATCAACTATTTCAACAAATGCAGAGAGGAAAAACTAAGTTGTATGAAACATCCAAACAACCTAGCTAAAATATTTTCAACTGAAAGTTAAAATTTTTGACTCCCTATTAAAAGGAATGAATTTACATTGCTAACATTCAATGATTAATATTATCGTTCTCTGACCAATGGATGAGAAATTCAATTAACTTAAAATTTAAAAATAAAATGAAATAGATGACTAGCTTTGAGACTATGCTGTGGGAATCACCCACATACTTAATTAGTCTTCTAGGAGGAATGCTTTTCACTTCAAATTATCTAGAAGAAAACACGTGAAAAACAGCACTTTAACTTTTTTTCATCCTCACCACTTTCAACTCAGTCATATAAACTTTTGAAGAAAGTTTTGTAAATAAGTACAAATAAGTAATAGATCAAAGTCTTACCATAAATACAAATCTCAAATAAACTAATATCCCAAAACAAAATTTCTAACCCAGTTAAATAAAAATAAAAAATCCACATACCCTCAATAGCCTGTAAGTAACTGTTCCAAAACCCCAAAGCCTGTACATCAGATAATGTATGTACTGTAAATAGATCACTAAGAACTTTTGCAGAAAGACTCTCAGGTTTATGACAGAAGATGTTACAAAATGCTTCTGGATAAGTCTGAATTTTCTCCAAAACACCAAGAGTCTTCAGACCCTGTTTAAAACTTAAGAAAAATAATGAGTCAACATTCATACACATGTGTTTAGAATGAACATTTCTAGCAATTTACTACCATATAATTGGGTGTGAGGAAAAAGAAAAATATGGATACATTATACATGATATTTTCAAATCAGTAATAGAGAAATGTATTAATATTTTGCATACCTACAATGCTTGGCTTTACAGAAGTTTCTGAATTAAGCTAATAATATTCTCTATTAAGAGGAATAAAGCAGACATCTACAATTTTACACTTCAAAACTAGTTAGTATAAAAATGAAGTTTTCAAGAGATTGCAAAGAAAAAGAATGATAAATTTTAGCCACATAAAAAATTTTAAATTTAAGTATTGCTAAAAATAAACAGACAAAACAAAGTGGGAAACATTTTTAATATACATGACAGAAAACTAAATTTCCTAATATACCAAAAACACAAATCACTTTTCTAAAACAATCCAACATGAAATACACAAAATATTAATGCACTATTAACAAGATACTAGTAAGATAAGAATTTTTTTAAAATTCACATTTTCACTAATAAGCAGGGAATGGAATACCACTTTTGCTTAGCAGACCAAGCCCTTTACTGTGGCTCTGGATTCCCTACACACCTCCTTTGGTACTCTGCTGCAATGACTCATTTTCCTTCTATTACCTCTTCTTCAAGTACACAAAAATCTACTTCTCTTTCCCATTTTTGAATAAGGAAAAAAAATTCACTAAATCCCGTTTTCCTTTGAGACAACCTATGTGAAAGACCCTCCCACATTTGCTGTTTCCTTATTTTCCTATTCACTTTTCCTCCACTTCCTTCTACATCTCAGGAATAACTGCCCCAAGTTCATGAATGATGGCATATTTGAAATTTAAAGCCAATCAGGTATTTACTCTCTTCCTGGACAATACAAAGACCTCAGAACACCTGCAACTCTAGTAGCTTCCACTCTATCTTTGCTATGAAACATTCTTTTATCCCACCTTTTACCATAAATCCCCAAATCAAATTATGAATTTTTTGTAGTTTATTCTAATATTAACCATTTTTTTCTTAACCATTCCTCTCATCTACAAACTTCCCTGCTACAATCTTTTAGCTCTTGTATACAGTAACTTTGCTACATTCTTTATAGAAGAATTCCTAAGGCTATTTTTAGTTAGACAATTATGTAGACTACTAATGATAATTTTAGTTCTTTCAATCCTTAGTAACATTAACTTATTCATTTAGTCTTGTTGCTTTGCTAGGACCTCCAGTATATTGTAGAAAGGAAGAGGGTGATTACATGTATCCCTCAGGCTTGTCATGGCCTTAAGATGAATGCCTAATCACACTTCACAACTAAGGATAATGTTTTGAACATTTAGAAAATAATCTTTATAAGGATGTTTCAAATTGTGAGCTTAAAATCATGTATAATATTTAAATGTATCAACTGATTTTCTTGCATCTGCATCTGTATGGTGACTGTTTTTTTTCCTTTATTAGTGGAGTGCACTAAAGCAAGATTTTTTTTTGCCTTTTTTTTAGGGCTGCGCCCGTGGCATATGGAGGTTCTAGGCTAGGGGTCCAATAGGAGCTGTAGCTGCAGGCCTACGCCAGAGCCATAGCAATGACAGATCTGAGCCGTGTCTGCAACCTACACCACAGCTCAAGGCAACCCCTAACCCACAAGCCAGAGATTGAACCTGCAACCTCATGGTTCATAGTTGGATTCGTTTCCACTGAGCCACGATGGGAACTCCAAGAGGTTTTTTTTAATGTTCTACTTGCCTTGTTTCCTTTTAAATACTCCTAAAAAATGGTAGTAAATTTTGAGGCCATGTTATTAGGCACAAACAGATTCAAAACTGTTTAATCTTCCTAGAGAATTTGTTCTTTTTAACACTATTAGGGTCATTTAAGGGCAAAGCTTTTTAAAAAAATTATTAGAATTTTTTTTTTGCTTTGAAGTCATTTATTTGCTATGCAATTTAATCCTGTCTTTTAATACAAGAATTTAAGCTATTTACATGTATTATAATTATCTATATGTTTAGATTATTTTTCTACCTCTGAACACATTTTTCTTTGAACATGTTTTTCCTTGCTTTCATTTTACTCCTCTTTTTCTGTTCACTGTATGATTAAATATATTTTCCTGATTTCTGTCCCCACTCCCATCAAACTGTTTTGGAAGTTAACATACTCTGTTCTTGTTATTTTAAAAATTTCCCTTAAAAGATACATACTTGGTTTAACAATCTAAAAGCTAATTAATGCTTTCCCACTACTACCTCAAGAATACAAGTCCCTTAAAACAATGAATGCAGTGATGTCTTCTTTTCTTATAGATTGACTAATTGCTAGTATTTTAACTATTTTTTACCAAAACTTGGTTTGAAAGGTCAGTGCTTGTTTTTATTTATTCAGATTTTTTTCACTTCTTTGCTGACTGGTGCTGCTTGTGTCTTATTTTTTCCTCTGGGTTCAATTTCTTTCTTCCTTATTTTATTAATCTCTTTAGAAAAGAAGTAAATCTGTCTCAAAATGTTTTTACTTCCCCCCTCAAAGTTATTATCTTGGCTATTTCCAATGTTGTTGTGACTGAAAAAGGTTTTCAGTATAATTGATGATATATATTTTTTTAAATAATGCCTTTTTGCTCAGAATGCAGTTTCATCACAAAGTACACTAAACTTTAGCACATTAAGCCCTGTGAACCTGAGAATTTCTCAAGCAGCATTTTCTATAATATTGTCCTGCCTCCATCCTTTCAAAGCTAAATACATGTGTGGGTTCTCTTACTCTGAAGTTCAGGACAACTTGTTTTCAAATCCTTTCTTTCTGAGAAAAATCCTCTTATTTCTCCTCTAGATCTTTAGTTTTCTTTCTTCCTTTTCTCTTTAAATGGCCATAATCAGAGCACATGGAAGTTCCAGACTAGGGACTGAGTCTAAGCTGCAGCTGTGTTAACGCCAGATCCTTTAACCCACTGTGCCTCTGCAGAGACCCATAGCCACTGCAGTTGGATTCTTAACCCAGTGCTCCAGAGCAGGAACTCTTAGATCATTGGTTTTCACTTCAATGGCCTCGCATTTAACAAGCATCAAGTGTTCATTTCCATGATCATTTTTGTTTCTCTTTCCTTTTCCTTATTTTCCTGTGGGTTACTTGAATACTTTTTCTTCTTTGGACTCCATATTTATCTGTAGTGTTTCAAGTGTGTCTCTTTGTATAGATTTTTTTTTTCAAGTCAATAGAACTCTATCTTTAAAAATCACAAATAAATCTGAAGAATCATCTAGCATCTTGCTGTTTCTGTAGCCATACAACCCCATATCTTCTTACTCATCAGCCTGCTTAACTGTTTCCTTTTCCAGAAACATAGATAATGCCCAAAACTTTTCTGATATCCTTGTTCTTAACTGTTGTAGCTTACTGAAATCAAAGCAGCTGAATTTGATAGTGTTGTTTCCTTCAATAATCAATTCATCTTTCTGAGCTTCAGACACTAAGCAAGCAATGTTTGGCCTCATCTGCATCCTGCAGATGCATTTTTCACACCTCCCCCCCCCAACTTCCATTTCAATAAGAGACCCAGTCTCCTGAATAATGGCACTGATGGTGAAGTGAACATACACAGACCTCATCTTGTAATGGAAACCCAGTGTAATACCCTTGATCATGTTCTGTATATAACTAGATAGTGCAATCAGCATCCAGTTTCTATTTGCCCACTACTTGTCAACGCTGAGCCTCTTCTTTTTCTTTCCAAGAAAGCCAATTTCTACATTGATGTGGTTGAAGTCCCTCTTCAGAGTGCCTCTGGGGGCCTTTCACAATAACTGTACATCCTTTTAGAGTGCTGTCAACATTTTTTGGAATGTCATTCTGACAGTACAGGTGGCAAAGAGCCAAGATTTTATCAGTTCAAGAATAGAAACATTACTTCTGTTTAGGTCCCATTGCCTTTTGCTGTTTATAATTCCCTAAATATTTCTTTTATATACACTGTGAACTACATTAGAGAATATTAAATTTTCACCTCAACCATCAATAAATTTAGCAAACCCAAGAGGAGAAGGAAACGTGCTTTTTATTCTTTTCATTATTCTATCTTCCTTCCTGATTTTCCAAGATTCCATCTTTAATAATTTGCTGCTTCAAAAAATTCCCACAATCACTCTTAGGACAGGTCTGATGAGGACAAAAACTCTTAGCTTTCCTTCAAATAAGAATGTCTAGACTTCTTCTGCTATGTCCTTGCTGAGATTCCTAGCTGGTCTGTTTTCACCCCACTACCTTTCAAATTTTGAAATTAAGATAGTTTCAAAAATTTTCTTAAGTTTGTTTTATATACAATCCAAAGTATTTAACTATACTTATCAGGAAAAACAGAGGGAGGAGTGTCGTTAGCACATTATCCAGAAGTGGATGTCTATGATCATTTTTCAACTTAGAAGCACTATTTGATGCATTTCACATTTTACATTTTGTGTGTTTTTTTGTTTTGTTTTTCAATTTTTTTTCTTTTTTAAATCACTATAAGAGCACTTCTTTGCCTCATTCAGTTTGTCCTATTATTTAAATCCTTGATTTGCTATTCCCAGTACTTGCTGTTTTGAATGGTTGTGTTGTTTTGTCTTTTACTGGGAACTCCTCTTCTGTACTAATGTTTCTTTAGCACTCCTATTAAGCTCTGGCCATAGAGAGTTCCCTAAATATTATGTATTTGCTTTTTTACCTCGCACTAAGTACTATATCCTATGACCAATACTTTGTTAATGTCTTTGCTTTAGATTAGGGTCCATTCAGGATGCCAAACCCACATTTGGGGCAAACTGAGGGTTCTGATTTCATATGACATCTAGGGTACCATGGCTTTCAATTTCCATGTTATTTCTGATATATATAGAACTCTTATGAGCTCAGAGTTGTTAAATATTGTTCTTTGCTCTCTGATTTATCTTTTACATAAAAGGAGGTATCAGTGCTCAGCTTTTCTCTTGCTCTCTTCATCTTCTTCTGTCTAACTCCTATTTAAAATTCATGTTTTATTTAAACACCACTTATATAGGGAAGCTTTTCCTGACATTTATACCACTCCTACCTATTAAAACAAAACAAAACTAAAAAATCTAAGTAAGTAAATACAAAAATTAACAAAGAGAATGAATTCGGATATAGCAATGAAAAAAAATACATCTGTAGATATATGAACTACTCGGGGAGTGGGAGAGAAGTACTATGTACATCTATGTCATTAAGAAATACATTTCAAATAAGTTTTAAAATAACTATCAGGGAGTTCCTATTGTGGTACAGCGATAACAAATCCAACTAGGAACCATAAGGTTGTGGGTTTGATCCCTGGCCTCGCTCAGTGGGTTATAGATCTGGAGTTGCTGTGAGCTGTGGTGTAGGTTGCAGATGCGGCTCAGATCTGGTGTTGCTGTGACTGTGGTGTTGGCCAGCAGCTGTAGCTCCAATTCGAACCCTAGCCTGGGAACCTCCATGTGCCACAGATGCAGCCCTAAAAAGCAAAAATAATAATAATAATAATACAAAAAATAAAATAACTGAAAACTTACACATTTGGATTATTTTGTCTATTAATCATAATTATGAATGGTAATTCTAACTGTAAGAAAAGGTTGCTATCTGAGAGTCTTATAGTCAGAAGACATTTGGATACATTTTAAAGAGCTATGTAACAGTGTTATTTTAAATTGCAGTATTCAGGGAACTATATCCTCCTAGTCACTTGTGATGGAACATAATGCAAGAAAAAGAATGTACACACACACATATATATATACGTATGTACGTGTGTATATATATGACTGGGTCACTTTGCTGTACAGCAGAAATTGACAATGTTGTAAATCAAGTATAACAGAAAAAATAAAAATCTTACCGAAAAATTACAGTATTAAAAATACACTGGAAATTATATCCTTTATAATTGCTTAAGCTTATGATGTCATATTATATTTTAATTTGGAAGAGTGCTGAAGCTCTATAGAGCTCTTTAAAAAAGAATGAAGACTATGTCTACTTACTATTATGGAGTGATCTCGACTATATCATCAAGTAAAAAATGAGTAGAAAAAAGGGTGGATGGTGTATTACTATTTATCTAATAAAAGAAATAAATACATACACATACTATTATATATATATTTATCTGCTATCATTAAAAAGAAAATGGATAGAGGAGTTCCTGCTGTGGCAGTCAGTTAAGAATCCAACTACAGCAGCTCAGGTTGCTGGAGAGGTGCAGGTTCAATCCCCAGACCAGCAGAGCAGGTTAAATAATCTGGTGTTGCTACAGCTGCGGTGTAGGTCATAACTGCAGCTCAGATTCAATTCCTGGCCCAGGAACTTCCACATGCCACAGGTGTGGTCATAAAAAGAATAAGTAATGGAAAAATAAACTATAAGCCATTAAAATGGTTACTTCATAAAGGGATAGAAGGTAATGTGATAAGGATGAAAGCTATATTTATCTGAATACAATTTGTATAGTAACACAGTGATCTGATTACACAGTTTGAGAACAAAGAGAAACAGAAACATAACTTTGTTTTTCAATAAAATTGTCATTGATGATAATGTTAGTACTGCTATTCTGTGACTACTATTTAAGAAATCTGGAATAAATCCAGGAATTATTTCATACTCTAATTCACCATTGTCTCTGAGAACCCAGATTTTCTAAAAAATTTTCTAAAAAATTAAAAAAAAAATCTTAAAAAAAATTGAGATGATTACTTTTCCTACCTAAATAACACACTTTTAAGTAATTCTGTAGAGTATCGTCTGAATGGTATTTATGTTTAAGAGGTTAGTTTTAAAGCATTACTTTAAAATAGCATTTCAATGTTATCAAATATATC
This sequence comes from Phacochoerus africanus, assembly GCF_016906955.1. Classification (NCBI taxonomy): domain Eukaryota; kingdom Metazoa; phylum Chordata; class Mammalia; order Artiodactyla; family Suidae; genus Phacochoerus; species Phacochoerus africanus. The sequence goes on from NC_062552.1 coordinate 70,047,485, forward strand.
TCGCATTATAAGATAACCACTTAAATGTGTAATTTGAGAGAACCTTTCACATTTAAACAACTTACCTTTCAAAAGGTGCTTGGACTCTCTTAATTACATGATAAACAAGTATGTCCTTTGCCAACATATATTTATCACTTATTGATGTTATAAGTCTTAGACAACCAATAAGTTCTAGGTAGTTATAACAATCATTTATTAAAGAATTTAAGTCAGCTACACTTGTTGCAGTATTTACCTGTAATGAAGAAGAAAACACACTGGGTTTACTCATTTACTTGCGAAAGATATTTACATTTTAAAGAGACCTTTCACTTTATACTCAACTCCTGAATACACCAGGGTAAAGTAAAAGTATACTAAGAACTATTTTCCTAGAATAAATGCCTGACAATCCAGTTTAATAAAAATTACAATCAAAAGGACAGCTGAAACCTTAAAAAATGGATAGATTCAAACAGAGGATCTGAGGGAACAGCATAAACAAAGAAATATTTGACCATATATGTGCCAGACATTTTTATGTAGGTTAGCTCCTGAACAAAGTTACAGAAGATAAAAATAGGAGGCAGACAATAGTCCATGTGAATGGAAAATCTATTTCTTATTTCGAAAAATCTCTTCCCCTAGGTATTTACATAATTCCATAATAATATCACATCACTACTGTGATCTTAGAAGCTTTTCTTGACTCCAAGCTCAAATAGTTGACTATAAGTTGTCTCATCTTTGCTAACCCACCACCCCAAGTTTTAGCTGGGCACAAAGCCAAAGATTCCTCACAGCTAGATGTGGGCTTATGTGATTAAGAGCTGTCCAATGGGATACAAGTAAAAAATGTGTTAAATTTTCTTGTACTCTACTTCCACTTTCTTCCTTGAGAGCAAACTTCAGCTACGAAGACAATATCCTAAATGACTTTACAAGGAGAGGAAGGAATTCAATTCCCTAGATGACTTTGTCTATCACAATTGTACCTGTGAAACAGGAGCCGTTTCTGTAAAGGCCAGATAGCATTTTATGCTTTGTGGGCCATATCACAACTTATCGCAACTACTCAACTCCACCAGTGTACCATAAAAGCAGTCATAGACACCTAACAAATGGGTGTGGTCATATTCCAATAAAACTTTAAAAAGGCAAGACTTGGCATATGGCTATAATTAGCCAAATCCTAACTCTAAAATTTAGATTTCAGAGAAAAATAACTATCTGCCTTTTTTGAGCCATTGTTTTTTGGGTTCCTTTCTTACAGAAGCTTAGCCTACGCTCTAACTTACTATGGCCAAGCATTATCTTGGAAGAGATATCCTGCTTCATATTCTGCATTACTATTTTTATAATACATTTTACTATATAACAGTATATTATATATTATTCATCTTGTCTTTCCACTAATATGTAAATTTTCAAGGAGGCAGGGCTTTGTTTGGTTCACTACTCTATTTCAGCGATAGAACAAAAGGGGGTAGAAAGTATATTTGGACTAAATTAATGAAGAAATACTGGCTAGGAGTATAGAAACTCCTCTATAGATAAAGCCATGAAGAGGGAGTTCCCATTGTGGTTCAGCAGTAACGAACCTTACTAGTACCCATGAAGATGTGGGTTTGATCCCTGGACCCTCTCAGTGGGTTAAGGATCCACTGTTGCTGTGAGCTGTGGTGTAGGTCACAGACGCGTCTAGGATCCCACATTGCTGTAGCTGTGTAGCACAGGCTGGCAGCTCTAGCTCTGATAAGACCCCCTACCTAGAAACTTCCATACGCCACACCTGCAGCCTTAAAAAGCCATGAGGCGTGTTGGAAGTCTTACACAATGAGAATCCATTAGGATTCCTGAGGAAGAAAGCAATGTGGTCAAATCTGTACTCATGAAAGAATCATTCTGAATTAAGATTAAAATAATGTCTTAATAGTTTAAATTTAGAAATAATCTTAGTTTGGTATAGTAGCATACTATAAATAAGAAGGCCAGGCCACTCTCAGAGACAATGACTTGACATAAATTAATGAATGAAGTATAGAAGAGTAAAATGACCTTGTCTCTAACATAACTTGGAAATATGTCTCTTGAAAAGAAAAGGAAAATCAGGCAAGGGGGGTGGGGCGCAAAAATAGTTCTGTCAAATGTGTTGGGCTCAATTCTGTAGGAAGACCCAGATTTTATCTGGATATAAAACTCTATAGAGGCTCAAAAATACAGGTCTGTAAATCATCAGAAAGATTAGGGATCAGAAGATGCCTTCCAAATGGTACAGAGGAGGGAGTTCCCATTGTGGTTCAGCGGTAATGAACCTGACTAGCATCCATGAGGATCCGGGTTGGATCCCTCACCTCGCTCAGTGGGTTAAGGATCCAGCCTTGCCATGAGCTGTGGTGTAGGTTGCAGATGTGGCTCGGATCTTGTGTTGCTGTGGCTGTGGTGTAGGCCAGCAGCTGCAGCTCCAATTTGACCATAGCCTGTCTGGGAACTTCCATATGCCACATGTGTAGCCCTAAAAAAAACAGAAACAATCCCTCCCCCCAAAGCCAAGACAAACAAAAAATCAAATAGTATACAGAAGGACTGTTAAGACAACAGTGAAAAATACCTAAGTTTCAGGGACAGAAAGAAGAAGTATTAAAAAAGACAGTAGCAGAGTTCCTGTCATGGCTCAGGAGAAACAAATTCGACTAGCATCCATGAGGATGTGGGTTCGATCCCTGACCCTGTTCAGTGGCTTAAGGATCAGGCGTTGCCATGAGCTGTGGTGTGGGTCACAGACTCAGATCAGATCCCGCATTGCGGCGGCTGTAGCTGTGGCTGGCAGCTGTAGTTCTGATTGGACCCCTAGCCTGGGCACTTTCATATGCCATGGGTGTGGCCCTAAAAAGCAAAAATAAATAAATAAAACAGAAATAGTCAAAAGTAGGAGGGAACAGAATACTAAAGAAAACAGTAGGGGGGAATTCAAATACAGTAGTTACTGCAGAAGTCAGGGGAGGTGAGGAATTAGGAAAGAAAGGCCTTTCTTTGCAAGTGGAGATTTAGATCTGTGGATATCAGTCATGAAGTAGCTAACTCAGAAGAGTGGTAACGGGAACAGGAGTCTGACCATAGGTTAAAAAATTAGTAGGAAAGAGGAAGTGGAGACAACAAAGTTGAAATACATTTTTGGTAAAGAGGTAAAAAGAAAAAATAAATTGAAGAGTTAAAGGGTTAATTGAAAATATCATTTTAGGAGTTCTCTTGTGGTACACAGGGTTAAGAATCTAGCATTGTCACTTCAGTGGCTCAGGCTGCCACTGTGGCTTGGGTTCAATCCACGGCCCAGGAACTTCCACATGCCAAGGACATGGCTAAAAACAAACAAACAATGGAATATCATTTTAGAATGAGGAGTATTGGACAAAATAAATAGAATTATTAAAACAACACACTTCCATGTTTCTTTGTGGTTTTGGTTTTTGTCTATTTCTGGATTTTTTTTTTTTTTTTTTTTTTGGCTGCACCTGCCTCACACAGAAATTTCCGGGTCAGGGATCAAACCTGAGCCACAGCAGTTAACAATGCCAGATCTTTACCCCACTGAGCCACCAGGGAACTCCCCTTACTTCGCATTTTAGAAACTAGGGCTTAACAGAATTAACCAACATTTCCAAGGTCACATAGCTTATACCACTTATTGCAAACTAAAATGTAGCTTCTGAGCATTTATTTTTAACCATTAAACTATAATGCCTATTAACTGGGAAAATGGATAGAGTGGGCTTGAGTAGGTAGGAGGTTAAGGGAAGAAAATTTAGATGGATTTCATTATCTTCGTTTCTAAATCAGTAACATGATAAATCAGGGCAATGATACTTACAGGGTATTATGATAAATAAATTGAGTTTATACATGTAAAATGTATTTGCACATCTAACAGTCTTAATAAATGATAACTATTTTTAGGAAGGAACACTAGTCTCCCCAGTTATTTCCATAAAGAGGAGATTCTGCCTAATCTTGCTCTCCACCTATCACTCATATCTCCCAGGAAGAGGAAGGATAAATTCTCTATTGGTAACCTCCTTCTCTATAGATTTATCTGCCTACAGGAAAGTGTACTTTCATCTTCTCTCTCATATGCAACAAGGAACTTGCCTTATATCAATTCTGGCACGGCAAATACATCCGTTTCAGTCTGAGGAGTGTTAGCAAGCCATTTCGACCACAGATCTAAATCACATTATCCAACTGGTTTTACTAACATTAAACCTGGCACTTTGATCTCTAGCTGTCTGGCCTTTACATCTATTTTTGTTTTATTTTATTTTATATTTCTAAAAATAGAACAAGAACCTTGTTACTCCTAGTAAGTACTTCCTGGGGCTTTGATGTTAAGTCATACATAATTTGAAAAATATCAGGAGTATTCTTAATCTCACTAACCATCTTTAACACCATCTCTACAGGGACCTTGATGCCAGGGGTTGCAGGTACACCATTCACAAAATCACTAGGAATAAAGGGTCAAATAACCTCAGATCTCTGGCACTAAGGTTGCATCTGAAATGGGTCCCAATTAAAATGTAACAGCATCAAAATCCACCAGCACCTGGTTGATTTTTCCAGCATACCCAAACTCTCTGAGAATGTTACAGGCCTCAAAATCAGCCTGGTGTAAAGTACTGAGCACTCCTGTTATCAAGAAAGTGGGAGTGACACCTGTAGGAAGTTTAAGTGGTTGTTAACCTGCTGATAAACAAAAATATTGACACCCCTTAACTACTTCACGAAAGAGTATTATTCTATTGCATATCAATCATTTATATTTAAATATACCTAGAAAGTAGGTATATTTACATCTGAACAAACAGGTATATTTCTTACCCTGATTATAATCTGTGCCACATCAAAGTCTGAAACATCATCTAAAATTGGCTGAGTATTTTCTGGTCCATAAACAAGACAGTTAAACAAGGTTTTAGAAAAGAAACCAGGGGAAGGACCACCATGAACCAAAGAAATGGCAAGCATTTTGCCAGCTTCATAGTAAAGATTCTCTTTCAGAGCTGTAAATACAGATAAAAACATATCAAAAATACTTTTATTATTATATGATAACCATCATATATATGAATACATATATAACAGTTAAAAAATCTAAGCATTAGATAAATGTTAAAATAACCTAATTCATAGAAGCTATAATGTATGAAATACATATTTCAACTGAAATGTACAATTTTACAAAATTTTTTTCTGAATACAAAGTAACAACCTACTACAGAAAAAAATGTAACTACAGAAAATCTTTTTATAAAATGACCTATAATCCAAGAGTTCCTGTTGTGGGTCAGCAGAAATGAATCTGACTAGTATCCATGAGGATGCAGGTTAGATTCCTGGCCTCGCTCAGGGGTCTAAGGATCTGGTGTTGTCATAAGCTGTGGTGTAGGTCACAGATGCTGCTTGGATCTCATGTTGTGTAGGTTGGTAGCTGAAGCTCTGATTTGACCCCTAGCCTGGGAAACTCCACATGCTGTGGGTGCAGCCCTAAAAAGAAAAAAAAATTAAATGAAATAAACATAAAACGACCTATAATCCTACCATCATAATAACCAGTGTACACACTATGGTGTATTTGTGTCTCGTGTCTATATAAATATAAATATAGTTTGACTTTTTTTGTCCCACTTACTGTATTACAAACTTTTAAAATATTATTTGAAATTATTCAAATCTACAGTTAATGAATGAATTAAGACTAATGTACCGATATGCTGAAATGTAAACCATGCCATTATTACTATGGCTACCCTGGCTGTTAACATTTTCAACTATATGTGACACAATGTTACGATCAATATCTATTTATATATTGTTATTTATATATACTTGATTATTAGGATAGATTCCTATATATGGTATTAGTAGTTTAAAGGATATGAACAATTTTAATGTTGTTGATACACAAAATGGCACAGATTTAGTCTCAACAGTATATGCTACCTTATCACATCATCACAGCTTTTAATTTTTTTTTCTTCTTGGCTGTGCCTGCATCATTTGGAAGTTCCTGGGCCAGGGATAGAACACCACAGCAGTGACCCAAGCCACAGCAGTGACAACACTGGGTCCCTAACCTGCTAAGCCACTGAGGAATTCCCAAATACTTTTTAATATGTCATGTAACATGTTTCAGTTACTTTGACAAGTCACAAAGATATATATTATTTTTTTTTCTAAAAATTGTTCAAAGCAGTTTATTAATAAGTAACATTGCCAATACCTGAAATAGTATCTCCTCAATAACAATCTCATATGTTAACATATTAGTAGTCATATCTTACAGATGAAGAAACTGAGATCCAGAGAGGCTATGCAATTAATCTAAGGATATAAAGCTACTTTAGTAGATGTGTACAAACTGAATTCAGATTTTGTGACTTAAATTCATATACTATCCACTGCACCAAAACTGTCTTGAATTAACACACTGATTATCTGGAGGAGTTTTTTGGTTTTTTTAAATGAGAGTATAAAATTGAATTGTGTTTACTGTAGATAGTACAAATGATCCTTTGCAGTTTTTCAATTATTTCAGTGATTCTTTAGGCAATGGTGGGGAAGTTCTAAAGAAAATATAGAAGGAAATCAGATGGAATGAAATGTCTTCCCACTTTCTCTCTAAAATTTCCTATTACAGCAGAAGTAGTATAAAAGCTGCTAAAAAAAGAATGCTAGAATTTAGAATTAACCAGTGTTTTGAGATGTTTATTTTAATCATATTAATTCCCCACCATAAGTAAAGACATGAAAGTATCATATATGTAAATCTGTGGGAAAAAAATTCTTGAAAGCAAAACTACATTAAAAATCTGTTACATATAGACCAAAAAACTACATTATAAAAATCCTAGGTTGTGAAGAAACATGCAAATTCCAAATATATGAACATGAAGAGCTCAAAAAACTACCCATCTCATTTGGGCACTCTGTTCAAATGAATTAAAAATAATGTACATTTTCAAGAAGTTATACTTAATTATGGAATCACATGGAGAAGGATACTGTTATGAAGAAATTAAGGACATTCATAAATAAAAAAAGGTTTCACTACAAAATTTAAATTTTAAAAATATCACTTCCCCTCTTTTTTGTGATTCTGTCATTATTTTATTAACCATAGATATTAAGTATCAATTCTAACCTACTATCTCTTTCTTAATACATGGAACATTTAGTATGTACAATAATAAAAAAAATAATTACCTTGAGAATTTAGAGACAAGTTCTTTGACAAGGACCCTTCAAACAATGGTGAGTTCTCAAGTTGCTGCATTAAGAGACTTAGGAATTCTTGCTTTGATCCAGGCTGTTCTCTTCCAAAATGATCATTTTCATTAATATATACTATTTCAATTGTGTATGAAGGATTAAAGCTTTGATTTCTGAATCCGTCTAAGGCACTATTCCATATATTGGCTTTGTTGATAAATAATCTTTTAGGTTTTTTTTTAATTTGAAATCCTAGCTCTATTATTAGAGTCGAAATATCTCTTCTAAATTTGCTGCCTTGCCTATAAAACATGAATTTAAACACAGAGGTAAATACTCTGAAGTACTTTATGTGACCCAGAAGTTATACAGCCATTAAAAAAATAGAAAAAAAGATTAGAAGGAAGCTCTTCCTCAACTCCCACCCAAACATAGACAATGGCTGCCAATGGAACCCAAAACAGTTATTTGATAACCTTCATTCCAAATTCTTGAGTCCCTCTAACCCAATCTTCTATCAAATTCAAATCACCTAATGTCATAAATGATATATAAAAATGGTGATAGATGATTATTCAAAATTTGATCTGTTAGGTGGATTCAGGTATAAGGGTCAAAAGCTCAAACCTTCCTGGCCATACTTGCTTAACTGTATCTCATTGCACGTTCACCAGATCCTTTAAAAATAGAGCAAACGTAATCTCCACTTACTATATAAGAAAACTATAGTTGCATATTTTAAACAGAATTCAAATCTTTTAAAGAGTATTTTTTAGTCTATACTAGTAATTCTCAAAGTGTGGTCCCAGATATCAGCCACAGCACTAGCATCTAGAAACTTGTTAGAAATGCAAATTCTTGAGTCCCACAGCAGAAAACAGAATCAGAACCCCTGAGCATGAGGCTGAGCAATCAGTGTCTTAAGACCTCCAGACATTTAAATGGACTAACTTAATTGTTCTGTGCCTCAGTTTCTCCATCTGTAACTGGAAATAATACACTCAAAATAATTTTGTGAGAGGCCATTTCCATGGATCATCTTCTTGTATGAAAGTAAGGACTGCAGTTTGAAAAACACTCTTCCATACTATTGTAAGATTAGCTAATACTATAAATCTATATAGCTACTAACTGTTGTAATTTTCTCAAAATAGACTTTTATATTTTTTAGTAATTCAAAATACACACCTCAGCAAATCTTTACGCTGTGCTCCAGGTGACTGTCTGGATAATTTAGGTGAGGACTCCTCCAACAAACAATCAGTTATTCCCACATTAGTGTTGGGTAATGCATGTTTTTTGGCTTTTTGGAAATCGCCTACAGATTTAAAACCCAATGTTAGCATAACAGAAATACAGGTAGAAACTTTTTAATAATATACATTTAAATAAAAGCATCTTTATTTAAAATTACAAAATTATTACCTGAATTGTAGAGAATACCTCTACATTCCAAACACTCCCAATTTTGTTCCCATGACTGTAGCGAGGAACAGGCTAAATGTGTACCGCTAGAACCACAACACTGACAGCGCTTTATTTCCCATTTGCTGAGGACATAAAGAGAAGTAGGTATTTACATTTGATATTAACTTAGTTTAATCCCAACCATCAGCACTACCACAAGACAGCACTGTCTTACCTCACATATATATAACCAATCTTTTTACCAAAGTTAAATAATCTACTTTTCCCTAAAGTAGTATTTTCTCTATTTCATTTATTATGTTTGTAACCTCCTCCTTTAAATATTCTGTCTTAAAATACCTAAACTAAATATCAACATGTATATGCACATATACCCAATTACTATAAGTATTACAAAGAATATGATTAAAAAGGAAAAATTTTTTTCTTTTATACTTGGAGATGACTATGCTCACAGAGAGACTGCCATGTCAATATGTCTGCTGTGGAAGAAGCATTCAGTAAACACATTATCTTACCTAAAATACTATCTTTCCTGTTAATGGTGAGGAATTATTTCCTATAATAAGCTTGCTCAGACACCTCAGGTACTGTGCAGCTCAACGATCCAGCCTTAATACCTGACCCACAATCATATTCTCTCGCATTTGCTCTCCTCAAATCCCCACTCCCAATGTTTCCCCACTGCATTGTGTGATATATGCCCATCCACATTCACATTTTCTGTATGGGTGTGGGTTATAGTCTGCAGGTTCTGCTTTGGTTATAAGTACATGCTCTCTGTGTAGAAATGGATATACTCGCTGGGTGTTTGCATATGTGGGTGATAAGACAGATAGCTGAATAACTTCCCCTCTGGTAAGTAGGCAAACCTCCCTCTCTATGGATATGGATATTTAGGTGTGTGTCCTCTCTGTGTCTCCCTCTCTTCCCCATGTAGTTCTGCCAAACGATGATAAGGAAAAAGAAGAAAGATAACAGTTAACATTAGCGCTTATACACCAGGTCCAGTTCTCACTCATTATACATAAAGTTTAAACTTCACAACTTAATGAAGCTAGATAAATCACAACACCATGCTGCCTTTCAGCAAAATAGCCTTCCTATCACTAGGATGAGAGGAAGTGAGATTAAAAGAAATAATTCAGACAGCAGGTACCCCTGTCCCAGGAGAAAAGGTAAAGTAGCTGCCAGAAAGAAAATGCGGTTTAGTAGCAAATGATTAGGTGACTAGTCGTATAAAAAAAATATATTTATCAGTTAATCAAAATAGCCTAGAATGAATTTAGAAAATCCCAATATTAAAGAATGTATTGCTTCTTAGAATTCTAAAGTGCTTTACTGTTTATAAAGCACACTTATATACATTATCTTCATCTATGCCTCAGCATAACTCTTGAGTAGGGTATTTTTAGGGTGTTCGCAAATGAATAATCAGGGTCACCAGATCTGGTAACTCAGGCAAGAATACACATTACTTCACACGTTCAATGAGATCTCTGCCCTTAAAGAATCTTTAGTCTAATGGCAAAGACAAATTTAAATAGTGTCAATTGTATTATAATAAGCATAATGAAGTGTAAACAACCCAGAATGGGGAATCAGGAATAATAAGAGCTTCTTAGGGGAAACTTTCCAAAACAGGCAAGCTGAGTCTTCAAAAAATAAGCAGTAGCTCATCTAGCCAAATCACTTTCCATAAGAAATCAGGCTCCCAATATTCTGCTATACATTTTAAGTTTTAAACTGTCATGTTAATTAAGACTACATAAGAGGGATAAAAATTTATCAAAATTTCCTATATAAATTTCAACAAAATTAGATGTTACTTTTCATTCTGCATCTTAAAAAATGAAGATATTCTTGATTTCTAATATCCCACACAGTATAGTGTACCCAAAAATCACAAAATGATTAAGATTATTATAGCCAATGTCTACTTCTACTGATACTACAAAAAGGTAATCAATAAATAACAAATGCCGAACCCTTTTCATTGTGATCTAAAACACTGATATATTAATTTGGTTTCCCTTTTCATTGTGATCTAAAACACTGATATATTAATTTGGTTTCCTAACCTCTTAAAACACTGTCCTTCAATAGAAATATAATACAAACCATACATAAATTTAAACTTTGACATATAATCAATATAAAAAATTATTAACAAGACATCTTAAGGTCTTTTTCCTTACTGTTAGGGGTTGAATTATGTCAGCTCCAAAATTCATGTGTTGAAGGCCTAACACCCAGTACTTCACAATGTGACTGTACTTGGAGATAGGGCCTTTAAAGAGATAATTAAGATAAAATGAAGTCATATGAGTGGGCCCTAATCCAAAATGACTGGTGCCCTAATAAGGAAAAGAGATTAAGACACAGATAGAGGGGCTGTCAAGTGAGGACACAGCTAGAAGGGAGTCATGTGCAAGCCAAGGAGTGGCTTCAATAGAAATTAAACCTGCCCATACCTTTATCTTTGGCTTCTACCCTCTAATATTGTAAGAAGACAAATTTCTGTTGTTTAAGCCACCCAGTTGTTGGTATTTTGTTATAGCAGTCCTAACAAACTAAAACACAAGATAAATCTTCAGTATATATTTTACACATACAACACCTCTCAATTGGGAATAGCCACATTTCAAGTGCTAGAAGCTGCCATATAGAACAGCAGAACCCTAGAAAACAGAGCCTCATGAAAATACACCACAAAAATAGGCCAACTGCAATAATTTCTCTGTAAACAGATGTAAATAAAAACTTAATAAACATACCTCAAGTTAAAACTTCAAATATCCTAAGAGCAAAATTACATTTCACTAACTAGAACATCTACTTTCTCAGCTAAAGGTTTAAAAAAAGACACTGTATACAACTGAACTTTCCCATATACCTATCAGGCACATTATAGTCTCTCCCTTCTTTGCAACGACATCTTCGGACATCACAATGCTCATAGTGCTGCAGAAGCTCTTGAAAAGCATTTTCCTCTAATTCCCAAGATGCATCTCTGTAAATGAAGCAAGATATAAAATACACTTTGTCCTAAAATGTCACATGAAAGGATTGATAATGAATTTAAAAACCCTTCACAAAATCGGAAGGATAATACTATTCTTTTTAGAAATAATCATTTATTTCAATATATAAATCCATCACTGTCATTTCATCTTACAGTTAATTATCTCACAGTGAGTTTCAAATGCTAAAAGAAAAATTAAGTAGAAATTTTTCAAAATTTACATTTTTCCAACATTTCACATTCAATTTTTAAAATTTAGTAATAATTCTGGAATTCTCACCTTTATGTATTAAGATTTTTTTTTTTTTTTTTGCTTTTGAGGGCTGCACCCACAACATATGGAGGGTCCTAGGCTAGGGGTTGAATCAGAGCTACAGCTGCTGGCCTATGCCTCAGCCACAGCAATGTGGGATCTGAGCTGTGTTTGCAACCTACACCACAGCTCATGGCAACGCCGGATTCTTAACCCACTGAGCAAGGCCAGGGATCAAACCCACAACCTCATGGTTCCTAGTCAGATTCATTTCCGCTGAGCCATGATGGGAACTCTAAGTATCAAGAATATTCTTCAAATACAATTTAAACCACACCTTGATTCTCTTAATTTATACACACCATTTTGAAGCCTATTACACTTATGTATAATCAAGTAATATTATACACAAGTGAGGTGTACAATTAAGAGACTATATAAACAGCTAATGAGATATTTTAAGTCACAGTACCTGGTCTCAAGAACTATGAATCTTGGGAAGAGGAGGAAAAGGTGGCAATGGCAGCTTTACATTTCCGTATTTGTCAGAATTCCCTGGAAGCTGAGTGGGTTAAGGATTTGGTGTTGTCACTGCTGCAGCAGCTCAGATTACTGCTGTGCTATGGGTATGATCCCTGGCCTGGAACTTCCACATACTGCAGACATGGCTAACAGAAATAAAAAGAATAGCTGCTCATCCATGAGTACTTACTTAGACATGATTAATTCCAGCATTATTAAATCCTACATTTAAAATGTCTTTTTGTCAATAGGCTAAATGTTACTCACTTTTCAGGAATATGAATTCCCATTCTCAACATCTCTTTCTGAAATATATCACTATTATTGCATATTGTGCACCTAAAGAAATACACTCCTGCATTTATTGCTTGAACCTATAGTGGAAAATAGAAAATCTATGGTTAATAATTTAATAGGTTATCCGGTTATGAATTATATAGCTAATAGAACATGCTATTTTTTACATATAATTATGAAAACATTTTTTATGTTAGTGGCTCTCAAAGCTTGATAAACTAAGTTATCCCACTGCTACACTTTGGACATATTTTTCCCAATGGGTAAAAAAATCAGGCTAATGAACTATTATTTATATCTATCGACCATATGTTTCTCAACCTTTTGAATCTAAGTCATTTCTGTCTGTCCCCAAATGTGTTATCCATTACTCTCTGTCAATAAACAGTAAAAATCTTGAGTTAGTTCGCCTAGGAAGGATGTTTAAATCAATATTACATATAAAGCACCCTTGGTTCTGTTTATAACTCAATGTTCAAGTTAGTTTTCTTCCTAAGAGGGGAGAAGCATAAAATCTATTCTCACTGCTTCAGCAAATACAAATACAGAAGCAGCAGGCAGAGGGTACCCAGGAGAGAAAAAGAGTAGCCAATCTCTAATTTAAAAAACCTGTAGCACACAAACATACAATGACTATTTAATCCCTACTATATAGGTCCAAACACAATGCCAGTACCAAAAATAGAAACATTAAGTGACTTATATCCCATTTTAATGAATTCTTGGTGAGTAGGCATACAGTGTAAAAGTACTTTTTAAAAAGTAGATATATGGGAGGAGCGTCCAAGATGGTGGAGTAGTAGGACGTAAGACTCACCTACTCCCAGAAATACACTGAAAATACAATCACATGTGGAACTACTGGCACAGAAAATTTGCAAAAACCTCACAAAAGATTATGCTAGATTATGATAGAACAAGAAAAACATTACAAATAGGACAAAAGAAAGAAGAAACAACAAGAGAAAAAGAAGTAGAAGGAAAAGAGATGGGACCTGCTCTCCCAGGAGGGAACTGGAGAGAGGAGTAGCTCCTGCACCCTGGGAAGTTCCCCTGTCAGTGAAGAGATCAGTCAAAAACAGAGGAGGAACTCTAGACAAACCATGTGAAGCAGTTAAAAAGGAGACAGTCCTCCACAAATGGTCAGTGCTACTGGCAACAAGAAACCATAGGTGGGTGCCAGCAGGTGATGGGAATTAAAACTTTGCCCTTAAGAGATCATACATAAAGAGGGAGTTGGGGCTGACTATGTCGGGGGAAAAGACTGGGACTAGCTGTGTGTAAAGAACCTGGAAGGACTAGAGTATAGAGCAGTCACAATGGAGAGCATCTAAGCAGAAGCAACCCAGTCAGGCTTAGAAAGTAGATGCCACTGTTTGCGGGTCTTAGAAGGAAGAAGCAGGATCCACCACTACATCCTTGTTCCTGTGCCATCTTTCTCAAGCTGCAGGACACTGTCTTCTTCAGCTTGGGGAACTACGTGGGGGCAGTGGCTGCCTAGCAGTGGCTGGGCAGCAGCCCTGTCTGTAGGGCTACAGGTGGAGTAACCACCTGGGGGAATAACACAAGTTCCTGCCAGTGGCCCCCACGATAGTGGAGCCCAACCTGCTCCAGAAGAACTGCCAGCAGCAGCACCTATCCCCTGAGAGATCAGGGCAAACAGAGGTGCCTTGGCTCTGCCTAGAGAATCTGCAGAGGCTCATGCCAGTGGCACCCAATAGGCACCAGAAGAGCTGCTGGAAGCAGCGCCCATTCACTGTGAGAGTAGTAATCTGTTTGAACAGGGAAAACATAGGCATCTTGGCTCTGCCCAGAGAATCTGCAGAGGCTCACACCAACGGCACCCAGCCAGGACCAGAAGAGCTGCCAGTGGCAGTGCCCATTCCTGCAGGAGGGCCACCAGTGCCCCCTCCCTGATGGGAGCTGTGGGTTGGCCAACTGGAGAAAAGCACAAGATGCAGGGCCCCTGCCAGTGGCCCTGCAAAAGCCCAAGTCAGTGGCACTTGTTCCACACCAAGGGAGCTGAAGGAGTCCCATTAACCCACATTCTGATCTGCAGCAGCTACAGAGAGTATTCCTACCAGCAGGAAGGCAAGGGAAGGGACCACCAGAAACACATCCTGAAGCTTCAGAGAGAGCCTTTTAGCAACAATTAGGGTGAAGCTTCCCTGCCCCTGGATCTTTAGAGAGAGAGAGATCCCTAGAGTGGCCAAGCAAGGAGAGTGCTGGCAGAACAGCGGCACCTGCTCCTATACCTATAGGGAACAGTCCCTAGAGCCTTCCCAGAAAGGGAGGGGTGGCAGGAGAAACCGCTGACATTGCAAGTTAAGAAAAATAGCTCTGGAAACTGCCTGCTAGCAGGAGGAGCTGCAAAAGACACTGCTACCCCTACAGGCTACAAAAGCAATCCTATGAATAGAGAATCACTGCCACCTTCCTCACAGACCCTATCCCTAGCAGCCACCCAGCTACAGGAGAAGTGTGAGACCACTGCTGACAACACATGCTCTGGGTACACATGAACCACTACCACCCTGAGACCTCCAGGGCTGGACACCTGCTTTGACATCTACATACCAACTGCCAAGGGGATGATAAAAAGAAAGGCAGACACTATAAGATGACAAAACAGCAGTTTTCAGACAAAGGAACAAGACAAAAGCACACCAAAACCACTAAATGATAAGGAGATAGGCAATTTACCTGAAATGAATTCCGAGTGATGATAGTAAAGATGAACCAAGATCTTGGAAAAAGAATGGAGACACCTATGGAGAGCTTAAAAAAAAATGTTTAACAAAGAGCTAGAGGATTTAAAGAGCAAGGTGCATAGCACAATAGCTGAGATGAAAAATAATCTAGAAGGAACCAAAAGCAAGTTAAAGGAGGCAGAAGAATGAATAAGGGAGGTGGAATACAGAGTGGTGGAACACTGCTACAAAAGAGAATAAAGAAAAAATGAAATAAACTGAGGAGAGTCTAAGAGAGTTCTGGGATAACATTAAATGTACCAACATTCACATCATAGGGGTTCCAGAGGGAGAGAGAAAGTGGCACAGAATATATCTGAAGAGATTATAACCAAAAATTTCCCAAATATGGGGAAAGGAAATACTCACTCAAGTGGAAGAAGCACAGAGAATTCCACAGAAAATAAACCCAAGAAGAAACAGCAAGACACATGCTAATCAAACTGACAAAAATTAAGTTCAAAGAAAAAAATATTAAAAGGCACAAGGGAAAAGCAACAAAATCACGTATAAGGAAATCTCCATAAAGATAACAGCTGATCTTTCAGCAGAAACTCTACAACCCAGAAGGGAGTAGTAAAATATACTTGAGGTAATGAAGAGGAGGAACCTAGAACCAAGAATACTCTACCCAGCAAAGCTCTAATTCAGATTCGATAGACAGACCAAAAGCTTTACAGACAAGCAAAAGATAAGAGAATTCAGCACCTCCAAACCACATCAACTACTAAAGGAATGTCTTCCAGAAGAAAAGGAAAAGCCACAATTAGAAACAATATTACAAATGACAAAGCTCACTGGTAAAGGCAAAGATAATATAAAAGCAGGAAATCACCCAATGACAAATATATCTAAACTAGCAAGCATAAGGAGAGGACAAATGCAGAACACTGAAAACGCATTTGAAATTAAGAGACCAGTAAGCAGAAACAATTCTGCACACATATAGATGGATATATCAAAATATAATAAGAACCACAAATAAAATAACCATAATGGTCGCACACATAAAAAAGAAAATGCAAGCCAGACATAACACTCAAGATGGTCAGCAAATCACAAGAGAAGACAACAAAAAGAGGAAGGGAAGAAAAAAGACCCAAAATAGCAATCCAAAAAAAAAAATTAAGTAAACGACAGCAAGCAATACTTATCCATAATTACACTGAAGATAAATGGATTAAGTACTCCAACAAAAAGACAAAGCCTGGCTAAATGGATTAAAAAACAAGACCCATATATATGCTGTCTATAGGAGTCTCACTTCAGATATAAGGACATATACAAATTTAAAGTGGGAATGGAAGAAAATATCACATGCAAATGGAAATTACAGAAAAGCAGGGGTAGCAATACTTATACCAGACAAAATAGATTATAAAAGAAAGGTCACAAAAGACAATGAAGGACATTACACAATGATTAAAGGATCAATACAAGAAGAAATAACAACTGTATATGAAGAAATAACAGTTGTATATGCACCAACACAGGAGCAGCTCAACATATAAGGCAACTACTAACAGACATAATAGGGGAAATTATCAGCAGTACAATAATAGTGGGAGACCTTA